>NC_056741.1:1653652212-1653779712 GCF_019279795.1 Protopterus annectens | reverse complement strand
GGCCAGGCCATGTCCCTGTGCCCTCGGAGCCTCTCAGGGGGACTTCCCTCCAATCCAGGCTGCCCTTGCAGAACTCCCCATGGCTGCAGAGGGGCAGGCACATTCTCATTGGGACTTCCGAGCCCCCTCCTTTCTGGTCCAGGGCCATTCTGGGGACATTGCAACATTTTTGGATTGCCATCAGGTACCAGGCAAGGTCGGATGCCTTCCCCCTGCCCCCTGCCTGGCAGGAGCACTCAAGGCTGCACAGCCTTCCACCAGATGCTCCTTGAGGACTTCCATCATGGGGGACTCTGCCAGACCCCGCTCAACCAGGCAGGAGCACTCCTGGCCCCGCTGCCTTCTGTCAGATGCTCCCTTGAGGACCTCCATCTTACCGGGGGTGCGATAAAGACACTCTCACCCAGGAGGGAGTGCTTCCTGCTTGGCTGCCTTCCATCCCTCTCTCTCCCTTTTGGACTTCCACCAGGATGGACTCCACCCTATGGGCTTCCACTTCTACCCGGGCAGGAGCGCTCTTTTCCCGGGTTGCATATCTCCTGGAGGCTGTCAAGCCGTGCCATGTCCCCCTGCCCTCGGAGCCTCTCAGGGGGACCTCCCTCCAATCCAGGCCACCCTCATGGAACTCCACGCGGCCTTGAAGGGGGAGGCACCCTCTCATCGGGATGTCCGAGCCCCCCATCTTTCCGGTCCAGAGCACCACAGTCCCTGTCTCCCACATATCTTCTGGAGGCTGCCTGGCTGGGCCATGTCCCTGTGCCCTCAGAGTCTCTCACAGGGACTTCCCTCTGGTCCTGGCTGGACCTGCGGAACTCCCCTTGGTTGCCAAAGGGCAGGCATGCCCTCATAGGGACTTCCAAGCCCTCTCCTTTCTGGTCCAGAGCACCACTGTCCCCGTCTTCCCCAGATACCCTGCAGGCTGCCAAACCCTGCCGAGTACCCATGCCCTCGGAGCCTCTCAAGGGGACCTCCCTCTAGTCCAGAACACCCTCACGGAACTCCCCCCGGCCACTGAGCAGCAGGCACACTCTCATTGGGATTTCCACTTCCCCCTACTTTCAGGTCCAGAGCACCACGGTCCCCATCTCCTGCATATCCCCTGCAGGCTGCCAAACAGCACCGTCTCCCCCATGCACTTGGAGCCTCTCAGGGGGACCTCCCTCTGATCCAGGCCGCCCTCACGAAATTTCCCCCGGCTGCCAAGGGGCATGCACGCTCTCATCAGGACTTCCATGTCCCCCTACTTTCAGGTCCAGAGCATCACATTCCCCATCTCCCACATATCCCCTGAAGGCTGTCAAACCATGCCATGTCTCCCTTGTCCTCAGAGCCACTCAGGAGGACCTCCCTCCAATCCAGGCTGCACTTGCTGAACTCCGCCTGGCCGCCGAGGGGCAGGAATACTCTCAATGGGACTTCCATGTCCCCTTCCTTTTAGGTCCAGAGCACCACAGTCCCCGTCTCCTGCATATCTCTTGGAGGCTGCCAAATCGTGCCATGTCTGCGTGCACTCTGAGCCTCTCGGGAGGACCTCCCTCTGATCCCAGCTGCCCTCATGGAACTCCACTAGGCCACAGAGTGGCAGGCACGCCTTCATCGGGACTTCCATGTCCCCCTCCGGTCCAGAGCCATTCTGGGGACTTTGTGACATTTTGGGAATGCTGTCGGGTACCGGGCGACATCAGACTCTTTCCCCCTGCCAGGCAGGAGCACTCCTGGCCCCGCATCCTTTCACCAGACACTCTTTTGGGGATTCCATTCCACTGGGGGGTACGATCCGGAGCCTCCCACACAGGAGGGAGTGTTCCCAGCCCTGCCTGTTTCCATCTCTATCCCCCTTCCGGACCTCCATCCTGGAGGCCGCTGCAGTCTGGACCCCCTCACCCAGGTGGCAACTCTCCTAGCCCAGCCATTTTCTGCCTCTCTCTCCCTAATGGACTTCCATCGGCAGGGACCCCTTCATGGCTTCCATTTCTACCCAGGTGGGAGAGCTCTTTTCCCGTGTTACATACCGTATTTCTTTGTAAATAAGACCTAACCAGAGAATAAGGCCTAGCATGGTTTTCCAGAGTGGTCATGATATAAACTCAACCCCAAAAATAAGCCCCAGTTAAGCTTGTCAACAGCAGACAACGGATGGGTTGATTTATAAAATAATGTTGTTGACACCCGTTGACTGAGGTTATCGTACTCTGCTCTCCATTTTCAGACCTTTTGGACACCCAACTTCTTCTGTTTGCAAAAAGCCATAAGATTCTTTGCCTGGGAGTCCTCCACAATTCTTACTGTAACCCTAACCATCACTCACACTTGATGGTTGAGATCCTTGGCCCATAAACACTGGCAGGCGTATTTTGATCGTTCAACATACAGACAACGTGAGTAGAGCACATGCATGTGATAGTGCATGGTTATGGGTGTGCCTTCTCTTTGAAAACAGTGTCATTTTGTGTTGCCACTCTAGTCTCATAAATCTTCAAATTAACCCCCCCCCAGACAAGATGAGTGTGAAAAGAAAGAGCTATTCCATTGCATACAAGAAAGGAATCATGGTGGACTCCCGGGGAAAGAATCTGAAGGCTTTCTGCAAAGGGAAGAAGTTAGACCTCTGAATGGTCAGAAAATGGTGTGCAGCATATGATAACCTCAGTCAACAGGCAGATGAGGGAAATGCTAAGAAGTGCAAGTGTGGATCAGGTCAGCAACCATTATTTCCTGAGCTGGAAGACATCATCTGTGAGTGGATTGCTAACAGGAGAGCAAAAGCTTTGGTTGTGCGCAGGGCTTATATCCAAGCTTTTGCCCTTGCATTGGCACCACAGTTAGAAATATCCCCAGAAGAATTCAAAGCATCACAACATTGGCTGAATGGCTTCCTTCAACGATATGAACTGTCACTAAGAAGATCAACAACACTGCTCAAGCTGGAAGATACTGAAGTTATTAAACGTGCACTTGCGTTCAAGTCCTTTGTTGATGGCATTGACTTTTCTAAATACCAACTCTCCATCATGATTGCTATGGATGAGACTGTAGTGTTTATGGGCCAAGGATCTCAAACAATTGATCAGAGGGTTGCCTCGTCAATCTACATTCCTTCCACTGGTTACGAGAGTGCACGTGTTACCTGTATTTTGGCAATTCATCTAGATGGAAAGAAAATCCCACTTCTAATCATTAGTAAGGGCAAGAAAAATAAGACTAAATGTGTTTCAGGCATTTACATTCTTAAAACTGAAAAAGCCTGGTGCACACAAGCAGCTATAAGGAAGTGGGTCGATGTAATGCTGCCACTTGTTTTGCGAGATGGCAAAAGAGGTCTGCTAGTCTGAGATTCAACCAGCACTCACCGCACTAAAGAAATGAAGAAATTCCTTGCACAGAGAAGAATAGATCAAATAATGATTCCCGCAGGAATGACTGCCTATCTCCAGACTCTTGATATTGCAATAAACAAGCCATTAAAGGACCATTTGCACATGGAACTCAATCACTACATTGAAAATAGAATGGAGAGAAATCAGCACGGAAATTTTGTGAAGTCTAGCCTGCAAGATGTCGTGACGTGGGTGAAAAAGTCATGGGATAAAATCACTGACAGATGTGTTGCCAATGCACTATGAGCAGGCTACTTGGACAAGCAGTGCTCATTTAAGGAAAGCTCTATTGCTAGGCATGACAGATTGGGGCCAATGGTTCTGCAGGAAATGGAGCCACAAACAATTCAGGTAAAAAATTGGGGGTTGGACACTTAAGACAATGTTCCAGAAGAAGATGACATAACTGTATTTGAATAACTGTTACTGCCAAGGTGTAGATATTCTGAAGTTGAAATGTTTGGTGCACTGTTTATATAGAATTCTCACACAACTGTTTTAATGCATTAGAACTGTGGTCCAATAACAGAAAAGTACAAAATAAATGTCAATTTTTGTACATGAATAAATGTCTTCTAGTGTTCATTAATAAATGTTGATTTTTGTACATGAATAAATGAATAAAGGTAGATTGTTGGACAGTGTGGATAAATAAGGCATCCCCTGATAATAAGCTCTAATGCGTATTTTGGCGGGGGAAAGAGTATAAGACCCGGTCTTATTTTCGGGTAAATATGGTATGAGCAGTGGGACATGACCCATGGCTGGGACCCGGACTCTGATGGGAGACCCCCTTAGCCTTTAACTCCTGGAGGTTGCCAGACCATGCCGTGTCCTCGTGCCCTTGGAGCCTCTCAGGGCGACCTCCCTCTGATCCAGGCTGCCTTCACAGAGCTCACTCCAGCCAACAAGGGGCAGTCACACCCTCACCAGGACTTCCACGTTACCCTACTTTCAGGTCCAGAGCACCACTGTCCCCATCTCCCGCATATCCCCTGAAGGCTGCCAAACTGTGCCATGTCCCCCTTGCCCTCGGAGCCTCTCAGAGGACCTCCCTCCAATCCAGGCCACCCTGGCGGAACTCCCCCCGTCCACTGAGGGACAGGCACGCTCTCATCGGGACCTCCACGTCCCCTTCCTTTCCGGTTCAAAGCACCAGAGTCTCCATTTCCTGCATATCCCCTGCAGGCTGCCAAATTGTGCCATGTCCTTGTGCCCTCGGAGCCTCTCAGGGGGACCTCCCTATGATCCAGGCTGCCCTCAGGGCACTCCCCTCAGCCACAGAGGAGCAGGCACACTCTCATAGGGACTTCAAGCCCCCCTCTTCTCTGGTCCAGTGTACCACAGTCCCCATCTCCTGCATATCCCCTGAAGGCTGCCAAACCATGCCATGTCCCCCTAACCATTGGAGCCTCTCAGGGGGACCTCCCTCTGATCCAGGCCACCCTCGTGGAACTCCCCCTATCTGCCGAGGGACAGGCATGCTCTCATCGGGACTTCCATGTCCCCTTCCTTTCTGATTCAGAGCACTACAGTCCCCGTCTTCTGCATATTTCATGGAGGCCGCCTGGCCGGGCCGTGTCCCCATGCCCTCTGAGCCCTTCAGAGGGATCTCCCTCCGGTCCCGGCTGGCCCCATGGAACTCCCCTTAGCTGCCAAGGGGCAGGCACACCCTCAGAAGGACTTCAGAGCCCCCTCCTTTCTGGTCCAGGGCACCACAGTCCCTGTTTCCTGCATATCCCCTGCAGGCTGCCAAATCGTGCCATGTCCCCATGCCCTTGGATCCTCTCAGGGGGACCTCCCTCTGATTCAGCCCACCCTCATGGCACTCCCCCTGACCGCAGAGGGGCAGGCATGCTCTCATAGGAACTTCCAAGCCCCCTCCTTTCTGGTCCAGGGCACCACAGTCCTCGTCTCTTGCATAACACTTGGAGGCTGCCTGGCTGGGCCGTGTCCCCCTGCACTCAAGCCTCTCAGGGGGAACCTCCCTCCAGTCCCAGCTGGCCCTGATGAACTCCCTTCGGCTGCCAAGGGGCAGGCATGACCTCATAGGGACTTCCGAGCCCCCTCCTTTCCGGTCCAGGGCACCACAGTCCCCGTCTCCCTCATATCCCATGCAGGTTGCCAAATCGTGCCGTGTCCCCATACCTTTGGATCCTCTCAGGGGGACCTCCCTCTGATCCAGGCCCCCTTGTGGATCTCCTCCTGGCCGCTGAGGGGCAGGCACACTCTCATCTGGACTTCCACATCCCCCTCCTGTCCGGTTCAGGGCACCAGAGTCCCCATCTCCTGCATATCTCCTGGAGGCTGCATGGCCGGGCTGTGTCCCTGTGCCCTCTGAGCCTCTCAGAGGGACCTCCCTCCGGTCCTGGCCAGCCCTGCGGAACTTCCCTCATCCGCCAAGGGGCTGGCCCGCCCTCATAGGGACTTCCGAGCTCCCCTCCTTTCCAGTCCAGGGCCATTTTGGGGACTTTGCAACATTTCGGGATCGCCGTTGGGTACCAGGCGAGGTCGGATGCCTTCCCCCTCCACTGCCTGGCAGTAGCACTCCTGGCCCCACAGCCTTCCACCGGACGCTCCCTTGAGGACTTCGATTGTGGGGGCTCCGCCAGACCTTGCTCAACCAGGCAGGAGCACTCCTTGCCCTGTTGCCTTCTGCCAGATGCTCCCTTGAGGACTTCAGTCCCACCGGAGGCACGATCTGGACCCTTTTACCCAGGCGGGAGTGCTTCCTGCCCGGCCACCTTCTGCCCCTCTCTCTCCCTTCTGGACTTCCACTGGGATGGACTCCTCCCCTCCTGGCTTCCACTTCTACCCGGGTGGGAGCTCTCTTTTCCTGTGTTGCATATCTCCTGGAGTCTGCCAAACCATGCCGTGTCCCCTTGCCCTTGGAGCCTCTCAGGAGGACCTCCCTCTGATCCAAGCTGCCCTCATGGAACTCTCCTCAGCCACCAAGGGGCAGGCACCCTCTCATTGGGACTTCTGAGCCCCTCCTTTCCAGTCCAGAGCACCACAGTCCCCGTCTCCCACATATCTCCTGGAGGCTGCCTGGCCAGGCTGTGTACCCATGCCCTCGGAGCTTCTCAGAGGGATCTCCCTCCAGTCTTGGCCTGCCCTGCAAAATTCCCCTTGGCCGCCAAGGGGCAGGCATGCTCTCATAGTGACATCTGAGTCCCCTCCTTTCTGGTCCAGAGCACCACTGTCCCTGTCTTCCCCAGATACCCTGCAGGCTGCCAAACCATGTCGTGTCCCAGTGACCTCGGAGCCTCTCAGGGAGACCTCCCTCAGAACCAGGTTGCCCTCTTAGAACTTCCCCCAGCCATCAAGGGGCAGGCATGCTCTAATCGGGACTTCTACGTCCCACTACTTTCAGGTCCAGAGCACCACGGTCCCTGTCTCCAACATATCCCCTGCAGGCTGCCAAACCATGCAGTGTCCCCGTGCCCTTGGAGCCTCTCAGAGGGACCTCCCTCCAGTCTGGGCCGGCCCCGCAGAACTCCCCTAGGCCGCCAAGGGGCAGGCACGTCCTCATAGGGACTTCTGAGACCCCTCATTTCTGGTCCAGAGCACCACTGTGTCCGTCTTCCCCAGATACCCTGCAGGCTGCCAAACCATGTCGTGTCCCAGTGGCCTCAGAGCCTCTCAAGGAGACCTCCCTCTGAACCAGGCCGCCCTCTCAGAACTCCCCCAGGCCACTGAGGGGCAGGCATGCTCTAATCGGGACTTCCACATCCCCCTACTTTCAGGTCCAGAGCACCATGGTCCCCATCTCCCGCATATCCTCTGCAGGCTGCCAAACCATGCCATGTCCCCTTTGCCCTCAGAGCCTCTCAGGGGGACCTCCCTCCAATCCAGGCCACCCTCACGGAACTCCCCCTGGCCGCCAAGGGGCAGGCACGCTCTCATCGGGACTTCCACATCCCCCTACTTTCAGGTCCAGAGCACCATGGTCCCCGTCTCCCGCATATCCCCTGAAGGCTGCCAAACCATGCCGTGTTCCCCTTGCCCTCGGAGCCTCCCAGTGGACCTCCCTCCGATCCAGGTCACCCTCGCAGAACTCCCCCCGACTGCTGAGGGGCCGGCACACTCTCAACAGGACTTCCACGTCCCCTTCCTTTCAGATCCAGAGCATCACAGTCCCCATCTTCCACATATCTCCTGGAGGCTGCCAAACTGTGCTCTGTCCTCATGCCCTCTGAGCTTCTCAAGGGGACTTCCCTCCAATTTTGGCCGCCCTCCTGGAATTCCACTCGGTCACAGAGGGGCAGGCACGCCTTCATCGGCACTTCCATGTCCCCCTCCTTTCCGGTCTTGAGCCAGTCTGGGCAACTTTGTGACATTTTGGGAATGCCGTTGGGTACTGGGTGATGTCGTACACCTTCCCCCTGCCTAGCAGGAGCACTCCTGGTCCCGCAGCCTTCCACCAGGCGCTCCCTTGGGGACTTCTGTTCCACTGGGGATATGATCCGGACCCTCTCACACAGGAGGGAATGCTCCCTGCCCGGCCCCTTTCCACCTCTATCCCCCTTCTGGACTTCCATCCTGGAGGCGGCTGCAGTCTGAATTCCCTCAACCAGGTGGCAGCTGTCCTAGCCAAGCCATTTTCCGCTTCTCTCTCCCTTATGGACTTCCATCTGGAGGGACCCCCCCTCATGGCTTCCAATTCTACTCAGGCGGGAGAGCTCTTTTCCCGGGTTACATACCATATTTCTTTGTAAATAAGACCTAACCAGAGAATAAGGCCTAGCATGGTTTTCCAGGGTGGTCATGATATAAGCCCTACCCCAAAAATAAGCCCCAGTTAAGCTTTTCAACAACACATTATGGACATGTTGAATTATAAAATAATATTATTGACACCCGTTGACTGAAGTTATCATACTCTGCTCACCATTTCTGGACCATTCAGACACACAACTTCTTCTCTTTGAAGAAAGTCATAAGATTCTTTGACTGGGAGTCCTCCACAATTCTTACTGTAACCCTAACCATCACTCACACTTGACAGTTGAGATCCTTGGCCCATAAACACTGGCAGGTGTATTTTGATCGATCAATGTGCAGACAGTGTGCGTAGAGCACACGCACGTGACAGTGCATGGTTGTGGGTGTGCCTTCTCTTTGTAAACAGCATCATTTTGTGTTGCCACTTCGGTCTCCTAAGCCTTCAAATTAACCCCCCCCCCACAGACAAGATGAGTGCAAAAAAAAAGAGCTATTCCATCGCGTACAAGAAAGGAATCGTGGCGGACTCCCGGGGAAAGAATCTGACGGCTTTCTGCAAAGGGAAGAAGTTAGACCTCCGAATGGTCCAAAAATGGCGTGCAGCATACGATAACCTCAGTCAACAGGCCGATGAGGGAAATGCTAAGAAGTGCAAGTGTGGATAAGGTCAGCAACCATTATTTCCTGAGCTGGAAGACATCATCTGTTAGTGGATTGCTAACAGGAGAGCAAAGGCTTTGGTTGTGCGTATGGCTGATATCCAAGTTTTTACCCTTGCAATGATACCACAGTTAGAAATATCCCCAGAAGAATTCAAAGCATCACAACATTGGCTGGATGGCTTCCTTCACTGATATGAACTATCTCTAAGAAGATCAGCAACACTGTTCAAGCTGGAAGATACTGAAGTTATTAAACGTGCACTTGCTTTCTAGTCCTTTGTTGATGGCATTGACTTTTCTAAATACCAAGTCTCCAACATGATTGCTATAGATGAAACTGCAGTATTTATTGGCCAAGGATCTCAAACAACAATTGATCAGAGGGGTGCCTCGTCAATCTACATTCCCTCCACTGCTTACGAAAGTGCACGTGTTACCTGTATTTTGGCAATTCGTCTAGATGGAAAGAAAATCCCACCTCTAATCATTAGTAAGGCCAAGAAGAATAAGACTGAATGTGTTTCAGGCATTTACATTCTTGAAACCAAAAAGAACTGGTGCACACAAGCAGCTATAAGAAAGTGGGTCGATGTAATGCTGCCACTTGTTTTGCGAGGTGGCGAAAGAGGTCTGCTAGTCTGGGATTCAGCCAGCACTCACCTCGCTAAAGAAATGAAGAAATTCCTTGCACAGAGAAGAATAGATCAAATAATGATTCCCGCAGGAATGACTGCCTATCTTCAGACTCTTGATATTGCAATAAACAAGCCATTCAAGGGCCATTTGTGCATGGAACTCAATGACTACATTGTAAATAGAATGGAGAGAAATCAGCATGGAAACTTTGTGAAGCCTAGCCTGCAAGAGGCCATGACTTGGGTGAAAAAGTCATGGGATAAAATCACTGACAGATATGTTGCCAATGCACTACGAGCAGGCTACTTGGATAAGCAGTGCTCATGAGACCTCTATTGCTAGGCATGACAGATTGGGGCCAATGGTTCTACAGGAAATGGAACCACAAGATATTCAGGTCAAAATTTGGGGGTTGGACACTTATGACAATGTTCCAGAAGAAGATGACATGACTGTATTTGAATAACTGTGAAAGCCAAGATGCAGATATCTTGAAGTTGAAATGTTTGGTGAACTGTTTATGTAGAATTCTCACACAACTGTTTTAACGTGTTAGAACTGTGGTCCAATAACAGAAAAGTACGAAATAAATGTCAATTTGTGTACATGAATAAATGTCAATTTTTGTACATGAATAAATGTCAACTTGTGCTCATTTATAAATATTGATTTTTCTACATGAATAAATGAATAAAGGTAGATTGTTGGACGGTGTGGGTAAATAAGGCATCCCCTTATAATAAGCCCTAATGCGTATTTTGGCGGGGAAAGAGTATAAGATCCGGTCTTATTTTCGGGGAAATACGGTATTTACCAACTTTGTCAATTTTCAGCTCCACTTCAGTTTGAAACATTCAGAATTTTCTAGAAGAATTAATATTCACAATTCCCAGTCACATATTAATACATACTTTTTGTTTTCTTGTTTTCCACTGGGATATCCATTCTTCAGCTCCACTTCTATGGTAGCTGGCTTCAAGTACCTACTGTCCAACAATATATTTCATGAAAGCTTTATGGAAACCTGTCACAGAAGGCAAAGGTCTGGAATTATAGACTAGTAGATTTGAACTGTATCACTGTAGGTAATAAAATGCCAGAGTAAATACAACACACACAGTTCCTTTTTATCGCAGGAAAAACAGTTAAAATATTTATTACTCTTAACCTCAAAAAAAAGAAAAAAAGATAAATAGTATTTTTGTCTTGAAAGACATTTTTCAGTCTTATGATGAAGAAGAAGAAGAAGAAGAAGAACTTACTCTATATAAAACATTTATTTTCCATTAAAAATGAAGGGTTTGGGAATCAGTAGATGCCCATGAGAATGACTTGAAGCTTAAAGTGCAAGGCTGTGTTTGCAATAACTAGCATGAATCTCTGATAAACAATACCAATTATGTATGGAATCCAACTCAGAAATGATCAAGAGAAAGTCAGTTTGTCATGGGAACTTAACTTGGTTGATAAAGCACTATGTGAACAAAATAAGTGATCTTTCCATGATGCAGTGTCTTTCCAAGTTCACTCCAAAGTTTTCAGGTACAGTTTTAACTCTGAGTAAACTTCTGGTGCATTACTTTGCTTTGCTTTGCTTTTTGGTTATTAGAACGAGAGAAGTTTTGAAATGCTTAAAAGATTAGATTAAGAAGCTCATACTTTGAAAAATTATAATGTTACACACTCTGCAAGTCTACAGGTGGAAGCTAATCTGGAAAGGATACAGTTCTTTTCTATGAAGAAAGACTGAGAGCTCCTGTGTCAATAGCCTTGGGTGATGCATGAACACACTATTCTCAGAAAGGAAAGGAAATATTGGCTATCACGTTTGCTTAGTTTGTGTCTTCATTCACTGGTTCTACCTGTCCCACTTTAGCCTCTTCTGGGCTCAGACCGGCCCATATCTGGGGCTAGTCAGATGATCCAGGACACTTTTGCAGCTTCATGCTGGTCCTGGGAGAGTGCCTTAACCTAATGCCACCCCACAATTGCTGCCTTAGGGAGGTGAATGCTTGCTTCTACACATGTGATGTCCTGACCAAGTGATATATAGCTTGCAATACAGAGCTTACCTGGCTCTTAAAGATATTATTGCAGCAAGCCTATGCAGCTTCCCTCCCCTCCAGGATGGGCAAGTCAGAATCAGCTGCTGACTCCCATCCTCCCTGCATATGGTCCACCAGCATCCATGACGCTAATCAAATGCAAGTTGTCTGAGATGCAGTACAGTCTTTATCTCTTTGTTTCATGCAGCCAGATGTATTAATGATATGTGCATGAGGTATTTGAATAAAAGACTGCAGTATAAGGCACAGAAGATGCTGAAGCCAGCTCATTTTCTGAATGTTCAGAAGCCATCCATCACATCAAACATTTAATGTTGCTTGTCAGTTGATACTAAAGGAAGATTGTGACATCACACAGAACAATTTTCTTTTGAGTGACAAAACAGATTTTCAGATCAAAACTGACAGCTTTTACATGTCAAAACTGACTGCCAAGCATAGCATTTCTGTGTCATATAACTGACAAAGCTGTGAATGACCATTTACAAACTAGATACAGGGCCAGAACACTGTCATTCACCAGTAGTTGCCAGCCTTATATTGTGAAAACATTTCTTAGGTTCCTGTAAATCAACTATACCATTATTCTTGTGCAATTTCACCAGAAAGATGATGTGATAGTTAATATTTTAAACAAATTTTCTGCATGTAAACTTATAACGGCCACACTGTAGTTCATAAAATAGGTTGGCACACTGATGTTCTTCCCTCAGATATTGAAAACAAAGAAAACTATGATTGAAATTCTGTGGACAAAATGAAGTCAATATTGTGTAGCCAAATTTTCAGTACTCGCTGTGTAAGAGACACACTATGAATGGAAGCATTGACACTATGCAATTAACAAAAAACCTTTCATGACAGAATTGCACAATGCCAATTGTGTAGCTTTTGTGAAACTGGTTTTGGTCTAAAACTGGTCTGAAGCTGATGAGAATTGTAGCTTTTACATCTATGTAATATACAAAACAGATAAAATTAGGACACATAAGGTACATGACATCATAATTATTGTGTCACAAGTTTCCTCAGTACTCATTGCATTAACTACTAGTGTAGATGTGTTTCATAAGAACAAATCTGACAGAAATGCGGTTATTTGAGTATCAGTGCCAAGTTTCTTTTGTGTGATTGCAAGACAGCGGGGTAAGAGATTTATTTCCCCCTTTACCCACTACTGTGTGATCTTAGAATTAATGTATATAAAGTCGTGTTGGGGGGGTTGTCCTCTTCAAAAATATTATAATTGTGTTTGAAGAATGGGAATGAAGTCATTGGTTCATTATTCAAGTGTTGGTGCGCCCCATGGTTTGTGTCTCAGTTTAGTAGTATAAATCCGATTAATTATAACTCAGTATTCTTAATTAAAATGTGATGTGCCTACTGTTTTCAGAGAGCAAATTGAATGTTGCAAAGCAAACTGCAGATTTTGTTGTGTTCTTTGAGAGCTAATTATTTATAACGCCTTTCTGCCCTTTCTGAAATGCCAGCAAAACTTGAATTCTTCTGATAGGGAGCTTCAATTTAAGAGTTACATTTGTAAGAAAAAGATTAATACAGAGCCATCTTTCCTTAGGGATTCTAAATGTTGTTGTGGACAATGTTGATTACGCTTCATAAACAAGAATATTATGGCAAGTTTCTTATGAATGCACTTCACTATAATAAGCATGCTGTGGATAATTGCTTAAACTTATACCTCACTGCTGCAGTCTAAATGAATGTCACATTGCAACATGCATGCTTTCACTAGGGAATTTTAGTGCAAAGTAGATAACAGCTTTAAAAAGGCTGCAGGATAGCGATTCAAGGAAGATGTGACCAAAATTCTACACTAACATGAATCTTGTGTTTTGTCTGAATGCATTCTAAATCTGAGAGTACCATAGCTTGGAGGACTCCCTTGCATTCAGTGATTTCTGAGTAATTCAATACAAATATTGTAGGTACAAGGGTATATATCCCAATGCCAGGGGTTCTGAAAAATCACTTTTTAGTTACACAGCAAAATCTGCTGTTGCCTTTTTCATTAGTTTATTGCTTAGCCTAGCATTCATACCTTTCAGTGCTGATTGACTGCTCAGGGATGGAGCCCTTTAAAACCTGGAACAGACAAGTGGCAGTCAGAACTGAAGTACACTGCTACTCAACCAGCAGCTTCAAAAATGAATTTTAAAAAGTTTGCAATCATTTTTAGCTTTTTTTTCCTATATTGGGTAGTCCAACTTTGAAATCTGCATGACATTACAGAATATCGACAAGACATCTTAAAAGCTTTTAAAGCTCTTTCTTGGCTTTCACAATTAAAAAAAAAAGAAAAGAAAATTAAAAATGTTATTTACTCTGATTCCTCTATTTTAAAATATTACTCACTCAGTTTCCTTCAAAATAGATTTTGTTATGTGTGATGAGTGTGTGTGTGTGTGTGTGTGTGCGTGTGTGTGTGTGTGTGTGTGTGTGTGTGTGAGAGAGAGAGAAAGCACATGTGTGTGTGTGTGTGTGTGTGCATTGTCTAGGTGGATTTCAAACAGTATGATAATGATTAGAAACCCAAATATAATTTGCCTGCCCTTTCTTCCCTGTCTGCTGTTAGATATAATGCTTATCTAAGCCTGGGTTTTCTCTGAAGTATAATTCTAGGACATAAGAAATACATGATACTTAACAACCCCATAATTGCATCCTAGAAAAAGAAGGCAGATTGTGTCTTCATTTTACCTACATAATTCATGCAGAATAAACATTAAGAAGTATAGAAACCAGTTTTCTCCGGCAAAATATATTCCATTCTAGGTTCTGAATTTAACTGTTCAGCTCATGGCTTAGGATTTCATACAGAACAACATATTGCATATTAGTATTACAAAAGTAACCCAGTATTACATTATAAAGTATAAAAATTGGTGTTATTGCCAAGATACTCAACAAAGATAACAGAAAAAAATCCTAGATATGAAAAGTTAATTAAATGACTATTTATAAGTAGCACTTGGAGACATTACTACAGCAACAACCAGCAAGATCTATTCATCTTAACTACATTTGTAAATAAACATGTAACAGTGTTAGCAAATAAATGGCTTGTGGTCTGCAAAGGCTCCCTTTTGTGTGACTTGCAAATTGGCTTTCTTTTTGTGCATTCCTAGTGGCTGAGTTATTCTTGTTTCTGTGTAAGAGGTAAAATTTTACAGCAATGTTTTGCCTTCACCATAACTAATGCGCATCTTAAAATTTAATCACACAGCATTCAGTCTCCATTGTAATAGTTGCTGAAATCCCATCCTATTAAGGAAAAGCAGATGACAGCAGTAAAATACTGGTCTTCTTTCTGACAACACATCCTCTTAAAAGCTTTTTTCTTTCTTACTCTGACATGCCATTATTCATTTTTTAGGGTGACAACTCTATGAACACTGTTAGCATAAAGCCACTACAGGGTAATTTAGATGTGAATCTGTAAGTAAATTATACCCTGTGTGATTCTCTGTTGCAATAGCTTCAGTGACACTGCACGCAAGCAACTGTTTGCTATTCATCACAGACAAGGAAGCAGGTTTGCAGGCTGAAAAGTATATATGTTATCATGATATTTCTTACAGTTTCTTTGACTGTGTCACAAATCATTTATATGTAATGAATGGGGTCTATATTAGAACAGCAAAGAGGCATTTAATTGAACGCCTCTTCGTCGACACATAAAGAGCGATCACACTAAAGCGCAAATGCTCAAAACAGCGATTTCTTTCCCTGGGAAAGAAATCGCTTGGCCTTCCCTGTGCATTTGCCTTTTTCCCCACTGTAGTGCGATCTTGGAGTTGGTATATTTAGTTAGGGGGGTGAGGGGGGCACAGCCCCCCACGTTGTGTGGGTGTGTGTGGAGGGGTGAAGCCCCCCACATTGTAATGTTTGAAAGTGTGTGTGTTTGTGTGTTAGTGCTACCAATTTCTTTCCCAGGGAAAGAAATCGGTGTTCTGAGCATTCGTGCTTTAGTGCATTCACTGTTTATGTGTCGACGAAGATGCATTCGATTAAATGTCTCTTCAGTGTTACGATATAGACCCATAATGAATGGACAGCACATTAGTTTTCTAAATATTTCGTATTTCCTCAAAGCCAGTAATTGTGAGCATCATGTCCTAATTAAGTGCTAAGTAGCAGAAATGGACCAAAACTGTAGCACGCTAATGTCTGACAAAATATTACATGATGAATGAGGGATTATGATTCATATTGAGATGGACCCTAGAAATAGACAGGCCATTATACAATATTACATTTTGTGTTGCTTACAAACATTCTATGTAGCATTTTTTTTTCTTGATATTGGTCTGCAGCTGACATATGTTCCTCTTAGCTGCTGTCCATTGCTTATTGCTCTCCCCACTGCCCACTCAACAGTAGGGCAATACACTAGCATGTCCCATCACTGAGAGAAGACCCATTAGATTATTATGGTTTGAGACACTGCTGTACCAGAGGAGACATACCGGACTGCTGGCAGGTCTATCATACTTTGTATCAGCTAGTACTTTCTTCATTCTCCTACTTCGTCTGGGACATAGCATGCATGTATGTATGTGCTAAATGTCTATGCACACATGCACATTCCATTCTACACAGTGGGGATACTCTGATGGTTCCCTGTAGGTTGTAATTTTGCTGTTTCTCTCTCCGGTGCCCATCATGAAGTAATAAAACATCAAGTGTTACCTATTTTCACCTGATGTAAACATTCTAGATACATCCTGCCATTGGATCAACCTTGACTTTTCAGGGTGCTGTTCAATCCTGGGCTGTGTACCCCAAACAGCAACTTGAATTTGACTTTTTTTGTCTCAGAAATGTACCATTTGATTCATAACCACACTTAATAAAAGCAATAAATGCTAGACTCATTTTATGTTACGGTTAAAACAAATGTCCAGAATATTGCTTTTCATTATATCAAAGCCAAAGGGTACAAATGTCACACAGACAAACTATTCAGTAAAAACTCCAAGAAAAACTCAGCTAAGCTAACATCTTCACTGTGTAAAACTTACTTCCTGATTTGGAGGCTCACGCAATATATGAAAATGACCCCTTAAGGCCATATCAGCGTTTCAGTTGCATGGCGTCTGAAAACCCATAACTTTTCAGTATTTGCTTTTAAGTCTTTACTTTTGCTTTCAGGCCAATAAAGTTAATCACCATGGTATTTTATTTATCTCTGGAGACATTTAGCATTTCCTGGAGTTTGCTTTTTCATTTCACTTTGAACTAATGAACTCTACCTTAGACTAACAAAATGTAACTCTTAACAAGTCTCATTTTAATGGCTCTATACGTGTGTTTTTTCTCAGACACTGTTCCTTAGAAAAATACAGTAATTTGTATACAAGAAGGAAAAAAAAGAAGTAACGTCAGGGGTCAGATCCCCCATTCTTTGTGTCCTTTTCAATCTATATTCTTATATGAGGCTACTGTGTTTCATGGAAAAGGCAACATAGTATAGCAGCAGTGAGGCAGTTTGAGGTGATCCAGCTAACAGCCCAGCTCTGCTAGCGTGCATTACACAGATATCGCAGTGTCCACACAAATATCCCAAGTGCTGCAGCATACACAGATAAAAACAGAAAGAAGATGTTTCTGGGAAGGTATCTTATAAGGGAAGAAGTTATTTTGGGACTCTTTTCTAGTCAAACCAAACAACATTATTTTCCAAAGCAGTATGGCTAGAAATCTAGTGAGGGTAGTCTAATTGTTACTGTATAGTTCTTTAATGTGTACATTAATACAGATTTATAGGAGATAGTAATAAAGGAATATATGATATATGACAAGGCTTCAGGGGCATTCTACCAGTTTCTGGAAAGTGGTTTGGTAGATTGCACAAAGAAACTCTATCAGGTTGCAAGGCAAAGATAGAGAGTTAAAGATGATGGTCATCAGACAAACTTCATAAGTGATGCCAGTAACAACCTGCTCACCAGTCCACGGGATATCAAATGGCAGATGGAAGGAGTACTTCCATCAGCTTCTGAATGAAGAAAACCCATAGAAGCTATACTATCCCAGATACAGCCTATGATGAAAGAAGAAAAGCAGCCCACCATACAAGAGGTAAGAACAGCACTAAGAAAAATGAAGTCAGGAAAAGCAGCAGGCATATATGAGATCATGCCAAATACTATCATGATGTTGGGTGACTTAGGGGAGAAATGGCTCCAGAGAGTACTCTGCAGTATGGAGAGAAAGGTGTATCCTAGATGACTGGACAATAAGTATACTCATGCCAGTGTACAAGAACAAAGGGGACATTCACAACTGTGGGTAGTACAAGGTATCAAATTCCAGAGTGTAATCTGTGCAGTATCTCTATAAATGTCTCAAAGTATACAATGGAAACTAAAAAAGATGTGACAACACAGGTCATCTAATCAATATCATATCTATACTGGTCCAACATAAGGTCATGTAACTGCTAGCTAGTGATGGTACTGACATGCTTTTAATGCAATTTGGTGCATATGTCTAGATTACTCAGTATTAACGTGGATTGCTTGGCTTACACTGCCAGTTTTGGTCATCTGTTACCAACTCTGTTGCACAAACAGAGTAAAAGATGATGTATCTGGGACAAGGTGATAAACTTATCCATCTCTTTCAAATAAGAGAAATCTTTGAATTTTACTGTCATGTCATGAATTAGGTGTTACACAAACAATGTTTATCTGGCTGTAGCAGCTTTTGATTCTGCCTCTGAGGCAGACTACAAAACATCTTGGCATCCTTAGGAATCAGAAAGGTAAGTATCATTTGGTGCCTGTTGCTGGATAAGTAGAAATAGTGCAGAATCCACAAATTCGGTGACATCTATCAGAGAAGTTAATATTTGTCTTCTTTCATTTATAGTAAATAAAAATACTTAAAATTCATTAAAGTTAGATCGATGTGACGAGATGCCCCATACCTTCCAGGTGGTTGTTATGCTGTTTGTGTTATACAGGACATGGAAAATATGGCTGTACATCTGTTTTTTCACTTGAGGATCCCACTCCTACCAGCATTATAATGGATAATCTAAACATAAGACTATTATGCGAGGAAAAAATGTAGTCGCTTAAGATTTTTAAGCCCATTGTTTTAAGGAAAACTCTCCTCAGACATCAGACTAAGAATCGCAGTTCAGTATACAAGAAGCTGGGCTCCAGTAATCAAGGATTTGTTAAAAAGTGCAGAATAAACCCCACTTAGAAGATGGTTTCTGTAATCATGCTGTATTACCCACATTCATGCAAAGTTAGCTGGAATGCATACTATATCAAGCTGACAAATTGCAAACCATATAAAATATAATGTTTAAATAAATATCTTTTGCTAGGCAATAGATCAGTTAAGCTTTTTTTTTAACTTATCCACTGCAATCCGACTGATAGGCTTAACTATTTAACTAGGCCAGGAATAATTTTGCATTTTCCCATCCATTTATCTAATTTAGATTTGAAGATAGTCAGTGTCAGTGGAACAATAGGTAGCGCACCTCACCATAAGTGTAGAAGACGGTGAGTTCTATTACCACACCAGGTAGATGGATTGCTGCCATTGCAGTGTAGCATAAGGGGGATTCTCCACGTCTGAGTGTGCTGTCCTTTGGATGAGATGCTAAACCATGGTCCCATCAGCTTGAGTTGGTGGTAGCATAGGTGGATGTAAAAGATATACAGTATATATATGTATATATATATATATATATATATATATATATATATATATATATATATATATATGAGATCGGTACTGATCCCCGAAGGAACTTTTCACCAAAGCACAAAGAGCCGGGCATACTTCCGCGAAAGTGCTTTTTACCGAAAAAGCACTTTCGCGGAAGTATGCCTGCAGCTAGAGGGAGTAATGGGGAATGACTGCTGCGGAGATTGCACTACAGTGCAGATAAGGGAATATTCCCTTTTCCTCACTGTAGTGCAATCTCGGAGTAAGAATATTAAAGTGGGGGTGTTGGGGAACAGGGGGGCTTGTCCCCCTGCATAAAAGTAGATTTATTTATTTTCTTTAACGCACTTTAACAAAAGAGCTTTTGTTAAAGTGTGTTTGGTGAATGTGGATTCGGACTATTGAACTTTCGTATATATATGAATTCACTTTAAAAGCTCAAAATACTGAAATATTGAAATTCAGTATTTTGAGCCCATAAAGTGGAATCCTGAAAAGTATGAAACCTCAGAAGCGCGAAATTCAAAATCTCGCATACCGGAGATTTTGAATTAGCACTTCTGGTGTTTCGCTGTGGTTATCGATTCAGGTAAGTGTTTATGTGCTAAGGGTTTTGGGTAAGGGCTGTGGTGTGTGTTAGTGTGTTTTGTTGCTGTGATGTGTGTGTGTGTGTGCGAGGAGAATGTAGCTTGTGTGGTGGTGTTTTGTGTGTTTTTGTATGTAGTGCGACCTCGGAGTTAGAATATTTAAATAGGGGGGTGCAGGGGGGCTTGGCCCCTTGCCTTTATGCAGTATAGAGCTTGTGTTTGTATATGGGGAGGAAGGTGTGTGTTTGTGGACAGCAGAAGCGCTAATTCAAAATCTCTGGTATGCAAGATTTTGAATTTTGCACTTCTGAGTTTTCGTTCTTTTTAGGTTTTGACTTTATAGGCTCGACATACTGAATTTCGACATTTCAGTATTTCGAGGATATAAAGTGAATCTATATATATAAATATATTTGGGTCTCCTTGACATAATCAAAATGTCAGTAGACTGACTTTCAGAAGACCGAGACCAGAAACTTGAAGTTTCACATGAACAAATCATTACAATACCGATGTTCAGAAGACTGAATATTTGAAATGCGGACAGTCTAAACTGTGCCAAACAGGAAATCCACTTATTTTCACACTGTAGTGTGATTTCAGAGTTGGTATATTTTATTTTCAGGGGATATGGGGGCCACAGCCCCACTGCAAAAACATTAAAGTTGAAATTAAATAGTTGGTTTTATTTAATTTAAATATCTGTTATAAATATTCATAAGTGGTTATAGGTGTGTACTAGGTTAATGGCCTTGGAGTCTTTACAAGCCTAGTCCATAGAAGTGCCCTGGCATTGTGCCGCTCAACGTTAGTTCCCAGTGCCTCTATCAAGTAGAGCCACTGGAGTGATCCCTGGGTTGAACTTTCTATTTCTCATCCACTTATCAAGATTTCTCTTGAAGAGAGCCAGTGAGGTGCTTTGCTTTACATGTATGGGAAGTCTATTCCAGAGCATGGGCAGTCTTTGGGTTATGAACCTGTCCCTTCAGCATGTTCTGTTGATTGTGATAATGAGGTTGAGGTCTCTGGAGTGTGTGGTGTGGAGGGACTAGGATTTCTTTAGATGTAGCATTTCTAACAGAGCTGGGTCAGACATGGCTTTGTAAATCAAGCAGAGCTCGTCTCTTAGTAGATGATATGAGACAGAGAATAGCTGGAGTTTTTTGAGTCTGTCCATGTAGGACATTTGTTTAAGGCCAAGGTGCTATCGACACTGTCATGAATATTCAGTGAAATTTACGTTGGGTTTGGGTTTATTTGTTGGTGGGCAGGGTGTGGGTAAGCTCAAGTATGTAGTTTGGGTTGGACTGTTTTTGTGTGCTATTCCAATGGTGTTCGTTTTTACTGTTGTTATTTCATTGAATGGTGGGTAAGTCAGGATTTCATTGTTTTGGTGTTATGTATGTCCGGTATATCTGGTTTCAGGTTTGTGGAATATCCATGTTATGGTCTCTGTCTTATGAAAGCCAGTCTACTGAGATGTTAGTTACGTGAAGTAGACCCATATATATATATATATATATATATATATATATATATATATATATAATATATATAATATATATATATATATATATATATATATATATATATATATATATATCCTTCTTTGTTCTCTTCAAACCTTTTATAATTTAATTTTCACATATTTTTCTCATAATTTCTTTACCCTTTCATCCTTTCACAGGGGCGGCGCAGTGGTGCAGCGGTTAACATTGTTGCCTCTCAGCAGAAGGTTCTCTGGTTCGATTCTTGATTGAGGTGTCTTCTCTGTGGAGTTTGCATGTTCTCCCTGCATTCATGTGGGTTTCCTCAGGGTAGTCCGGTTTCCTCCCACAATCCAAAGACATGCGTCTGGAGCATTTCTCCCAGGGCCTCCACTGAAAATAGGCTCTGTCCTAGTCTGACTTTCCCGGTGAACAAAATGATAAATAAAATAAATTAAAAAATTTAAAACAAAACATATTCTGTGGTTTCCAATTCACCCCAATGATTACAAATTCTTTCTTCTATCATTTTAAATGGCACATTTGCCTTTACTAGTGATTTCCTTATTGTTAATCTCCATAGAAATTTAATACTTTGAAAATAATTTTACATGTTTCTTTCCTTGCTTTTATGGCTTTTATTTTTCATTTCTCTAAATATTTCCAGGAATATACATAATATTTATTCATTATATTCACATACAGTTTTCTTCTACTTACTTTTCTGGTTTACATATACTTATCTTCCACAACAAAATTTTATCTTGATATTCTTTCATTTCCTCACTCAAATATCAATTTCCTGTTTTTAGGTTATTCACCTTGTCCCAAATTTCTTTATATTTTTCTTTCATTATTACAACTATCAGTCCTTTATTAGTTTCTTTTAACCATGTCAATTCAATGATGCTGCATAAAAAATAGGATTAATCAATCCTAATAAACCTTCTTGTTTCTTAACATATATGTAGAATAACAGATGTGTTGTACCTTTAAGAAGTATTTCTAAGACCTGAACGTGCAGTATAAATAGCAGGTACGTGCTATCTTCAGTGCCATTTTTTGTGAGTACAACCAGAGAATGAACATCTATGCATGAGACAACTAGTTTGTATATATGTTTGTGTTTGTATATAATAAAGCTGCTTGAACAGAACCCACAGTGTTCGTCTACTTCATCCTGACTAGACGAGCAACATGGTATCAGAACTGGGATTTCAGGGACTGCTTTTCAGAGGCACAAGGTGCAGAGTTAGCAGTGAAAGCAAACTTAGTGAACTGAATGCAAAAAAGGGCCAGAAACAAACTAAAGGTAATGAAAACTTGCACAAACATTTCATAAAATAGATAAAATGAAGCATTACAAGGGCACAAAATGCATAAGCAAACAAATAGCAAAAAAAAAATTATTAAGCAAACAAAAAGCATAAAAAAGTTTATTAATTAAGCCAGATGTTTGAAATTAAGAGATTTGATAAAACGAGCATCAAAAAAGCACATAAAGGGTTCCGAATTACCTTAGAATTGCAAAACGAACATGTTTAAAGTAAAACAAGCATGTTTAGAGTTAAAATGAGCACAAGAAAATATAATAGGCATGAAAAGAGATTAAATGAGAAAAACGAATATAACAAAGGGCAAAAAGGGCATATTAAGTATAAATAAAGCAAGACAACTGAATGTTTTTGATGAATTACTGTGTTTTGGCATAAACTACTACTTTGCATTGATTGGAGCTCTGAATAGTATAACTAGAGTTATTCGAAATTTCTCTAAGTGTCTAAAAGTGCTTACAGTGTGTGTTTATTACTGTGCATTTATTCAGAAGAGTTTATTGTGTGCAAGGTGCCACTATTTCATAAAGAGCAGTCAGATCCAGCCATTTCGCAAAATTTCTTGTGCTGTGTGTGTCTATTTGCAGAGTGCCACCATTACAGAGTGTTTTTTGCACTATACAGGGTTGTTTAGCAAAGTACAGCCATTTTGGAGAAATTTCAGTGTGCTGTGTATTGTTTATTCACAAAGTGCCATTGTTTCAAAATGTTTCTTACTCTGAGCTTTTTCTGTTCAGTTTATTCTCACAGTGCAGTTATTTGAAATATTTCTTAAAGTGATGATAAGTGACTTTTACAGTACAGTGATTTCAAGAGGACTACACTGCCCAGGAAACATATTTTGGCAAAGTTCAGTTATACTGAGGCATGTTGTGCTATTGGGCATAGTTACAAGTACTGGCATAAATTTCAGGCATATGTACATGTGTGTGTTCATGCATGATATATTGATATGGCAGATGGCTTTCGTAAACCACTACCACTTGTGTTTGATCAGAATATTGCAGAGAATTTGAGAATATTTGAGCAAAAGTACGATATATTCATATAAGCAGCTTATTCTGATAAAGATACACTCACCAGGGCATTCATTTTGCTAAATCAAGCAAGGTCAGAGGCCATAGAAAGAGAGCATTCATTTGTATATGCACCAGCAGTGTATGAAGGTGAAGGAAAAACTCGTATTGTTGTGCAGGCTGAATCAAGGGAAGACCCCGAGTGTTTGAAGCACAAATTTAGAGAGATGTGCAACCCCCAGACCAATGTTACATTAGCAAGGCATTTGTTTTACATGAGAGATCAAAACCAAGGAGAAACTTTTGCAGCTTATATTACTGACCTGAGAAATAAAGCTAAAACATTTGATGACTCAAAATATGAGTTAACAAAGGACAGGATTGTGTGTGGTATTAATAATGCTGTTGTGAGAAAAAGTTTGCTTTACACAGTGATTTAATGCTGAGCAAAGTTACTGAGATTTGTCAAATTCATGAAGTTACAAAAAGGCACATAAATATGCTTGCAAGTGATAAGAGCATGGTTTCAGCAGGCTCCAGAGCAAATGTAGACAGTATGCAATATGTGGCAGGCAGAAACAGGCCTAAGCATATGGCAGCTGCTGCCCCTGCAAGTTTTCCTAGAAAGTCCCGCAACTGTCCAGCAAGCTCTAAGACTAGTTCAGTTAAAGGAGCATGCTCAGTGCTGTACAAGGGTGAGTCAGCAAAACCCAAGTCAAGCTTTATTGTTAACTGTTGCAAATGTGGTGCCAACCATGAGTCTAAAAGAGAGAAGTGCTTAGCATTTTGTCAGCAATGCCACAAATGCAAGAAATGGAACCATTTTCAAAATTCTTGCAAATCAAATAAGCCTCACACTGTTATAAAGAAGGGTCATTCGAAAAGGCAAATTGATCAAGTTGAACTGCAATAGTCTGCTTTCCATGTAGATGGTGAATCAGTAATTGGTGGAAAGATTGATGCGGTAGATTTATTGGCAAATAATGAAGTGTTTTGTACCATCCAGATCAATGGTAAACCTACCAAGCTCAAAGTAGACACTGGTTCAAAGTGTAATGTTATGCCTGCAGATATTTCTGCTAAAGTGAGAGCTGATGAACAACTAAATGTGACCACTTGTGTGAAACTTGTTGCTTACGGAGGTGAAGAAATTCAAACCAAAGGCTCAGTAGTGCTTTCATGTTATGTGGCCAAGAACTGTTATAGCTTATTATTCTATGTAGTTCAAAGACCTGTGCAGTCTTTATTGGGTCTCAAGGACAGTCTGAGAATGAATCTTCTTTCTTTTACCAAAGAAGTTCATCAAATAAGCACATTTCAGTTCCAGCTTCACTCACACTATTTTTTCAGAGTATGCTGATATTTTTTATGACAAGTTGGGCAAACTTCCAGTTGTGTATTTCATGAAGTTAGACCCAGAGGTCACTCCAGTAGTCAGACCAGCAAGAAAAGTTCCATTAGCTATGCAGGAGAAAGTCAAAGCTCAGCTTGATAAAATGGTACAGCAAGGTGTAATTTGTCCAGTTACAGAACCAACTGAATGGGTGTCGTCCATGGTAGCAGCTGACAAAAAAGGCTCAGACGAAATCAGAATATGCATTGACCCAAGAGATTTGAACAAAACATTAAAAAGACCGCATCATCCTATGCATACAGTCGAAGAAGTCGCAGCTCTAATACCAAATGCCACTGTTTTTTCTGTTTTAGATGCAAAAAGTTCATTTGGCAAGTGATGCTTGATCACAAACCTTCATTACTGACTACATTCTGTACCCCATTTGGAAGGTACAGATTTCTTAGGATTTCATTTGGAATGAATTCTGCAAGTGATGTCTTTCAGCATGTAATGGAGCAAAGCTTTTCAGGTTATCCTTGTACCATAATAGTAGATGATTGTTAGTCGGAGGCAATGGAGAAGCAGAACCTGACAGAAATCTGAAGAGTTCTAGACAGAGCATGTGAAGTAAACTTAAGACTCACTCCTCTAAAGTGCAAATTCAGACTACCAGAAGTTAGATATGTAGGTCATTTATTTACTAGCATTGGCTTAAGACCAGACCTGTCCAAGCAAACAGCCATTCTTGAGATGGCAGCACCAGATAATGTACAAGCTCTACAAATTTTCTTGGTATGGTCAACTATTTAGGCAAGCTTATACCAGACTTCAGTGAGTTGACAGCGCCTTTGAGAGAGCTAACACATAAAAATGTTACATGGTCATGGTTAGAACATCACCAGAGAGCATTTGAAGACCTTAAGCAGAGAATAGCTACTCCACCTACATTAAGATACTATGATGTCAACAAACCAGTAATTCTTTCCTGTGATGCTTGAAAATTTGGTCTTGGTGCAATTATTCTTCAAGAGGGTAGATCTGTAGCCTATGCATCTAGAACACTTACCCAAACTGAAATGCAATATGCTCAGATTGAGAAAGAACTTTTTGCAATAGTGTTTGCATGTTTCAAGTTTCATGATTATATCTATGGTCGAGATATTCAGACTGAAACTAATCATCAACCTCTGATTACTATTTTAAAGAAGCCTACGCATTCAGCTCCAGTGAGATTACAAAGAATGATGCTTAAATTGCAAAAGTACAACTTCAAAATGGTCTATACAAAAGGCAAGCTTCTTTATCTGGTGGATACCTTATTCAGATCACCTAGAAATACAACAGAACAGCTTGACGTAGAAAATTTTGACTTTGATGTCATGGAATTGCATAATTTTTCTATCACAAGACTTGATGAGATATGAGATCATACAAAGACTGATCTAATTTTGCAAAAGCTCAGCACTACATTAATGCTGGATGGCCATCAAAGCAATCTAGTGTACCACCTGAAGTGTAACCCCACTTTCCTTACAGAGATGCAATGTTGATGGAAGATGGCATTATTTTCAAAGGTCCTAAAATTCCTGCTTCCTTTCAACAAGAATACATCCAGATTTTGCATCGTGGTCACCTAGGTTCCAAACCTGTCAAAAGAAGGGTGAGACTAGTATTTTGGACTTCTCTAGCAAAAGACATTGATAGAGTACTTTCTTCTTGTTTAGTGTGTAATAGTACTAAACCACATTTGCAAAAAGAACCACTTCAGCTATGTCAAGTTCCTGAACTACCTTGGCCAACAGTAGCCATTGACATATTTGAGTAGAACAATCAACATTACTTAGTACTGGCAGACTCTTATTTGAACTGGTTTAAGATCGATTTACTACCTAAACTAACTTCCACTGCTGTTATTACCAGGTTGAATCATCATTTCTTAGTCCATGGAAGTACACAGAAGCTTATCTCTGCAATGGTACCCAATTAACCAGTCAGTTGTTTCAGAAATCTGCAAGAGAATGGGACTTTGTACATGTTACTAGCAGTCCAGAATATCCACAGTCAAATGGCTAGCTGAACCTGCAGTACAGAGTGCAGAGCAATTACTTGGGAGGTCAAAGTGTGACAATACCAATGTCTTTTTTAACTTACTCAATCTCAGAAAACTTACCCTGTGATGATATACTTGGCTCACCTGCTCAAAGACATCTATCTAGGCAAACCAGAACATTGCCTATCAACTCCAGTTTATTGAGGCCTAAAGCTAAAAACAACAAAGCAATCAAAGCCCAGTTGTCAGAAAGCATTCTTTCCAGAAGTCCAGCTATGGCAAATCGAGCAGATTTCTTCATCTGTTGAAAGGAGAGACAGTGAGGATACAAATGGTGAAAGGTTTCGACTGGATTGGTTAAGTAACAAAAATATCTGAAGAGTTGAGATCCTATCTTGTGAAATCTGAGGGTGTGAAGTATAGGAGGAATCGCAGACATCTCCTTCCTGTACCAGAACAGTTATCACAGCATTGTTCCTGTGATACAGACTCTAAATCTCAGAGTGATTCAGACAGTGTTCCTGTCCCAGACCATGTCTTGATTCCCACTACCATTTCTGATAATGTTCATAACATATCTAAGGTTGAACATTTAGCAGAGACAATCCCCGTTGCTAATCCCAATTCCAATTTATACATCACACAATTTTGTCATATCTCCAGGCCCAGTGTGAGATATACAGCAACTCGGATGTAGTTATATATATGTTTCTAGTTTTGTATAACTGCATGATGGAAAATTACTTTGCACCTATAGCATGTCAGTCAATAGTGTCAATTTCATTTTTCAAAGAGGGAGGATGTAGAATAACAGGTGTGCTGTACCTTTAAGAAGTATCCCTGAGACCTGAACTTGCAGTATAAATAGCATGCACATGCTATCTTCAGTGCCATTTTTGTGAGTACAGCCAGAGTGAACATCTATGCATGAGACAACTAGTTTGTATATATCCAGCAAAAAACAGATTAAAGGCAAAGCAAAACCAGGCTTTCATAAAACCAACGGACTTTTATTAACAAAACAAATAAAGGCATAAGCACTTTTCCAGTGACAATACTGCTTCATCGGATGCATAAATATCAGTCCATTACGCTCCCATTTAAATAAGAAGTGGTGAAGTCACATGTCACATTCATTAATTTCTTAAAGGAAGCATGCAGCTAAAACACTCTTTCTAACAACAATAGCCCATGTATACAATCCAGCTTATCTGCTCATTTTATTAATAAATACATACACAAATATGCATTTTAAAATACTACTTGAAAAGTGGAGGCGCTTGTAACATTGGTTTAATTGGTACCATATCATTGAGCCCTGACCCCTTATCTGCTTTCAGTCTGATAATCCATTTACTTTCCAAGCACTCCATATCATTACGTATGTCACCCCTCTTAAATTCTCTTTCACCATATCCGTAGCAAGGAACCTAAAACTATGTGTTGATAAGGTACCTGCCACATGCCTAGCTAAAGTATTCTTAAATGTAGCATTCCTAATGTCATTCGGGTGCTCTCTGATATGTTCCTTTCGACATCTATCTGTTTTGCCTACACAAAATTTTCTACATGCAGTACGTACTGACTGATAGACTATGTGGGTGCTGTTACAAGTTGCATCTACATGGAACTTATAAACCCTACCCTGATCTGACTCAAGCAGAAACTACAACAGGAGGTAACAAACTGCCCAAACCTAAAAAAGTTTTGGAAAATGACTTAGTATGCAATTTATCCCATAGAGTTTTATCTATGGAATAATGTGCATTACTGCAAAAGGGTTTGTCGTTTGTGCCAACTAAAGGCGATGACATCACTGAGGTTATTAGAAATTTAAAAATGTTTGCAAGGAACGTAATGTTGAGATATAACTTTAATGATACATCTGATTTATCTATAAGCCGTTTATCAACTTATAGAAAACCTAGTATTTATATACCTATTCCTCACCCATTAGTAGAGGCATTTGAAAATCTATGCATTAAGGATTTATATAAGCACTGTGACAGCATGAGAAATAAGACTGGTTTTACCGACGTGACTTATAATGAGAAACAAGCATTGCTGAGATCAATGACTGCTGAGAATATTGTAATTCACCCTGCAGATAAGGGCGGGCCAATTCTGATAAAGGACTCTAATTGGTACATTGATAGAATGAAAGAAATGGTGAGTGACATGACATTTTATGAGAAGGTTAGGCTGTTTGAGATATTTAAGATGACAGATTCAATGAAAAGTGAACTGAAGAATATGTTACAGACTAAGTTAATATAAACAGTTATTTGATTATTTTTACTTTGACACTCCTAAAATGCCAGTTATACAGGGTCTTCCAAAAATACATAAAGACCCTGTATGTCTGCCAATGAGACCAATTGTAGCAGGACAAAAATGGAGCACTGAAGCAATGTCCATTTTTGTGGAAAATAATTTGAGACCACTTATTAGAAACAGTCCCCATATTCTGCAGGACTCAGTTTTTAAATGACTTATTTGAATTTACTAAAGCTACTTTTAAGAAAGGGGAGTGGTGTTTAGTCACATTGGATGTACAATCCCTTTTTACCGTTATACCCAATGGTGTAGGCATAGAGTGAATGAAGCAGGTTTTGAAAGATATGCATTGTTTTTCTACTGAGAAGACTATTTTAATCTGTTCTCTGGTTGAAATGATTTATGCAATAATGTATTTTTATTTGAGAAAGATTATTACATACAGAAGGATGGCGTAGCTATGGGCACGTTATGTAGTAATAGCTATGCCAACCTGATTATGCTTATATGAAATTTGGAACATGTATTTAAAAGTCCATTGGGTGAGTACATCATTTTTTACAGGAGATTTGTGGACAATTTGTTTTTGATATGGGACTGTACAGAAGAAGAGTTGCTTAACTTTGTTACATATATTAACACTAACATGGGTTTTTTGAGATTTGTGATGAATCACTCTGAGCTAGAAATTAGCTATTTAGATGTTTTGATTAAGATCAAGCAGGATGGGATGATAGATACTACGCTATATATGAAGCTCTGTTACAAAAACACTTATTTATGTTGAAGTAGCATGCATCCTCAATTTATTTTTAATAATGTTGCAAAGGGACAAGATCTAAGGACCTCACGAGTGAATGTATCTGAAGACAATTTTAGGAAAGAGATGGGAGAACCAGAGGAAATATTTGTAGCTAGGGGATATAGCAGAAAAAAAGAACATGAGAATTTAATGGAAATGGTTAAAAAAGGGGTAAGGAAGGAAGACGGTATTTTCATCTAACACACCAGTTTATGAGAAGATAAGTCAAGGGACTAATAGCAGAGTACCAATAACATATTCCGGGGACTCAAAAGGAGTAGTAGATATTATTAGGAGACACTGGGATGTCTTTTCTACAAACCCTCAGTTAAGAACTATAATAGGTAAAACCCCAAGCATAGTATATAAAAAGAATACGTCTGTAAGGCAGCTGCTATGCTATCCCAAGCATCTTATGGGATATGAGTGCAGCAAGCATCACAAGAATATTGAAAGTCACATTACAAAACCCTATCGTAACTGTCATTTTTGTAGTTATATAGATCAGGCAGGATAATTTTTATTTCCAGATCTGGGTTTGTAAGTTCCATTTAGATGGAACTTGTAACAGCACCCAAATAGTCTATCTGTTAGTATGTACTACATGTATAACATTTTATGTGGGCAATACAGATAGACATCTAAAGGAACATATCAGAGAACACCTGAATGACATTAGGAATGCTACATTGAATAATGCTTTAGCTAGGCATGTGGCAGGTACCTCATCAACACATAGTTTTAGGTTCCTTGCTACGGATATGGTGAAAAAGAATTTAAGAGGGGTGACATATGTAATGATATGGAGTGCTTGGAAACTAAATGGATTATCAGACTGAGAGCAGATAAGGGGTCAGGGCTCAATGATATGGTACCGATTAAACCAATGTTATGAGCACGTCCACTTTTCAAGTAGTATTTTAAAATGCATATTTGTCTGTGTATTTATTAATAAAATGAGTAGATAAGTTGGATTCTATACATGGGCTATTGTTGTTAGAAGAAGTGTTTTAGCTGTAATTTTCCTTTAAGAAATTAATGAATGTGACAGATGTCTTCACTACTTCTTATTTAAATGGGAGTGTAATGGCTGATTTTTATGCATCCGATGAAGCAGTATTGTCACAGCAAAAGTGCTTATGCCTTTATTTGTTTTGTTAATAAAAGTGTGTTGGTTTTATGAAAGCCTGAATTTGATTTGCCTTTCATCTGTTTTTTGCTGAATTTTTATCGTGGTTGGTGAAGCATTCATTCAGCACACTATGGTATCTCTGGATTTCGTAGTTTGTATATATGTTTGTGTTTGTATATAATAAAGTTGCTTGAACAGAACCCACAATGTTCATCTATTTCATCCTGACTAGACGAGTGGCAGAATAATGCCCCGTTTTTAACCAGATTTAATCTGGATCCCCAATTATATGCAAACACTATTGACAATAATTTTTTCTCATATTTTATGGGTACCATAAACACATTAGCTAAATATGCTATTTTACCTAATAGTACAAAATTGATCAACTATATTGCTTCCTATACATCATCTTATAAGCTGTCCAAAACAAACATGTACTTCTTATTTTTTGAATCACATTCTGATGTTCTGTTATTCTGTGTTGATTACTACCAAATTTTATGCTTAAAATCTCAATTTCTTCTCTATTAAACTGGATCCCTTCTATTTTTCTATTAATTCTAAACATTTACTTTTATCCTTGTTTATACATAGACCAATAAGTTTTAGCTCGTCTATGTTTCTTAATAGTTATCTCTATTCATTCTTCATTTTTAGTAATTAACACTAAATCATCTGTGTAATAAAACATCACTGACACTTGAATTCCTTCTCTTGTGGTATATTCTGCTACTCTTAAAGTTAAATTTATTTCATTAACAACTACATATATAATTAACAAAAATAAAACACTGCTTACTGGACAACCCTATCTTATGCCACATCTTATATCTATTTCTTCACTTAATCAGCCATTTATTACTAATTTTATTTTATTATTTTCATATACTGAAACAAATGGTTTTATTATTATTTTACTTATATTATACTCTTTTAAAATCTCCCATAACATTTTATACTATATCTTATCAAATGCTTTACTCAAATCATCTGCCAAAATGTTAAGCTCTGGATGTCAATTTATTATATCATCTACCATTTTTGGCTCCTTTTTCCTTTTTTTCCAAATACTGTTTCATTCAATACTTTATTCACTTTATTTTCCAATCTATTATTTTCATAACTATTTTATTGTCAACATTGTTCAGCATTATTGGTCTCCTGTTCTTTATATCTTCTTTTTCCCATTTTGCCATACAAATTTCATAGCTCCTATATATATATATATATATATATATATATATATATATATATATATATATATATCTTTGTCTTCCACCCCTTTCTCTAACCATTCATTTAGTACTTCTACAAAGTACTTCTGCCAATCTAGCATATCTTTATATATGGAATATTCAATCCCATCCAGCCCTATGATGATTTCATATTCACTGTCTTTAATACATTTTCCATTTCTTTTCATGGTTATGTTCTTTTCTATCCTCTCATTATCTTCTTTAGTTAATTGTTTTCACAATCCACCTATGTCCTCTTTCTCATGTTCTACTTTGAAAATGTCTTACTAATGTATTCTTCTATTACAGCCGGTATTTCTTTTTCTGTTTTAACAATATCTCCGTTTTTGTTTTTTTTATTTCTTTTATTACTCTTCTATTTTCTTTTACAACTTCATTTAAGTATGGTGCTAGGGTGACCATGGTGGTGCAGCAGTTAGCATTGCTGCCTCACAGCAAAGGTTCTCTGGTTCGATCCTTGGCTGGGGTACCTTCTGTGCACAGTCTGCATGTCCTCCCTGTGATCACGTGGGCTTTCTCTGGGTGCTCCGGTTTCCTCCCACATCCCAAAGATATGCTGTAGGTGGATTGGACACTCTAAATTGGCCCTAGGCGTGAGTGCGTGCATGTGTGTACCTTCTGTGGAAGGTTGGGCGCTGGGCTGGCAACTCGACACCGTAAAACTCCACTGCAAGTCATGAGCGGATAGGTGATCCGCTGTGGCGACCCCTAACTGGGAAAAAACTGGAAGAAAATTTAAGTATGGTGCTACCTCTTCTTTTCTCTTTGTAAGAAATACCTTTGTTTAAACATTTTTTTTATTTTTTCTAGATTTGTTTCATATATAATTTTTTTCTCTTTCAAAAAATATTTGTCTGTCTCTTATTACCTCTCTAAATGCTTCATGACTGATTTCTATATACTTTTGTTTCTCTTCTGTTCTTTTTAACCTTTGCCATTCTAAAAAACTTATTTTATATTTTTCTTTAAAACTTGTTCTCATAAAACAATCTCATGTCTATATGATCATTCCATAATTATAAAATCCTTTTTTTGCCTTCCTAATGTAAGTCTGTTTCATTTATTCTTTTAGTACCACTACCTATTTTTATGTATCGTTCTTTTACTTGGATCTCTATCCAAATTGCCATATGGTCTGAGCCTATTACTTTTGTTCATTTATGTAAAGGTTTCAAACTTTCTGAAATCATAAAATAGTCAATTTGTGTTCTTAAGTTGCCCCCTTTATAAGAACATTGTTGGTTATTCCATAAATGTAATTTTCCACTTTTCAGAACCTCTGCAATTACTTTAAAATCAGCTCCTTTTCTTCTTTTTCTTAAGCTACAAATTAAAATCTCCACCAATATTTTGCATATTGGCACTCACATAATCAAAGACTTTTTTTAAACATCAACTCTGCTTCTTTTTGGGTAACATATGCATATACCGCAATAGTTCTGTATACTTGCTTTTTCCATCTTACATCTAATACTGTTATTCTGCCTAATATTACTAAAATACCATCCAAAATTTCTATTGAGTTTTTTTTAAATTCTAACACCTGATGACACCAAATAATACCTCCTTTCCATAGTTCATTTACTTGCAATCTCTCTCCTTCTGTCAAAAGTATTGTGGTTTCTAATTTATTTATTTTATTTTATTTTATTTTACATTTGTTGACTGGTCTATTCCAACTGGATACATGTCCATTTTCAGTAGAGGCCTGGAGAGATAAGCTCCATTAAGCTAATAAAATTGCAAAGAATTATACAGATTAACATCAAAGTACTTGACAACAAAGGATTAGAAAACAATTCACTACTACTAGAAACATATTCACGCAGTAGAGGATTTAACATTCATCACGTAAAAGGCTAACAAGTAATATCATAATGTAAGAGATAACTAAGAAAAAAACAAGTTAAAACTAATTTAAGGTTAGTTCCAAATTCTACAATAAAAGTGAAAAAAAGTTGCTAATATGTACATAGTGGATACATGTGCTTATAGTGGAATGCTTGTTATGCAGTTAACACTCAGAGGTAGATTCCCAGAAAGACTAGGCTAGAAACAGAATTAAGGAAGCTTACTAATCCCACTATATGTGATTTCAGAGGGAGGTATACAGATAAGCAGCAATAGAGAGAGATGAGGATGTGAAGTGAAAGGAGAGTGTTAGTCTGGGTTAGTACACGGGCATAGCCATTGTGTTTTAAGTAGTGCTTTTAGTTGCTTTAGTGGTAATGAAGAAAGTGATGATAGTTCACTGGGAAGCCTGTTCCAGGTTTTCCCCACAGAATTAGAAAAAAGAGAATCACCTGTTTTATTGTTGGACTTATAGATGGATACTAGTAATTTATCGGCCAAGCGAAGGGTTGTAAGATTTTTGTAGGGGGTAATAAGGCTATAGAGTATTGGAGTATTACTGGGATGATACAAAATCTTGTGGGTGATAGTCAGTTGCTAAAATTGCAGCTGGTTTTGCAGTTCCCCCGCCATCCCAGCTGTTTAAGATTTTGACAATGGTGGGTTCTAAATGGGGAGCCAGTGGCAAATCTGGCAATGTTGTTATAGGAGGTTGCCAGCTTGTTAAGGTTGCTTTTGGATAGATTAGTATAAATGGGGGAGGCATAGAGGAGGGTGGAGATGAGATGGGTGTGGCCAATGGTAGTTCTGGCTACAGGAGTAAGGAAAGGTTTAATCCTATCAAAGGAACCTAATTTTCTATTTACTGATTTAATTGTTGAGTTGATGTGTGAGTCAAAGTTAAGGTTGTGGTCAATTATTTCACCTAAGAGTTTGGTGGTTGGGTCAGATGATATGACAGTGCTATTACTGGATATAACTGTGAGATCTATTGGAGAGGACTTTAATGTTGGAGTGAACAGCACTAGTTTAGTTTTTTGGGGTTTAGGAGGAGGCAGCATTGAAGGAACCAGTTTTCCACTAAGTTAAATACTTTTTGGGTGATGGATTGGAGTTCAGCCAAAGAAGAAGCAGCACAAATTAATGTGGAGTCATCTGCATATCATATGTAGGTAGCTTGAGGAAGATTTACATTTAGATCATTAATGAAGATAGAGAAAAGGAGAGGTCCCAGGATAGAGCCTTGAGGGACACCAAGGGTAATAGGGAGATGTGTGGATAAGTTATTGTCCCAAAGGACAGCTTATTGTCTATTTTCTAAGTAGGACTTAAACCATTGTGCTGCCTGTCTGTCTAGTGAGAATGATTTAAGTATATTTATAAGTAACTGATGGTTAACCATATCGAAGACTTTAGAGAGGTCAATAAAGTGTGCAGAGGAAAGCATGCTGTCATTATGATTTTTGTTAATGCAGTCAGAAAAGGATAAGATGGCAGTGGTAGTACTATGGAAAGGCCTAAAACCATGCTGAGAGTCAGCTAGTAGGTTATTTTGAAGAAGGTGATCAAGTAGTTGCCGGTGGATGCATTTTTCCATGATTTTGGCTAAAGGAGAGAGTAAGGCTATGGGGTAAAGGTTTGAGATTTCGGTTGAGTTACTGCCCTTGTGTAGTGGGATAATGTGGAAGATTTTCTAGAGAGATGGGATGGAACTTTCAGTAATGGTTTTATTTATTAGGATGGAAATAGGATAGGCAAGTACTTTTGCTGTAATTTGCAGGTATTCAGCTGGTAGCAGGTCAGCTGAGGGTGTGCATGGTTTAAGTTTTTGAAGTAGGGTGTAGATGAGGGATGTTGGAACTGGTTGTAAATGAAAGGTAGGAGGTAAGCTAGTTAAAGAGGAAAGCAGACTTAAGCTGCTGGTAGGGAGTTTGCTAGAGATTGATGGTTTCAGTGAAAAAGGTATTGAGAGCATCAACAATCTGATTGGGAGTGTTAAGGGAGAAACCTGATGGGATTGGTGTCTTGGAGAGCCCTGAGTGTAGGAGTCTATTAATTCCTGACCAGAAACTTTGTGGTTTATGTTGATGAGTTTTCTGGAGTTTAAAGTAAAAGTTATATTATTATATTTATGTTGTATTTATTGTTATTTGTTATATTTATTTTACAAAAATACTTATCTTTTTCATCCTATACTATTACATTTTAATTTTCTATCTTTTACTCTTTTCCCAAAATAATTATTTTACCTTTAATCATCACCCAATTAATGTTTTCCTTTTCACTTGAATTTACTATTACTTCCTCCTCTTCTTTTTCTCCCCTTTTATATTTATCATTTATTCCTAATCCCTTATTATCCTCTGCCATTATATTTTCTTCCTGTTCCTTCTCTAATTCCATTTCTATTTTATGTTCTTCAACATCTTCAACAATATCTTGTTCAAGTTAATCCTTCCCCACCCTTTTTCTTCTATATTTTCTTTACAATCTATCAATGAATACCCGGTTAATTCACATTTTACACATTTTAGTTCACATTATTTTGCTTCATGGCCTACTTTACCACAAATATAGCACTTTCTCTTATCACAATTACTAATTAAATGATCATTTTACCTCAAAAGAAACATGTCTTCAGTTGCCTCCAGTATTTCACAAAACCTCAGTTTCCTTCCACATTTATCATACTTGGTACACGTATTGTATCTTCATTTTTCATTTGTAATACAACAGTACATTTCTAGCTGCAAATCCATAAACCTCCATTGTGATATATTTTTGTAATGTCCATAATATCCTTGCAAATAGTCTTTAAATAGTATCTCAATACTTCTTTTTTTACTTCATTTCCAAAATGCACATAAAATTTCTTTTTTGTCTCTGTTAAATGCTTGAATAACATACAAGTCCCATACACTATACTTTTTCTTTACTTCATATTGTTCTAGAAAATTTTCTATATATTGTCCTGATTCAAATAAAATGTTAAAAAAAGCCTTTATTAATATGAATAAGTACTCTTACCTCTCTGGGAAAAATACCCAAGCACGCAATAACATTACCTCAGATTTCATAGCTGTCAGGTTTTGTCTCCTTACTGTGTATTCTAACAAAATATGTCTTCCTTCTCACACCCTTTTCTTTTCTTCCCTCTTTTCTCCTTTTCTCACAGTTTGCGCATACAATCTCTTCACCTCTTTTCTTATTTCTTCCACCTCTTCTTGGATCCTGTCCATAATTTTTCACCACCATACTGCTTTTTTCACTTTCTGGTTCATTCTGATTAATTAAATCATTTATATACACATCCTGTAACTCTCCTGATTGAAGGGTTGTAATAATACATCCCTACTATGATTCACCATCTCCCTCAAAGAATCTCTTCTGGAACAGCAATTCTAAATCCTGTGAAGGTTTGATAACCTTCACTTCCTTCTCCTCCTTTGCCTCTCCCTTCTCATTCATTTTAAACCTCTTCTCCTCTTGTTCACATATTATTTCTTCTGATTATGGCATTTTTAAGAAGGTTCAACCGTCATTGCACTTAAACGTAAACCATCCACTTCTCGCTCCATTTCTCGTTTGACTACTTCTTTCATGCTGCAAAAAGTCACTGTACTTCTTCCTACTTCTCCAAGCCACCCAGACTGGAAGCAGGAACTGCTACATCAAATAGCGCTCCTGCTGGCAAACGACTAGGGGAAGTTCCCCTGTGCCCTGACCAAATTTCCCCTAGTAGCATAGTATTTGTGCTTTTACCCGTTTAATAAATATGTAGTAGAGCAAGGCAGACTGGGACATTTACTGGTTTGCAGAGGAGGTAGAAAAGAGAAACAGGACTTTTACATGTTATGTGTAACTTAGGGAGCGCCTCATGAGGAACCACAAAGGTTTTTCAAGTTGGGTTAGATATTTAGATAGGTAGATACTACATAAAACTAAACATAATATATAAGGATGTCTTCCCATTATCTACCTGTGCATCTGTAGGACATAGTTACCTTCTGCCAAATATACAAAATTTAAACTTCTAGTCTAACATTGTTAAATGTGTACACTATGTATGCAGTGTTCAACTTCCTAGTACTATTTGTGCTGTAGGTTAATAGGTAAGTGCTAGGCTAGCTGCCTTTGCAGGCCATTTGAGGCTTAGATAATTTCCCCTTTGGTACTTCAATTAACCTATCCTGTTCGATGTTAGGTTGGCCTTTCCCAATTCATGTTGAAAATTATATATTACCCCTAGTGAGAATAACTGGGATCATACCGCAGAAAATTTGAAGGGACCAATGCATGCGATTAAGCATTTAAGAGCTGTCTCAATCTATTAGTGGTACAAGGGGCAGTCTTGAGATAAATTTACCCATTCATAGATCCAAGTTGTGCTTGAATACAGACAGGGATGAACTATGTGTTACATGGATGGGGAGTCTGTTCCAGAGCAGCTTTATCCTCTGCAAGATATACCTGTCCCTCCAAATCATTCTGTTGATGTTGCAGAAGAGGCTTAGATCCTTGGGGTGAGCACTTCTGATGACATTTGACTTGCTGATATACAGTCTGAGAATGAGTAGTATGCCAGACACAGACCACCTCTTGTCAGTCAGTAGAACACGGAGTATAATGACAGGGCTTTGAGGTGGTATATATAAGACATATTGTTTAGGCCTTGTATCATTTTAGTAAGGTGTCTCTATGGGTGTTGTAGTTGTTACATGTGTCTGAACAGATACATGCCAAATGGGGCATTATATTCAATGACTGGCCTAATAAGGGCTGAGTAAAGATGGATAGTGACATCCCTAGATCTATTCTTAATCCTTTTGTTTATAAGCTGTGCACATTGTTCAAATTTAGGTCACTGTACACATAAGCTCCCAAATCCTGAATGATTGGGTCAACTCTTAGGGGCATATTGTCAATGTCATAATTTCCTGGGGTAGATGACTTCCCAAAAGGTACATTAATGCATTTTTTGGTGTTTAGTTTAAGCCCATGATTTTGACACCAGATATTTGTTTTGGACAAACCTTTCTGCAGAATGTCTAAGTCATTTGGGGATTCAATAACTGCTCCTAGCTTACAGTCATCTGCAAACTGAGTCAGCCAAATCTCTTTGGCATTGGTTTTACTTCAAAGAAGTAGATGCCAAACAGGAGAGGTCTCAGTACTATACCCTGGAGGATTCCACTGGTGATCGGTCTCTTTATGGTGGTAACTTCCCTTATTTTGATCTCCTGCATCCCATCTGTGGGTCAGTTGGCAATCCAGGTGTGACATAGGGGTTTATTTCCAGTTTATTTAGTGTTACTACTATGCTGCAGTGGAGGAATGTGTCAAAAGCCTTGGGCGGGGTATGCAGTGTGCACCATTTTTACCTTCATCAATTGCTTTGGTAACTTTTTCAAAAAAGCTCATAGGATGAATAAGCATGACCGACCCTTGACAAATCCAAAGCTGAGACAGGTGCAGTGTGTGGTCCCCTATGTCCTTACTGATGAGTTCCATGATAAGATGGTCAGACTTATTGGTTTGCAATGGCCTGGGTTTGTGGAAGGTCCTCCTTTATGCAGGAGAATGACTGTAAATGTTCACAATTCATTTGGTAGAAAATCTGAATGGAGGCTGGGGTTGAACAATGTTGTTAGGGAGTGTTAGGAAGGCAGTTAGTGAGTTGGGGATGTTTCATGCTCTTTAAGGTGCATCCAGGGATATTCTTATGACCCATCAATGCCGTATTTTTAGCTTATGATGGCAATTTTTGGACTTGGTCTTGTGTGATAACTGGAGGCAAGACAGTTTCAGGTATACCTTGTGAGACAGACAGAGGGGAGAGAGTGATAAAGTTTTTACTGAATTTATCAGTCGGTAGGTTAGTTGTATCTTCAGTCTCAGAGTAGGTAACATCGGCTCATTGCTAAGTTGCGCTTCTGAGATTATGAACATAATTAAAAATACCTTATGAGTGTCTTTGGCTTGGTGGCAATTTTAGCTTCAAATGTGACTTTGTTGGATTTTATTAAGCTCCTGACTTGTTTGTTTATTTCAATGATGAGGGTTCTATTATTCTGGGAATCACTGTTAATACTTTTGCTCAAAATTCTCTTCCTTTTATTATAATATGTATGCAGCATTTAAATTCCTTATAGAAGAAGTATAAAACAAATTATTTTGTACCACAGCATTTATTTTATTCATTTACTTTTGTTGTCTAGGAAAGTCCATCTGGACTGTATTTGCCCTTTTCAGGGAAGGCACATGGAGAAAACGCTCCATATACAATAAACTGAGAATATTGTACTATAAAATCAAAATAGTCATACAATAACATTGACAGTATTTTGCAATACAAGTAAATGGCAACAATGTTGTAAAAAATCAGCATTTAATAATGCAGGTCAAAGGAATGACTTGCTAAAAATTTCAATAGAAAGCCATGCATTACTTGTGTGCAATATTTCAATATGAAAGAGGGCATCAAAAACTATATAGGTTAGATTCTGATTAAGATTAGTGATAAATGAGAATGTAGAGAGATGTAGAAATTCTGAGTTGAAATTCAGACAGGTTCACTCAGGAATGCACAAGAGTAGCATGGTTCTGTAATTTGCTTCATATCTCAGGAAGAGTTTGCAGGTGTTTCATGATGCATGTGGGATCCTAAGACATTGCTAATAGTGTGCAGCTGTCATTTGCCATTTGTGGGTTTTGTTACATGCTGCATTGGCATTATTTGAGTGTTTTTCATCAAGTGGAACAGGTTATACTTTTTCTTCTACCGTCTTCCATCAAGAGTAGATTATATGGTGGCCTGTGCTTCATGACGGCACATATAGTGTCATTGAATCCTTGGAAATTTTATCCAAAATGATGCAAATTGTGTTTGCCTCTGCCAAACAAGAGAAAGCATTACACAAGGTTACCTCTATTATTGCACAGTAAAGTTGAGATATTAATGCCCTGATAACATTGCAGAGTCCCAGATCACAGAACTCCAACACAGGTCTTACAGTTTAGATCTTAAACATGATGATAGTAGATGTAATAATCTTATATCCTTCAGCATTCCTGAAGGGAAGGAGGTAGGCAACTCCTTAGTTTTACAAAACAGCAGCTGATGGAAGCATCCTTTAAATGGATACTGTGACACATGATAATTTGTTTTTTGGATTTTAATGATTAACAGTTTACTTTGAAGAAATGTTGACAGTTGGCCTCTACCTTCCAGATTGCTGGCTTTAGAGTATGAGTTGCAGCAAACTATAGCAATGCCCTATTTTTGAAAAAGAAAGCCATGATGCCTATCATCAATGGTGTAAGTGACTTGGGTTGTAAATGCCATCTGTGCTTCCCAGCCACATTATATATTGATATGGATAGTCAAGTGGTGGTGGTTGATAACCTAGGGGAAGCTCATGAATTTTGGATGAGTGGATATGTACTGGAGCACCTCATGCAGATAACAAAGGAAGGTGAAGATATGCATATGGATGATAAGATACATGCTAGAGAACCTCTTGAAGATAACAAAGGAAGGTGGAGATATAGGTATGGATGAGCGGATGCATGCTAGAGCACCTCATGCATGTGACAAAGGAAGGTGGAGATATGGATATGGATGAGAAGATACATGCTAGGGCACCTCATGCATGTGACAAAGGAAGGTGGAGATATGGATATGGATGAGAAGATACATGCTAGAGCACCTCATGCATGTGACAAAGGAAGGTGGAGATATGACTATGGATGCTGCACAATGAGTCACAGGAAGAAATGAATAGTCGGATACCCCTTCCCCTATGGGCAAGGTGGAATTAATATGTGAGACTCTCAGCCAGGAGCATGTGGCAGATCAAAGAGTAAGACAATGTTATTTTTCTGATTCTAATCCCAGTGTGTCTATTACAAATCAGTATGCCCATCTCCAGCATGCTGAAGATGCCATCTGTTTGTTTAAATGCCAGACCTGGAGTTTGCAAACATGGAGGAGGTGAAGAAAGCTGATTTGCAGATTTCCACAGCTAGATCCTGAGAGAAGTCATCCAATGGTAGTGGCCCACTTGAGCTTTGATTTTTACAAAGTACTGTGCTTTATAATATTTTGGTGCCAGGTAATGATGAAGGTTTGCTTTATGATTAACAGCAAATTTGGCTATTTTATGTAGCATTACTCTGTTTTGGTTAGAAGTGTCTGATGTGTATAAAAGAAGGGGTAAGAGGAAGGATGTTGTTATAAATCAATTGGTTGTGTCAGTTATAAAGTATATGTTTCAGCAAAGCAGATCTAATTTTTGGTGTTGTTTTTATATCTTCTATTTTTATATAGTAAATCATGTTTGATGTCTTAATATAGGTGAATGAAGCCATAAAGAACATTTTACGGGAACTCCTGAAACTGTTTGAGTATGGCCTGTTCAGGTTCTTAAATATTTTGTGATTCTGGATTTTACATTAAGTGTGCCGATTTCCAAAATATCATGATATTAAAGTAGATAGGTTGGAATTCCATCCTAATTTAACTAGGTAAGACACTGGTAGCAGGGTAAGTAACTCACTATAATGCATTTTTTATTCTTTTCTGAAAAAAAAAACACTTGGTCCAATCAGAAGCAGCACATAGGTACTAGACCAAAAGAAAAAAAAAGTCTGTGTGTGTGTGTGTGTGTGTGTGTGTGTGTGTGTGTGTGTGTGTGTGTGCGCGTGTGGGGGAGGGGGGCACAATGTACTAAAAATGAGGTTTTAAATTTCTGGTTTGCTCATAAGTTCAGCATAAAAAATGTTTGTGAGTGCACCCTTTATACAGAATTTCACCAAATGTTCAGAAGCACTTGGTTATATTTAGACTTTTCCAAGGTTGCACAGAGTGGATAAGTCCCTTTCCCAGATGGTTCAGTAACATTAGATTTGAATATATTAAATATGGAGTGCATAAGGAATTGCTCTTTTACAAGCAGTGTAGGGGCATTTCCCCTCTCACAACAAATAGAGCCAGGGCTTCATTAACAACTGTGTAGGCTTTTTGCGAAGACTGCATGATTACAGCTCATTAGTGAGATGAGCAGCAGTGCTCATTGAACAAACATGCTGCTCATCATGCTTACATGACTGGAAGCACCACCTCCAGCAGCAGCATTGGTGGCCAAGAAATGGTATTAGGAAGCACAAGCACACAATGTAAACAAAACTGCTCCTCTGTATGCAAACCTATTATACAAACGTGCAGACAGCTTATATGAAGTAAGGGCAAGCTAAGTACATGACTTAAGATGCAGGGAATGTTAAATGGGGAGAAGACACTCAGAATACAATGCTAATAGTGCAGACATAAATGCAAGGGGAGGGTAAATAGAAAAAATGTATTCGGTTAATGCAGTCAGATGTAGTTATGTCACAAAGAAACATTTTAAACAGAAATGCTTCCATATTCATATAATAATTAATCTTGTTAACAATTCTTGACCTATGGACATAACTAAAAACGGACATGCCAACAGTGGATGTAGGAAGGATATAATGCTGCATCGTAAGAAAGTGGAGTAAATGTATTATTAATGTTCATGTCATGTAATGAAGTGATTCCAACAAATGAGTAGCAAATGCAATGAACACAACATGTCCAAAGATAAACACTGGTGTAATATGTAAAACAAACTTTATTCCAACTTTGTATTTAAAATAAAGTTAATTTTGCTTACTATACCGGTGCTTCATATTCTTGTTTTACTACTGCACAAGTATCAGAGCTTTACCTAGGGGTTTATGTGTAAGGGTATTCAGTCCTTAGACTGTATGTTACCATTGTTTATCTTTGGGCCTGATGTGTTCATTGGATTTGCTACTCATTTTTTTGGAATCACTTCATTACCCTACTTGAGTCGTTTGTGTTGTTTATTAGTTGCTTGGCTGCACGTTCACATGCAATTTACAGTCAGTTATGATACTAATGTTGATAACATGCTGAGTTAAGATAACAGATAACAAGGACAGTGGATATATTAGGGGATATTCACACAGACTGCAGTTATTGAATATAATATGTATGTGGGATAACTGACTGTAGTGCTGTATTCTCAACTTCATGTATAAACAAGAACAAATGAACCCTACAGTTGTTGTGTAATGCACATTACAATGGGACACTTTTTTGCCTCTTTTGTCATTTGACAACCATAGATGAGGGTATATTACCTTGACACGTTTTAGATAAGCATGTGTTTTATATTCATGTATATCATAAACAATAATATGATAACACTTAAAACACACAAGTGACAAATGACAACACAGATCTGATGACATTGCACATCTCCTTTTGTTAAAGGAGTACATCTACTAGATGACTATATTGGGCATGCTCACAAGACATTACAGTGAGCACTGCCAGAACAGCATGTAAACAACAGATACATACAGTGTTCTAACACAGACTCACTCATACTTTATGCTGCTCTTGAATCATGCCATATGGCAAGGAATGTTATGAAGTCCTCATGTACTACAAAACTGTACAGAATAAAGAAAACAATTACAGTAATACATTAATGTTTGACTGACGTTGTATAACACAGTGCATTCTTATTTGGAAATTAAGTAGCACCTGTGTTGATACTGCACATCTGTTCAGGAAGCCATATGTACCTGATATTGCAGCCACACACTCAACTTCACCACTGTGAGACCTGAACATCCTACCTATCTAGTTACACAATCTAAGGAGCACAGTATTAGCCACAAGGACCAAATTAGAAGTCTGACTCATAAGGGGAGACAGTGCACATTTGATGTGATGACCTCATCAGTGTCTTGCAGAGAGAATGTTTGTATTAAAAGAGGGAACTGGTTGCAAAGTTAAATGTATTCTCCTGAGAGGAAGTGGACACAACACATTTGACACTGAGGTATTACCTTACCTTTCACAAAAACCACCCTCCCCCCACACACACAAGTTCACCACTGTGAGATTGGAACCTCCTATTAATCTAGTTACACAACCTAGAGAACATAATATAAATCACAAGCAACACAGGAGAAGTATGTCTTTAATGCTGTGAAAATGCACATTTCTAATTACTAAAACTCCACTGTTTGGAACATCTGCAACTGTGCATCATAGGTTTTAGGAAAAATGCATGTGTGTGGACAGTCCAGTGTAACAGCACTGTGCTTGTCCCATGCAATGACCTATTTCTCTGCTAAGATTTGAATGCTGTCATTCATATACATGTTGTTACTGTGAGGAACATGTACCTGTTTCACAGTATGGAGTGTCCATGGCAATCACAACTGTAAAACAGTGGATTGTTAAGCACGCATTCATGCCAGTTCACCCTGGGAAGATTGCATAAAAATAGTAAACTTTTACTGTGTCACTGTCAGTTGTCTTGTCTCATCCTTGCACAATGTGCATTGACAATACAGGCACTTTCTAAATAAGACAGTGCACTTATGAATAACAGTGATGGATTATGCGTGAAATAGTTACACACCATTGTAACAAAGTTAAACTTGTAAAAATGTAATCACTGCAAGAAATTCCAAAAACGCCAAAGCAGTGCAAGTCAAATCGCCCAAAACACGACCTCTTTCCACACAGATGCAGGAAACAATTTTATTAAGCTTTAACAATGCTTTTCGTTGTTTACAAAAAATGACTTCTTCAGATAAAAACATTTTAAAACACTGGGGTTTAAATTCCCCTCCTTCCCATCACATGTTTAAAAGCAGTAATATGAGTGGCTGTCCATTTCTTGCTTAGAAAGCAAACTCCACCTCCCTTCAAATAAAAGAAACAGTTCTACTATATTGTGAACATCAAAAAGCATTAGTTGCATACATAAGCCTACCTAATGAATAAATAAAAACATTTCTAAAAAATGTTTACAAAAAAATATTTTCTTTAAAAGTATTATACTGTGAAGCATATATTTATATACATCTGTACAAAATATGCTTTAAAGCATGTGTTTGTATGTATCCAAGCAGTATAAAAAATATTAATGAAAATAAAAAGACAAATTTCTTTACTACCGGCTTAAGCTTCTTAGTTTTAAAATACACATAATGGAACTTAGTTTATTTATCCCTGGGTAATGGCAAGCATCCAGTCTCACTTGCCACATAAGTTCATTTTTCTCTAAAATCAAGGAATCTGGCCACCCTCTCCTCTCATTCCTAACTTGATTTATTGCCCGAAATGTAAACTGGTGTTGTGGGTACTCCATGATGTGTCTTGCAAGTGCATTCTCCGCTTTGTGTCTCCCCATGGCATACACATGTTCGTATACCCGTTCGCGAAGTTTCCTGCCACTTTTTTCCAATATAGAATACTGGGCAGCATGTGCACTTTGCTAGGTATACTACCTGCTTGCTTTGACAGTCACATTTGTCCCTTGTTTTATATCTCTTGCCCCTAATCTCAAATGTTTGACTGGTGCCCATGTATTTACAATATCTACACATGTTGCATTTAAACATACCCATTGTGTTTACCTGCCTATTTGGTTTCCTTTCCAGTATTTTTTTCAAGTTGTTTCCCCATTTAAAAAGAATTCCAGATTTTTCCTGGAATTTGTTTCTCAATACACAATCGTTCATTAATATATTCCAGTTCTTTTGGATTATGGAAACCACACTTTTAGCATCTAGGCTGTATGTAATAATAAAGCTGTAGGGGTTAATAGTTTGTCTGACAACTGGTAGTTCCGTAATGTGTTCACTGTGTTGGTTCAAGATGGGCAAATAAATTCCCCTTTCCCTTTTTAACTGGACATCTTCAATTAAGTCCTGAATTAGGGTGACGGGGTAGCCTCTTTTCAAGAATAAATCTCTCATAAAGTCACATTCTTCCTGAAAATCGTGGTCTTTAGTAACCATCCTCACAGCTCTAACTAGTTGGTTCTTTATTACAGATTTCTTTTGTGTAAAGGGGTTTCAGCTAGAATACTGCAAGAAAGAGTTAGAGTATGTGTCCTTGCGAAATATTTTTGCTATAAAACATGCATTGCTCAAGTCTTTAATTAGATCTACATCCAAGTATGCTATTCTATCTTGTGCAAAACATGATGTAAATTTGAGGAATTCTGATGTAGAGTTAAAAAATTCAACCATCTCTTGTGCAACTTGTATGTCCCCCTTAACCAAAATAAATATGTCATCCAAGAAACATGTGTACAATTGAATTTTCTCTTGGATGTGTGAATTAGACATAACGTACTCCCTCTCCCAAAATGTCATTACCAAATTGGCCACGCTGGCCCCACAAGGGGAGCCCATGGCCACACCTATTTTTTGAAGGTAGTACTTGTTGTTAAATGTTACATAGTTGCATGTCAGGATTATGTCCAAGAGTTCCTCAACCAACTTAATCTCATGACATGGTGCTTCTTTTTGTCTCATTATAGAGGCCACCCATTTAGTTGCTTCCACGTGGGGAATGGAGGAATAAAGGTCCTTGACATCTATAGTGAGGAAATCAAATTCCTCACTAAATGTGGTCCTATTAATTTCCTCTAATAACAACCATGAATCTTTAGAAATCTGCCTTTCACTTTTGAGTATTTTTTCAAAATATTATCAACAGCTTTTGCACATGCATATGTGATGCGGTTTCTTGCGTCAACTAGTGGTTGCATAGGAGGGTTATACAAGTTTTTGTGGACTTTTGGTATTCCAAACAGGCTAGGTACCCTGGGTGCTGGCATCGTGAGATAATTATACAGGTTAATGTCTATCCTGGCTTCTATAAACATGTCATTGATGTAAGACCTAATCCTAGAGTATCCAATATTTAATTCATTCTTAGATACTTCCACATATGTGTCAGTGTTAACTATATCCATCATCCTGTTATTATAATCTTCGTAGGTCATCACCACTAGGCCAACCCCCTTGTCTGGTTCCATAATTCTTATTGGAAAATTTTGTAAAGATTCCAACATGTCTTTTTCTTCTTTGTTAATGTTAAATACACTTGTGTTTCCTAATAAGGACTTTCCCGTAACATAACGTATGTCTAGTTCACAAAGTTGGTCAAACAGTGCTATTGTGGGGTGTAAGGGCGGGTGATAAGTACTAGGGATGTAATATTCCCCCCTCACACTTATTTGTTGTCCCATTAGTGCACATAAATTCAATTTCCTCTCAAACATTTTTAGTTCAACCAAAGTTTTTGCTAAATTAGCTGGTGTGGAAGGTACAAAGGTGAATCCCTTAGCCAATAACTCCAATAGTTCAGTGGAGAAAAACAAACTCAGAGTGGTTGAATATTTTAAAGTCCAAACTAGAGTTATAGATTACCTTACATTCATGTGTGGTATCTAATTCTATGTCCATACTGTCCAGGTTTAATTCCACCTGTTCTTGGTTTTGCTTCGGGCTTTCCAGGTGCATGGTTCAAAGCTCTGTTCTGAAAATTTGAGCTATTGGTTGTCTGAGGTTGTTTGTTGTTTCTCATGTTGTTGGCTAGGCATTCACTCCAATGTACAGTGTCCGACAAGTTGCCCCCACTACCAGCACTTGTAAAACTCTTATCATCTGCTACTTCTTCACTCCTCTCTTCCCCCACAATTTCAAATGGGCTCACTAAGAAATTTCCTTGGGATTCTGGTGGTTTTGGATAAGCTGTTCCATTATTGTAATCCTTAATATCACGGTTCAACTTTTTAATTTTGGTTGCATTTATTTTTGACACATACTGGTCTATACTGCTATAGATATATCCTCACCATATAATTTATTTATTTATTTTATTTTATTTTACATTTGTTGACCGGGATGGTCCGACTGGATACATGTCCATTTTCAGCGGAGGCCCGGGGAGAAAAGCTCCACAGAGGAAAAAGTTACACTTTCAATTAAATACAGATAAGTACACTACCTAATGCAAATACATAAAATTCGAGGTTCTCATAAACAGAATTAGAGATACACATAAATACATCACAATTGTTTTAGATACATTATAGTAGATATTCTAGGTAGATATCCCATTGCTTATAGAGTCAAGTCAGGCAATGGGGAGCTTGACTTCATAAGTACCCGTGATGGTGGAATTTAGGGGGTGTGAGCTTACAAATTATTTGGACTAAGGGGACGAAAAAAAAACACCTAGTCAAACAGGTGGAGAATACTACTAGTTGGGTGTCAGAGAGAACTAGTCTGGGTTGTTACATGGGCACAGCCAATGTTCTTTAAAAAATTGTTTAAGATTGTTTTTGAATAGATATTGGGATGTAGTAAGTCTTAATTTATTGGGGAGGGAATTCCAGACTTTACCTATAGAGTTAGCAAAGAGGGCTTCTCCGGCAGAGTTGTTGGATTTGATGGTTTGGACCAGGACTCTATGTGAGGAGCGAAGACAGCTAAGATTAGAGTATGGAGTAAGAAGATTTTGCAAGGAGGGGTTTTATCTGGTTGCTTAATAATTTTAAACGCTTCTGTGAGTTGGTTTAGTTTGAGAAGATTAGATAATTCTAGCCAGTCAAGTTTCCTTAGGTTAATGCAGTGATGAGTTCTGTAAGGACCACCTACTACCAATCTGGCGATGTGATTATAGGCAGCAGAGAGTTTATTGATCTCACTTTTGTTAAGGAATGAAAGCACAGGAGAGGCATACAGTAATGTGGAAAGTAGATGCGTACGGGAGATGGTTAGCTTGGCAGTAGGGGTTAGAAAGTTTTTAATTCTATACAAGGAACCAAGTTTCTTATTTACAGTCTTTATGGTTTGACTGATATGCATATCAAATCTAAGCCTACTATCAATAGTGACTCCTAATAGTTTAGTGTTGGTAACAGGCTCAATCATGATACCATTATTAGATTGCACGAAGAATGGACAATTATTGGATTGGGCTGTGGGTTGGACTGATGGACTAACTGAGGTGGGAAGAAATACTAGTAACTTGGTTTTTTTTGGATTTAGAATGAGTTTCCATTCTGAGAGCCACTTTTCAACTATGGTAAAACAGTTTTGGGTTGTTACTTGTAGGTCAGGGAGGGAGATATCCGAGCAAATCAATGTGGAATCATCTGCATACTGGATGCAGGTGGCCTTAGGGATGACTGAGTGAAGGTCGTTTATGAATACAGAGAAGAGAAGAGGACCAAGTATGGAGCCTTGGGGGACCCCTATGGTATTTGGCAATAGTTGAGAGATCTTATTTTCCCATCGAACTGCCTGTTGTCTTCCAGAGAGGTAAGCTTTGAACCAGTTAAGAGCCGGGTAGTCAAGGTAAAAGGATTCAAGAGTGTGAAGTAGTAGTTGGTGGTTGACCATATCAAAGGCTTTTGACAAGTCAAGAAAGAGGGCTGAGGAAATTTTTTTGTTATTACGGTTTTTATTGATTGAGTCGGTAAATGAGAGTAAGGCGGTGGTCGTACTATGGTGGGGTCTGAAACCGTGCTGAGATTTGGACAGTAGATTATTTAGGGTGAGATGGCTAAGGAGTTGTTTATGAACACATCTTTCCAAGATTTTGGCTATTGGTGACAGTATTGCTATAGGTCTATAGTTTGATGGGTCAGTAGAGGTGCCACCCTTATGAAGTGGGATGACATGGGCTACTTTCCAAATGGAGGGGATAGTGGCCTCAGTTATAGTTCGGTTAATTAGAATTGAGATGGGATATGCTATGACATCTGCTGCTATTTGTAGGTATTCAGCTGGGAGTCGGTCGGCCGACAGGGTGGTTGGTTTAAGTTTCTTCAGTAGTGATCTAATATAGGAGGTGGGAGCTGGCTGGATAGTAAAGAGGGTTAGAGATTCATCATTAACCTTGGTCGGAGGGGAGGAAGGATGGGGAAGTTGATTAGCCAGGGCCTGAATGGTCTCAGTGAAAAAGGAGTTAAAAGTATTAGCGACCTCTACTGGGTTTTTTCCAATAAGTGTTTCTGGGGTGGGAGTAGTTGCTTTCCCTGGGTGGAGGAGGGTGTTTAAGCCTGCCCAATACTTCTTTGGATTGTTCTGGTGTTTCTCTTGGAGGTGACAGAAGTAGTTCTTTTTATCTAGGGTGGAGTCTTTTTTTGTTGAATTTCTAAGTTCCTGGAATTTAATGCGATCTAGAGGTGCCTTAGTAGTTCGCCATTTGTTCCAGGCCTGATCTCTTAGTTTGATTTTGGATTTGGTTTCACTAGTTAGCCATGGTGCTATCCGAGTCTTGGTACGGATGCGTCTGTTAGGTGCGTGGGAGTCAAGAATGTTGAGGAATGTGTCAGTAAAGTATGACACACTCTCTTCAAGGGGCAGGGTTTTTAGCTTGGACCAGTTACAGGATCTAAGTTCAGTTAGGAATAGTGCTGGTACAAATTTCTTCTTATTTCTGACAAGTCGATATAAAGGGGGATTTATGCTGGTCAATTTGTTTCTTATTACGTAGGTGACGTGGTGGTCACTGAGATCATTCGGGAGGGTCTCAGTTGTATATTTGTGTCCTTCTTTATTAGTAAGTATCCAATCAATTATACTTTCTTTTTGGAGAGCAGTTCCTATTCTTGTAGGGGAGACAATATTTTGGGAGAAGCCGTGTAGATTAATAGGCATGGGGTTGGTCTGTGCGGAGCATTGGGCCCAGTCAATGTTAACATCCCCTAATACAATGGTCTCCTGAGGGTAATTTGCGGCTATCCAATTTAGTATTATCTCCATAGTTTCTAAATTATTCCCTGGCGGAATGTAAACTACAAAAAGATTGATACTTTTTTGGTTATTTAAGCATATTTTTAGGGCAATTAATTCTGCATTCACTATTTTAGGTGGCTGGATAGGATTCAGGATGATATTAAGGGTACTTTTAAACATGACAGCTATGCCCCCACCCCTTTTTTTCCCCGATCTATCCTGAGAATATTATACCCAGGTGGAAGGATCTCTTCATCCTTTGTGGCTGGTTTGAGCCACGTTTCTGTTAGACACATAATACTTTTAAAGAAAATATTTTTTTGTAAACATTTTTTTAGAAATGTTTTTATTTATTCATTAGGTAGGCTTATGTACGCAACTAATGTTTTTTGACGTTCACAATATAGTAGAACTGTTTCTTTTATTTGAAGGGAGGTGGAGTTTGCTTTCTAAGCAAGAAATGGACAGCCACTCATATTACTGTTTTTAAACATGTGATGGGAAGGAGGGGAATTTAAACCCCAGTGTTTTAAAATGTTTTTATCTGAAGAAGTTGTTTTTTGTAAACAACGAAAAGCATTGTTAAAGCTTAATAAAATTGTTTCCTGCATCTGTGTGGAAAGAGGTCATGTTCTGGGGGATTTGACTTGTACTGCTTTGGCGTTTTTTAAATTTCTTGCGTTGTAACAAAGTTGCAAGTATAACCATTGGAATGCAGACATACATTAACAGACTGACTTAACTGAGTCACCATCACTCTGAAATCCAGATACCTTGGTTTCTAAATTCCATAAAGACATACAGAAGTTGTAGAACATACACAAAGAATTTGTTGTAAATATTTTTTTACTCTTTCCTTCAAGTGCAGTGCTGCAAGAACATTTGCAGTGCTGATGCCAAAGTATTAGCACATGTGTACTCACATCTTGAGGTGTTTAACTTAGAAAGGGAATTAGCAGTACTGTATGGTGCTCTGGGCTGACATTCATGCAAATAAGTATGCAAATACAACCATGTCTGAATGTGATTGAATACAGACAAAATTCATGTTATGGTCATGTTTCAGGTATCATGATTTATACATTTGTCATACAGTCCTTGTATGTATAACACAGGTATATTCTGAAACACATGAGGGACCAGGCATTATTGTTAATGGAAACATTGCTTATGGAAACCATTTTGAATCAAGGAGGTTTATTTGATAACACAGGAAGGTTGGGAAGAGTTGGACATTTGGTGACAGGAATACAAATACAGACATACTAAGATATTAGTTTATGTTTCACTTCTGCACATATTTGTGTTGTACTACTGCTTGTTTTATCAAAATTATTCACCTGAGATCTGTACAAGACAGTGTTCACATAGGTAGCAAGCTCATTAATACAGCAGCAAGCTAATGTTTTACTGGGAAAATGTGTAGCCAACAGTTATACCCACAAAAGTCATACAAAACATTCAAAACGCTTTGGCATACATCTGGAGTCAAACTTTGACAATATTCAAAGAAAAATGAACAAACTTGAGTATAATCTAAGCACAACAGATAGGAATTCCAACTTCACAAAGTTCGAATAGAGTTCAGAAAAGGAGAATCTATATATTACTCTTATTATCCTCGTGACAACTGTATGCTGTACATTCAACTATTCAGCTTGTTCAGAGGCAAATTAGCCTGTGCATACATAGCTAAGCACAGCAGCACAAAAGTCACCAGAGTAATGCTGCTGAGGGCAAAACCTCACAGGATTTTGGAATAAGCAGTGTACTTAAATTAAGCCTAAGTTACAGGTGGTGCTCAGCACCAAACATTGCGCAAATGCATAGGAGAAAGACCGCTAGCACAGAATGGAGAAGATACGTAGATAGGAGGGGGGGGGGCAGGGACCATGCAGCTTCTGACAGAAGCAGGATAATGGTGACTCAACAGAATATGTGGACAACAGCTATGCATAAAATAGTGCACTAAAGCAGTCATTAACACTTTGCTAATGTCTGGATTAGAACCCTTGGAAGTATGCAAAAATAAGTCCATAGATCTGAGCACTATCTCATCATGACACAAAGGAACTCCTACAGCACACACTTTAAATTACACAATTGAAGGGACAATGACAACTTACTGAAGCAGAAAGAGTGCACAGATAGAGACAGACATGGAGAGATAGAACTAGCAACAGAATTGTTTATGGGACATGTAGGATCGTCTTTATGGTGTGTTATTCTTACTTCTTCATAGTTAATCTGTCATACTCAGTGCAATGAAGTCCTTGCTATACAGATTAAGATGAGGTAGGAGAGCACAACCAACATTAAGACATTAACATAAATAAAGGTGACTTACTATGTCTCCCTGTTGGGATGGAATGTTTTTACAAATGCTTTTTTGCTGCACTGTTCAAATGGTATGTTAATGAAATGTAACTGGAGAGAAATACAGATGGTTGCCATTAAACATTTGATAGGAATATAAAATAAAATTGAATAATAATTTGACAGACAGCTGTAAATGACCCCATAACACTATACATAAACATCAGTCTACAGACAGTGGAATGATTTCAACACATAACATAGTTCATTACATCCAGCAGCCTAAGGACAGTTACAGTAACTGTTTCCCAGTAGTGCCTTTAGTCTGTATTCCCATAGCAGAGCCAATTTAAGCATAATTGTGTGAAAGTAGCCAGGCTACTGAGTCTAAAACTAAATTATTCAGCTCTTGCCATAGGAAGTTAAATGGCATTCACCATCACTCAGCATTGGTGCGCTATGCCATCCTCTGTGCAAATGCTGAGGACAAAAGTGAAGGCTTTTTGTTGGGTCATTTCTGGCCATGTGTATTGTGTGAGATTTTATTTTTTGACCAGATTAATGTGGGGAAAAGGGTTTAATAAAACAGTGATGAAAATGGGGTGGTAAGCATAGGGTAAAATACAGGGGACAAATTACAGGAATTTGTAGGAGGGTGGTGGTCACCTCATCATAAAATAAACATAGAATTTTACAAAGAATGTCATGACTTTTGAGAGTCACCACACCAGGGATGGGTGAAAACAACAAAGTAATGTTGTATAGCCAAGTGGACCAAATCAATTGTGTCAAGATGACACATGGGTGAAGTGGATAGCTATGTATGGGGTGTTATTTATTTATTTATTTTGTGAGATGGGTGCCTTTTTTTTTTTTTGAGCAAGAGAAATGTTAGAGAGGGTAATTAGGAATGAGTGGCTCAGGTAGGTAGGTTATGTTCGGTAAAAAGGACAGGCATGCAGGACATATAAGACAGACAGGGATGGTGACCATGAGTGGGAATAGGTAGGGAACCTCGGGGGCACATCTACATCCATTGAAAACAGTGAGAATCTGCCCTCACCGTCAGAACTATCATCACTGTCTTCTGTGTCAATTGCCTGGGTCAGTGCTAGATTTGGTTGCATACTGGTAATAAAATACATGACCTTTTCAACCCTGCTGATTCAGGCAGCAGTGAGGCCCATCTCCATAATGCTGTCCACCAGACCTGTCACTTCCTGATGAGTTAACAAATCACTACCTCGACTACTATTACTGCTCCAGGAGGGTACCACTGCACCAGCAGCTGGGGCAGAGCTACCTGATGCAGGTGAAACAGGTAGGGCAGTAGCTATTGACACAATTCTGACAGGTTGCAACTCAGATGTGCTGGGTGTCTGTACTGTCTGTGTTGGTGTCATGATATATATATATATATATATATATATATATATATATATATATATATATATATGTGTGTGTGTGTGTGTGTGTGTGTGTACATACATACAAATGTAAAATAAAATAAAATAAAATAAATATATATGAAAGAGAGAGAGGAGACAGTGTGGGGGAGATAAAAAGAGAGAATAAGATCAATGGCATGTGATATTACTGAAGTATTTTGATATATAAACCAATATTAGAAATACATAAGTACACCTTGGCCACATCCAGATATGATGGAAAGGCATTAATGTGTCATAAAATCAGTCAAGCACAATGATATCATATGAGTAATAGAATCATGCATTTCACTGTGCTGCATCCGATATCTGGTTTCAAAGGTGATACTTGCATTTGACAAAGGTTAATTATTGATGTCATGTAGTATTACAGTTAATATTTTCTAACTAATATCCTGAAAAAAAATCTAATGTGTGTTTCTGGGTACTAAACTCACACACAATTAAATTGATATATTCATTGCCTAATGCAATTAATAAGAGCTATTGAAGCAGGCATGTGTGTTTTATATCAGAGCTAAGGTATGCCTGCTTAAGATGATATAAAGTGATGGATTAAAACTACATCTCTGCCTTGCATTCAGGTTTTCTGCTATCTCTGCTACAGTTGTACAGTAGAGAAAAAAACAGATACATATATAATCATAATGAATAACTGTGTCTGCTGGCTAATTAATACTATATCAGAGACAGGTGAATGGTCACTATGCTTACATAACTGAGAAGTGTTTCAGTCCTAAATTCATCACCCCATTGGTTCAGGAGGTCTTATTTGTGCTTCTCCATGTCACTGTATTGGTGAAAATATTGCTCCCCAGAACATGGGATGACAGTTAAACAGCAGACAGATTTGGCTAAGCTATTCCAAGCCTCATCCTTATACTGAGACCCAGTATAAGCCCCCTACAGCAGCCTCTAGCTGTTGTGCTTTATGAGGAGTGCCACAAAAATCCTGGACTCCTCAATACCACACCTTTGTTCTCTAAATGGAACACCATCTCTACCACCACTAGCCATGTCTACAGCAGCCAGGCTAGAAATATGGGTCTAAATCAATGCCAAGTTCATAGTTTGTGTGTAAAAGCTTGTGTGCAAAGATGCATTGCCTTGCCAAATAAATTTGCACAAATGGAAGCACAACAATGGCTTGGCAAATACATTGGCAATGATTACATCCAAAAGCAAAGAAGGTGTCAAGTATGGCAGTGAGATATGGCCACATGCAGTGCTCAAACTATTGATGTGTTCCAATGTAAATAATGAAGGTATGAAGTATGGCAGTGCAATCTGGCCATGTGTGGTGCTCAAACGATTGACATATATTCCAGTGTAAATAATGACATGCTTTATGGTGTTTGTTATAAGGCTGGAGAAAAAAAATGGTGTGACTTGACATATTGATCTGTTGGGAGTTACACACTGGTAATGTTAAGTAGTACCACCTGGGAATTGAACCCATGGGGAAAAAGGATAAAATGCTAAATTTGCTTATTAACTGTCAGTGCCACAGGAAATCTCACTTTTCACTGTGGTAATCGGAGGTACAGTAATGTAACAAGGGCTGTAGATATACTTCAGAGATGCCTGTATGTCCATGACTTAATCATGGATCTGCATTTTTATGTAAAAGGAAGTATTACATTTTTTAGGCTAAGGTTATGTGTACCCATTCTATATACGAGTGTCGTTTATTGACATTTTTATTGTTTGTTATGTTATCTGTTGGAGCTTTTCTCCCTGGGCCTCCACTGAAAAGGGGCTAATTATTCTCAGCTCAGTGGATAATCCCACTAAACAAATGTAAAACAAATAAATAAAAATAAATTTGTATTTGTTAATATATTTCAGATGCATCTAATTGCACAAACTGAGTAACACATGGGGGCTTACATACATAAACACATACAGTACTTGTGACGTAATAATTCATAAGAAATATAACAAAAATATTATGCACATCATACCTTTGCATGTACATTCTAAAATTAAACATCAACATTGTCATGTTTAACATAATTTACACACATTATATTGGGCTTCTATAGCAAGCGGTGATGACACATTTGTTACAATAAGCATGCATTTATTGTTACATTTCTAATCAAAATGTTGTGACAAATGACATTCTGACACCCCCTTTGTAAAATTATCTGTAAACTGGATTTGAATCCTGCATTGCCAGTCTTTGCTCGCTCAGATCATTGCACTTGCACCTTGTGCCCAGGGAAAGTTGCCCTACAATTAGAATTTATTCAAAGTACTATCCAGAGTGCAGAGTTTAGTCCACCAGTGCCAGACTCATTTGTGTTACAGAAGCTTGCTCAAGTTAAAGTTTTCACTTTTTTCCTTAGGGACTGAACCCTGTTTGCATGCTCCCAAGAATAGCACAAATGCAGAAGACATTAAAAAAGAAAAAAGTAAAAAAAAAAATAAAGTGTATTGCAAAGTAACACGTAATTGGAATATGAAGCAATGAACAATGCTGTTATAGCATCAGCATGACACAGTCATCCTTTTCATATCTGCTTGCAACATCACTATTAGGATTTAGATTACACATCATCAGGATTTCATGTAATGACAATTGATCTGAAATGGGACAAATGGAAAAGGGGACAGGAGGTCATTCTTGCCACAGTACATACAATTACTAAAAACATCAAAGTTTAAAATATATTGTGTAACTATCATGAAGAGCATTTGTGATATATGGATAACCATCACCATCATCATCATTATCTCCTTTTTTCCATTTTCTACATGGGGTTGGGACATCATGTCACTTTTCCCAATCTCACCCTATTTAATGCCACTCTTCTACCTTCTTCAGCACTCATGCCTGACTGTCACTGGCCTTCTCTCACACAATCCATCCACTTCTTTGTTGGATGTCCTCTTTTCCTCTTGCTTTCCTTCCTGTATGTTCCAAATCTTTTTCACCAGGTTGATTTCTGCTTTTCTGCATATGTGCCAGAACCACCATAATCTGTTCTCTTTGACTTTTGCTTCAATTGAAGCTACTTTTTTTCTGCTCTTATATCCCCATTTTTTCATCTGTCCAACAGTGTGCATCCTACCACCCATCTCAGACACTTCAATTGTATCACCTCTAGCTTCCTTAACTGCTCTGTCTCTACTGCCCAGGTGTCTGTACCATATAGTAGTGCTGGTTGCACCACTGTTTTGTACACCTATCCTTCTTTATAACTGTTGCCCCACCCATGTGGACCCATGCCGTCCTCATATCCTGTTCTGTTTGTCCTGATATGTGCATTCAGGTCACCCATTACCAAAACCAATTCCTGTTGTCCTGCTTTTTCTAGTAGGTCCTGCTGTGTGAATGTACTCTTTTTCTCACTATTACACACCTGCTGTGGGGCATAGGCTGAGATTATGAATACTGCTCTATCATTACACTGGAGTCTGATTGTCCTGACTCTGTCACTAATTCTGATGGCATCCCCCACTGTCTTCTGGAGTCTCACCTTCATCACAATTACCACACCATTTCTAGTTTTTCCTCCTCCTGAGTAGTAGACTCTGGATTCCAAGCAATGTGGCTTTACTGCAGTTCCCTACTACCTTGCCTTCTGGATACATATGATGTCCAGCTTCCTCCTTAACATCATGTCATCCATATCCAAGCCTCATTCTGTCAGTGAACCTAAACTGAGTGTGTCAATTCTTAGTCCATGGTTGGCAGGTTGATTAGTTTTACGTCTAGCTTTCACTCAGAGCTATGCCAGGTATCCAAAGCTGGGCAACTGGACACCAGATGGCCAATAACTTATTGATCCACATCTGCTGGGTTTTGTGGTAGGCATACACTGACCAATAGGGGCACATACACCCCTCCCACCATTAGCATGGGTCCTTGGCATAGGTCAAGTCCTCACCCACTTATCACTGGTGAGTACTCACGCCTATTTTGATGACATTAGTCAACATAGTCAGATCATCAAGAGCCATATTTGTACACCATTGAGTGGCTATCTCTGACATGGTGTGCAGTCAGTGATCCATGTTCTCCAGTCTTGAGGCTCTATTGCACCACAGTAGATGCCCAAATGCCTGGTCAATTCAACTCTTGTCCCTATAGGGCACCATGAAGAATCTGTGCTGTTGTCCACAGTTCCATTCTCAAGTGAGTTTGTGATGGAAACACTTAGCATATTTTTCAGAGGTGGGAGAACATAAACACTCCAAACAGGCATTGGTCAGAGGTCAGTATCAAATCTTGTACCCTCTGCATGTGAAGCAAAGATGTTAACTATTAAGCCAACTGGTCATCTCTTTGGATAAGTTCTCCAACAATATGACACATATTTCCACATAACCCATGTTACTGCTTTTGTGTAAGTACACTCTACAAAATGTCATATACCACAACATCCATAACATATATTGTTATTAATGAGAAGAGGTGAGTCTACACCAACAATACTTTTATAGCATCAATTCACAGGTAAGAGTTTTATCATTTATCACATACTTTAGCCTGTTCATTTCATATGCACCACTGTATGTCAATATTACTTCTAAATTCAGTCATAAGAAATATCTGTAAACTGGATTTGAACCATGCATCATGTGGGTTCTTTCTCCAGTCTCACTTCACATACACTTAGTGCCATAAATATGGTTTGTTGACAGATGGAATTTCTTCACTCAGTACTGTCCAGAGTGCTGACATAAGCACTCTGGTACCAGTCTTGATTATGCTACTGATGACATTCCAAACTAATTTTTTCAGTTTTTATCTTACAAAGTGAAATGTTTCTCTCTAATAGGAAATACTGCCAGTCAAGAGTGCATGAGGCCAAAATGTGTGCAAAGGATGCAAGAAAAAATTATATAAAGTGGAAGGAAACATTATGAAGCATTTCTTTAAAATGTATATTTCTGATGTTACCTAAACATTGTTGTCTTACAACATCAGTACATTCACACAAACAGTAGCATCTCTGGATTTGAACCATGAAATCAGTAAATTAGCAGCACACAACTGAAATTACTATAAGTATTTGCAGCAGACACAGACATATGAGAAGGAGTAGAAAAAGTACATTACATATAAGAAATACATAAGATTGGATCAATTCACATTAAAATTGCAATGGAAATAAGCTCTGAAAGCTGTCCTTAGTAATTTGCCAGTAGATGTGTAGATGAATGTGATCTTAGCAACAGTTAAGCTAATATTTCCTCACAGACTATAAAACAAATATTTGCAACACTGCAGCTGTTTTCCTCTCTTTATTTTTTTATTTTTAACCAAAAAACGTTTTTATTGAATTATGATTTATGACATAGGCAATCATAAATTTATATAAATGAAAACAAACCTTAATGACATATTTTCAGTTGCAGACATTATGCATCACATATAATCTTCTATGCAATCATTGTCTGATTAAGATTACATGGCACTTTTATTTCCTGCCTTCCCTTAAATCTCATTTCTCCACCAAAACATTATGCTGCTGGTATTGTTCTCATAATTCTCATATTTCCATGTAATTTGCTCCTACCTTTTAATAAAGATCCCAATTCCAGTTACTTTATCTCTTTTACTATATTCACTACTTCTAATATGGTTGGTTTAGACTTTGAGTTCCACTTTTTAGTAATCGCTTTTTTGACTGCCACCAGAATTAAACTCAGCAAAGCCTCCCTATGTCTATGCAATTGAGATCCTGTATCACAGCTCAGAAAATCATTTCCTTAGTTACAATAATTTGATCTCCCAGTATTTCTGGCAGAATAGTCTGCAGGAAATGTTTAAAGTCTGTCAACTCATTACACTCCCAAAAATATGCTCCCAATTACTTCTTTCTTCGCATCATACCTCCAACATTTGCAATCTACTTGAGGAAAATTTCTTTGGAGTCTGCTTGGGGTATAAAAATATCTATGCAAACACTTCCAAACAAAAATTCTAAACCTGCTAGGCGTTGCAGATTTGGGATATATATATATATATATATATAAAATATATATATATATATATATATATATATATATATATATATATATGTGTGTGTGTGTGTGTGTGTGTATATATATATATATATATATATATATATATATATATATATATATATCCTCCCATTAAAGTATTCCCTTATCTATGATTTTCTAACAGCAATGCTAACTCTTGTGTATTAAACAGCACACTAAGTAGCAGGCTGTAGAAATCACCAAAAAATTATAGCAATCCAAGTCCACAACTAAATACCAAGGTTGACACAAACACTTTAATCGAAGTTGAAGCGCTTTTCGTCTACTGCCATCAGTAGACTTCCTCAGAACAATACAAATAACATTAAAATGCCATCTTTAAATACTATAAAAAACATCAGCTGACATCAATTAACAGATGTTACTGGCCAGCGTTACAAACTACAAACTGTTTCCATAGAAACAAAACAAAATACAATAACTAAGAAACTAAATTAAATTTTAAAATTTAAATATTAAAATATTTTAATATTTTAGTTTTAATTTTACACAACGAACCCTTATTTTATGTGTAAGTAAGTACATTTTCACTACAAACAATAGAATAACAACGCTCATCCGTCGATCCATAGTAAACCCTTCTTGTCATAAACAAGTGAAAAGAATTAGCGTCTCAAACTTTTTAACTTCAAAAGGCAACCAATAGAACACAGGTCATTAAGCCCTGGAAATGCATAGGAATTTAGTTTTTTAAAAGTTTGAGACGCTAATTGTTATTTTCTTTCCTGGCTTATACTGTTTGTAAGTGCTATTCATTGGAATAGTTGACCTGAATTCTATTTTTAGGTACTTGACTATAGCTTTATTTGAAAGTTACTGCATATTCATGTATCTCTAACACTCTGTATTCTCTCCTTCATTTTTCTCCTGTACCAGCTTATTCTCCTGCTCCACCCATTATCTACTTGCTCGACTGTGAAAACTACTCCACTCTACGAGGGTACTAAATCACCTAATAACTTAAAAGACTCTGGACCCTTGCACTCTTCTCCATACCCACCTCCTACAGATTCTAAGAAAGTATGTCTACACAATTTGATTGTATTTTTGACCTGTTGTAGCTGGTGTATTTCTGTTTGCTCCCAGCTAAGCCTGCCAGCAGCACCCCCCCCTCTAGGTACCCATAGACCTTTTTTATCTTACAGCACTGATATATTGCCCCCCTTTTTTTCTCCTACTCCCACTATCTTACCTCCATCCCTTACTCCTAACGCTGTTCTTGTAACTTACTTGTGTTCCCCTCAGGAAGGCCTCTATTTTATTTCTGTTCTTACCTCTACCCCCTTAATAGTAATTAATTCTACTGTGAAGCCTGTTTCTCCTCGCTCTTTCCCTGCTATACAAATTACCTCAGATTCCACTCCTGTCTCACTCCTTACTCTTACTTTCCACTATAATCACTCCTTTCACACTAAGTTGAGTCTCTGCTCCTCAGCTGGGCTGATTGCCTATGCTCCCACTCCTCTGTCTGTTTCTGCCCCGCTACGCTCCCCTCCCTACCCCCTTATCCCACCCACCCCACGCACTCCTACACTTATAGCTCACAGTCCACACCCCCTTCACAACACACCTATCACTTACTACTACCTCATTTGCTACACTACCCTCTTAATTGATTCTATCCAGACTCCTCCCCACTCTACACATCACCCTTCCCTCCTTTTCTCTAAACTATCCTATAACACTTCCTTCTAGCATCTTCATCCTATAAAACATACCTACCCCACCTTTTACCACTACAATCTCTTCCAAACTCCTCTCATCATGTCTCAAACTACCACCACTTCTACTTCCAAAACTTTTATAACAAAAAACATCTTAACTAAACTAATAGCCCTAATACTACTCTCTCTAATACTCACACTTCCTTACCTCCTGACCTCCTATGAAATAAAATATAAGTACCACCTTAAAAGCTCTTCAAGGCAAACTGCCACTGAACTCATAACCCTAAACTGTAGCCACTCTAACATTACATCAACCTCCTGCTACCTACTAGCAAAATATCATAGACTATCCCACAACAACAGTAATAATCTCTTGTCAAGGAAAGAAAAAATAAACTTTATCTAACTATTCAATCACACTCAGTACATAAGCCCTCTATCCTGACAGATGGTGATATACACCCAAACCCTGGTCCTTCAAAGATCCCTACCAAAGACACCCCAACAATCCCTAATCTACCACCTCCACTACCAATCTCTAAGACTAACATTTTACTCATAGGGCACCTCAATATTCGTAGTGTCAACAACAAAATCACTCAACTTCACTCTCTTCTACAATGTCACTCATTTGACATCCTCTGTTTAACAGAAACCTGGTTAAAGCCCTACACTAAAGATACTGAAATCATTCCCCCAGGCTACAACATTTTACAATTAGACCGCAATAATCGTAAAGGCGGAGGAGTAGCCCTCATTTTTAAAACCGAACTTAATATATCCATAATTCCCTATGACCCCCCTGAAAATTCTAATACTGAACTCCTTATAACTAAGTTACAACTCAACCCTAATAAAGCCATCTACATTATCTGTACCTACCTTCCACCAGGTAATAACTCCACAAGCATAGAGAGTATTCTTAGCTGGGCCTCAACTAGCTACCCACAAGAAACCATAATACTTGGTGACTTTAACCTTGATTGGTACTCAGTTAATTCTAACAACCCAGCCTCCCATATTAATCTCCATAACTTTACCCAAACTATACATACCCCCACTAGAACTAATAAACCAAACAACAAAGAAAGTATACTTGATTGGATCCTTGTCAACAAACCCCAACTAAATTACCAAGCAGGGACCCTGCCTGATGATATCAGTGACCATAACTTAACCTACATCATAAGGCAAAAAAATATCACTACAAATAACCCTTCAGTCAGGACCGTATGAAGTATTAAACATTTTAACCCCACTCTATTCAAAACTGAACTCAATTGCATGTGACTGGACTCCACTAAAAACTCTTCCCCTCAATGAAGCAGTTCTACACTTTAATACCAAATTCTTAACCATCTTAGATACCCATGCTCCAAAACGTACTATAAGAATAAAAACCAAACCTGCCCCCTGGCTATCAAAAGAAACAAGACAGAAAATATTACTTAGAAACAAACTCTGGCAACAATGGAGAACTACTAAGCTACCCTTAGATCATCAATCCTTTAGACAACTAAGAAACGTCACCAAAAAAGCTATTCTTGCTGATAAAAAACACTACTATTGTAATCTCCAACAATCTAACCATAATAATCCCCAAAAATTCTGGGCAACATTGAACAAACTTCTTCACCCTGGACAAACTTCCACTCCCCCCCCCTTTGGATCAGACAAAATTTCTTCCCTTGAAACTGCTAACACCTTCAACTCCTTTTTCACTGATACTATCAACTCACTAGCCTCTCACCTTCCTTCTGATAACTCCAATATCCCTCAACATGCCACCACTAATTTACCAAGCTTTACTATACAGCCCATCTCTACCACCTTTATCCTAAAATGCATTCAAAAGCTTAAGCCATGTACTCCATCAGCCGACCAACTTCCATCTGAATTTCTTCAAAAAGCAGCCATAGAAATAGCCTATCCCATATCAATTCTTATTAACAGAACCATTAAAGAAAGATACATCCCTGACATCTGGAAAATCTCACATATTATACCCTTACACAAGGGAGGAAACTCCACAGAATATTCTAATTATAGACCCATTGCCCTCCTCTCCCCACTAGCAAAAATCATGGAAAAATGTATACATAATCAGTTAATGTCCCACTTAATTAAACATAACATACTATCTCATTGTCAACATGGATTCAGGCCTTTTCATAGTACTACAACTGCTCTCCTTTCTTTCACCGACTTCATTAACAAAAACCGCAATAATAATACCCTTTCTTCTGCTCTTTTTATTGACCTATCTAAAGCTTTTGACATGGTCAATCACCCTCTTCTTCTAAAAATCTTGGAATCGCTTGCTATTAAACCAGATACCATTCAATGGTTCACCTCCTATCTTTCTAACAGGAAACAAGCTGTACTCTGGGATAATAAACTCTCCTCTCTTCTCCCTATCTCCCTCGGTGTACCACAAGGCTCGATTCTTGGGCCTCTTCTGTTCTCCCTATTCATAAATGACTTACAAGTGGCCATTCCCCAAGCTACATGCATACAATATGCAGATGACTCCACACTCATCTGTTCTGCAAAAACCATCCCAGAGCTTCAAACTGTTACTCAAAATGTATTCCATATGGTTGAAGCATGGTTCTTAAAATGCTGCCTACTTCTTAATGCCAAAAAAACAAAACTTCTCCTTTTCAAACCCACAACCAGATCCCCCTCACTGGACTTCTCTATCTCCTCTATTAACAACACTCTCATAACACCTGACTCTTCTGCCAAGCTACTAGGAGTGACAATTGATAACAATCTTACCTTTGACTATCACATAAACAACACTATCAAAACAGTACATAGAAAACTGGGCTCCCTCTATAGAATTAAAACATTCCTATCCCCAACAGCCAAAGCTACTTTGGCCCACTCTCATCTCATCTCTACTCTTCTCTATGCCTCACCAATTTACACTAACCTAAAAAAAAATAATCTTACCAAGTTGACCACCACCTACAATAGTATAGCTAGATTTGTTACTGGTAATCAATTCAGAACACATCACTGCCTGAATCTACAACAAATTCACTGGCTTGAATTACAAAACATGTTGCTTCTTTCGCAACTTCCTATCATCCACAAATCTTTTTATCTGCCAAACAACACCCCTTCATTTTCTAACCTCCTCACACCTTACTCTAACCTTAGCTCTCTTCGCTCCTCTAACAAACTCCTAGTCACTGCTACCAAATCCAATAACCTTGCCGGTGACTCCCTGTTTTCTAACTCCATTGGTAAACACTGGAACCTATTGCCCACTGAACTAACTTCTATATTATCTCCTGTCCTTTTCAAACAAAAACTTAGACTCTACCTTACCAAACACTGGCTATGCCCCTGCCTTAACCCAGACTGAACCCATGTATTTAGCTCACCCCTCTACATCTTGATCTCTGTGATCCTTGCTACCTTCTACTTATTTGCTCACTATTCTATCACTTACTTCTCCTCTATCCTTCTCCCTCCTAATTATTTTACTCAGTTTACTGAGGACACTTACAAACATCTAATCTAAAACTATCCTACTTACATACCTGTCCTTAAATATCCTTTTCTCTTTCTTATAATGTTTGATTACTCTAAATAACATATGCCTGTGTTTTGTTTTCAAAAGCCATGAGTACTCCTTGGTACAAGTGTTAATTTTATGTCTATTATAAGTTTGATTCCTTGTATAATATTGTCCTGATACAGTATATTTTGTATACTACTTCTCTTTGCATTGCATGTAATAGTTATTATCTCTCTGAGGAGCTTTTCTCCCCGGGCCTCTGCTGAAAATGGAAATATATCCAGCCAGACTAGCCAGGTTAACAAATGTAAAATAAAAATAAAAAATAAATAAATAAATAATTCTTTTCACTTGTTTATGACAAGAAGGATTTACTATGGATCGACGGATGAGCGTTGTTATTCTATTGTTTGTAGTGAAAATTTACTTACTTACACATAAAATAAGGGTTCGTTGTGTAAAATTAAAACTAAAATATTAAAATATTTTAATATTTAAATTTTAAAATTTAATTTAGTTGCTTAGTTATTGTATTTTGTTTTGTTTCTATGGAAACAGTTTGTAGTTTGTAACACTGGCCAGTAACATCTGTTAATTGATGTCAGCTGATGTTTTTTATAGTATTTAAAGATGGCATTTTAATGTTATTTGTATTGTTCTGAGGAAGTCTACTGATGGCAGTAGACGAAAAGCGCTTCAACTTCGATTAAAGTGTTTGTGTCAACCTTGGTATTTAGTTGTGGACTTGGATTGCTATAATTTTTTGGTGATTTCTACAGCCTGCTACTTAGTGTGCTGTTTTGTACTTTCTCAGTTTTTTGTTCTTTGTGCTACAACTCTTGTGTATTGTTATTCACATGTTTTAATGAGTAAAGTATATCCTTCAAACTGCAGGGTTGTCATAAGCAATTCATTAAAATATTAGGGCTATTGTTCTCCTAACTTATTCAGTGTAATCCCAGAACTTAGTGTTAAGTCTCTTCTCCCTGACACACCCTTGATAGGTGTACAGCAAAGAGGACTGACTGTGAAACATTGATTGTTCCTGCAGTTCGAGTAATCATTCATATTTACAAGCCCTTAGCAAATATCACTTCTCAGTACTCATCCTTGAATTGGTAGGGTGTGCGCATTCAGTTATGTAGGTCCTTACAATATGTTTACCTTTCCTGCACTTACTAAAGTTTTTGGAATTCATGAATGCTAATGAGTTCATACATCTCATTTGTATAGTCACAGCACTCAGAGGGCTGAATCTGCACTATATGAAAGAAATTGTGTAGGCAAAATAATTGTATCATGGTAGGGGAGACTGCTTGTATCCAAAGAGTTCCATGCTGCTATTTGTTTCCAAAACCTATTCTTAGTTTCACAACTGACTTGATGCAAAGATATGTTGCTGTTTTTTACAGAATGCTACATTTCAACCTTAATGATTGCTTGTATTTCATAATACACCCATAGCTTTACTGCCTGCATTGTTTGTCCCTTTCTGGTGGCATGAGCATGTATATCATTTAAGTTTATTTTTTTCTACTACAAATGCTTGTAAAGAAGGTAATGCAAGTTTATGGAAAATTTGCTACACTCATCTGACCAGTTATTGCAGATGAATGTTGCATCACTTACTAGCAAGATCAGGGCTTTGATATTTATAGCCTAAAAAATATGTTAAACCTGTGATATATAACTGACCACCTGCCATACAAGCAGAAATCCAAAAACAGTTTTAAACATTCGGAATGCAAAAGTGTGCATTGCATTGGTTAATGCAGCAATGTACTGCAGAGTTACATACCTGTTGTCCTCTGTACTTAAGTTGTTCATTTGCATTTCATTTCGTTTTCTTTTTGGGGAGGAGGGGAAGTTCTATATTTACTTACATGTACTAATACAGAGCTTTAATTTTTTAATTATTTTGTACATGATGGATGCACACATTCATAGATACATATTTGTTGACAATCACTTGTGTCTCAATTGTGTATTACACATTTCTTTTTATGTTTCAACTCATACATGGCTATGGAACCCAAGACATAATAACATGCATGATATGTATGGCATGTGAAACTGACCTGGAATATATGGCTCTAGGGGGGGAGGTGATACCTGCTAACAAACCACCAGTGACTGAAACTGATGTGTTCTGGTTCACTGTCACAGATCCCCAACATCTCAGCAGAGGGTACACATTGACATGCTAATGCTGGATCTGACATGGAGGACAAAACCAGTGTGCAAACTGCAGAACTTCCATGTATGCAATACATTTCAATAATTCACATTCTCTTTTGTGTTAGGCTTGCCCTCATGTATCCACCCCACCACCACCCTGTAACAGTGCTGATAACTGCCCTGCCATATGCACATTCTTCATTTACTTACAGTTGCATATATGTGTGTGAAAGGGAAATGCTTGATGCACATTTTTGTGCAAAATTCATAGCTGGATATTATAGATGTCACACATATGGTATTACTGACATTACTGTACAGATGACAGATGTCTCTTCTTAGGGACATATATACTCATATCATATGGGACAAATTGCAACAAAACCGGCTCAAGGAACCACGCAGACTACTTTATTATAAAACAACAAGCACTCAGGCTTTTGCAAAATGCTTTTTCAAGAGGTAAAACATTTTTTAATAGGCCGCGGTGGTGCAGCAGTTAGCACTGTCACCTCACAGCAAGAGGTTCTCCCATTTGATTCTCGGCTGGAGTGCCTTCTGTGTGGAGTTTGCATGTCATCCCCATGGTCGAGTGATGTTAAAGACATGCAGGTAGGTGTGTGCATGAATGGGTGTGCCTTCATTGAAGGTTGGGCATCAGGCTGGCAACTCGGCACCATAAAAACCCACTGCCAGTCATTAGCGAACTGGAGTTCTGCTGTGGCGACCCCTAAATGGGAAAAGCTGAAAGAGTCTTTTTTTTAATAATATTGCTTTTATATACTTTTGGCCTATTTTATTTTTTCTGTTTGACAGGGTGGGTATGATTACATTGTCTGTTAAAGCATGCTTTTCACTGCCACATTATAAAATGAAATAATGAGATTAGGGAATGAAATTACAGTATCCTCAGGATTCAAGAAACTCTGTGTAGGCTCAGTGTAGAGTCTACATGGAGTATATCCATGTACATTGCCGTGAAATGTTTTCAGCAGTGCCCAATGCATATTCATCATGTGCAGCTCACCTAAGTGAGGTTTCGTGGTACATGCCAGTTATGTTGGCATAAAACCTTGTAGAACAGGAAGAATAATAAATCCGTGTACATGACAGCACCTATGGTCTGCCCCCATGATACAACTTCTGATGAGTATGAAGTCCTAAACAAAATATCATGTATATTTATTTCCATCCATCCTGAATGATTATCTGAAAAGCACAAGTTTTATGAAGAACAGCACAAAAATATAAGCCAAAACCCTGTTAAATCTGCCAGAAGTAGTTATATCTGTATATTTCGGCTTTTTCCCTGTTTCTCTTTTTTTAACTTTTTAAAAAAAATTTTTAATTTAGTTTTTCCCCATGTTTGCTCGATGCACCATAGCGCTTGCCGATGTTTACCGCATTTGTGCAGGAGGACCACTCATGTATCAGATATGAACCAGACATCTAAAAAGAGAAACCAGATGCTTTCAATTAATATCACTACACAACCTTGTGCATTGTGAAAACCTGGTAAGCAGCACCCACCTAGACTCATACCATGAAGTTAACAATGACTAATAAAATACATTGCTCCTATAACTACCCTTATGCTGACATGTGTTAAGTGTTGAACTATAGTGCAGATGGTCCTGGGTTCTAATCTAGGGTATGCAACCTTTTCTTATCATGGTGTTACTTTGCAGCATATCCAAATAAAGTGGTACTGTAAGGAAGTAACAGTGGAATTGTATTGGTTGTGTGTTTTTGGTGATATATTTGAAAAAGTTACACGGCATTTAGCATTGTGCAATTCTAGGTTTGTACAATGGTAGGCTTCATGTACCATTTTCTAATGTGTCAAAATCCAGACAGTGCACACTCTCAGTAAGCACAATTAGTGAGAAAACATGGCATTTAAAGAGGAATTACTGGGAATTGCACTTTATATATTGACATCTAACTTGTGCATCAATACCAGGTGCTAGTGAGGGTGTGCAATTTAGAGCACAGCACTGAGGTGTCCAGCAGTCCAAGGCTTTTACTGGGTGCTTGGTTAGGGATCATGGCCCACACCTGTTGCAGGAGGACTATACTGGCTTACAATACAAATCAGAAGCCTGGGATAGTTTGGCAAGGGCTCTTACCAGTGCACTTGGTATCCCCACACCAGTGAACTATGCCATCACCACTATGATGACCTCTGTAGGAGAAGGAGGGATTCCCTTGATCAGTGGATCAGGGATTGTCAGGTGGGGAACACCCTGGTGATGTGTAAGTATGATTTGTGCTTGTTTCATTAGTTATTTATGATTTGCATGTATTATCTACAAATACACAAGCTGACTATGGTAAACACTGGTATTCATAATGCTTTTTATTTTCCCTTTTTCCACAACTGCAGAAGAGAGGGCCTCAAATGTGAGGTCCTATGAAAGGCGATTGGTGAGGATGAGACAAGAATGTGGTAAGCAAGAATAATTATATATAGCACTGTTATTGCACCCTTAACAGTTAAAGATGGAGTAGTTTCTATATCATACATTTTTATGACTTTCAAAATGCATGTCTGAACAGTAAAAGCAAGTATGCATGCATTACACTGTTGCATAACTTTCAATACTACTTCTGTGTGCTTAACACTCACATTTAAGAATCACTGCTTTGCTGTGGTCATTGTAGGATTTATGGTTTTCTGGCAAGTAATTTATATTGAAGTCAATAAATAAATGAGTGTCAAAATGTTATGTTAACACAAATCCTATGCGACTATCTCTGTGTGTAATTGCAATATTTGAAATATGTCCCTAATTATGGGTCCTAGTACACCCAATATGTCAAGATATCCTGCTCTAAAAGGTGGAAAGGTGTGGTTTGAAATGCAAAGCAACAGTTGCACATTCTCAGATGACAGTAACCATGAGTCTATAAAGTGTAAAACAAAAGAATGTTGGCATTATGTTGTATTACAATGGAAAAGTACAGTATTACAGTAGACACTGCTTGTGGGTTCTAATACCACACTCCCCAAATATATAAATCATGTGATTACAATACTGTGTTAGCTTTTTGTCAATAAAAAATACGTACTCTTATGCAATCATCATTATAGCATTTGAAGTGCAGACCTCCAGACCTGTGGCTTCAATGGCCTGCTGTCATGTGTAATCACTGTACATGTAGTTCAAGTAATAAAGGAATTTCTTAGCAATTGTTATTGTTTAAAGTAGGCTGTAACAGAATACAATAAAGTTATTTTTGAAAGCTTGTTGTATAATGTGTGAATTTACTAATGTTCTCCATTTTTTCTCTCACCCCACTCCATATCTTCTTTTCGTTATTTCTGGATAAATTTTTTTATTATGATTTATTTGTTATTATTATTATATTATTTTTTTCATTTTTTATTTTTTTCTGTGTTATTACTACAGCACAGCAGGGTAGGATAGTTCCTGGTGATCCTTTTACGCTAGCTCCACTGGATGCAGAACCAAGGTCCAGCACTTCTGGGTTGCCATCTGGTTATACTCCTCCCCTGATGCCCATGCCTTACCTGGACCCTCAGGTAGATCTGCCCCAGGGGTCAGGCATGTGGTCCCCTCTGGGCGCAGATGCAGAGGGGGTGTATATATCACCCGTATGAAATTGTCAGATGTGGTGTATAAGATTGTGCACCAGACAATGGACACATGCCTCCTCCAGATGGAGAACATGCTGTCCATTCTTGTACAGCAGACTGGCCGTAGGCGCAGACATCGGTCACTGCAGCCAGCGGCACAGTGATGGAACAGTGCTGACAGTCCAATGGAGGAGGACTTGAGTCACACTGTTACTGTGCTGACATTCATGGAACCTCGATTCCCCCATACCCACCGCAACCCTAGGTGCTCATCCCCATCTTGTGTCCTTCACCAACCCTGTCAACATCTTGGATGTCTTGTCTGTCTGCAAATACTTCCTCACCTTCCAAACCTGCCTGCTCCACATTTGCCTATGTCCCTTCCCCAACATTCCACTCTCTCCTTTAAAACAAATGGGCACTTGTCCCAAAAAAAATTTGCACTATCACTAAACAATGTTAACTCATTCACTCCATTGGAGTTCAGAAAGTTTGCACTGTAACTTCCAATGGGTGGAGCTTAAGCCGTTTGACAGAATCAAATTATGTTCTTACATTTCAAACAAATCTCTGGAATTATATGGGTTACTAAAGAAATGTAAATGTCAAACTCTTCAGAACAAACTCTTTTTACAGTGGTAGTATTTTAGTAGTTGGTCTTAACCACATTTTATAAGTCACAGTAAGCACAGTTCCTGGGATTCATTAAACTCCATGCAGGAATAGTGCTATTCCTGCATGGAGTGGATCGTGCCAGTGCAGCACAGTAGAGCGCCTTCCATATTCATGAAGGCAGGCTGCTGTACAAACCTGCACTGGCACAATCTGTGAATGAGTGCGGGGGGGGGGATGTGCGAGCATTGCTCGCACAGTACACATGCCCCTTGCACTCTAGAATTGCCGTATGGCAATTCTAAAGCATCTAACAGTGTCCGCGGACACTGCTATCACAACATAGCAGTATCTGTGGACAAAATACATTAGTCATACCTCTCAACTGTACAGATTTTTGCAGAATGTCCAGATTTTTGCCTCATAGTTTTGGTATGTTTCTCCTAATATTTGAGTTTAAGACTCCGTATCATTCAGAAAATTCATTCTAATGCAAAACCTATTATTCTATCCTTTTCCTAAGTTTGCAAGAGCAATATTTAAAATCTGTCCCTATTTGTTCCCCCATCATTTTAGGCTTTGTCCAGATTTTTTGCTCTAAGAGGTTGAGAGGTATGATTAGAATACATACAGAAGCACAGTCCCCCACAATGGTCCAGCACAGATAATGTCCACAATGGTATGCCAGTGTACATGCTGGCATACCAAATAAGTAAGCATGTTTCTGAGAGGAACATGTAAAATAATAACCCCTGTATGATGTAGTTGCCCAGATATCCTACCCTAAGAGGCAGAAAGCAATGTGCATACCCCTAAAGTATATAAAAATAAAAATAAAACACGTTTATTTTTTTTTTCCATTCCCAATAAAGTTTAAGCATAGCTAAGTGGGTGTACACGTCATGCAGCTGTGTACAGCAAAGTTTAAACATCCAAAAGAGCTAAATTGAATTATACAGAAAAATTAGTCAAAGTAAAATAGTGTAGTGGTTAAACCTCTTGCTTAATATGCAGGCATTCACGGTTTGAGCCCTACTACAATCCATTCATTTTCATATGTAAAAACACCACTAAAATTTATTTATTTATTTCAGTTTGATAACCGTGGAAGTCCACTTGGCTAAGAAGAGCCCATTTTCGTTGGAGGTCTGGGGAGAAAAGCTCCAATGAACAATATAATACAAACCAAAGTTATACAATTGTAGTTTTCATAGGCTTGAGAAATGCAGCTTAATACAAATAAGGTAGATGAAACTTATGAAAGGGAATACACATAATGAGATTTAGACATACATAGTTAAACAAATGTTTTCATAGGTTTCAGAAATACAGCATAATATGTATGAGGAAAGTTAAAACTTATGACAAGAAATGCAGAAAATGAGATATAGGTGGTGGAGATATATATACATAGTTGAATACTGTTTGATATAGAGTATCTAAATAGGATTGTCCCAGTTACAATAGGAGACTGACCAGTGTGGGTTTAATAGTGTGAAGTAGAAGGTGAGCAAGGTGTGAGGAGCATGTGTAGAGGGATAGAGGGGTATTTATGTTGGAAATTGACATTGGCATATCTATTTTAAAGACAGGTGTGAGAACAAGAGGGTTTTGAAATTAGTCTGATTACATGTATTGTGAAGGGATGGAGGGAGGGAGTTCAATAGTTTAGGTAAAGAGCAAGATAGCAGGAGATGGCCAGGGGGTCATGAGAGTTTGGAGACTTGTAAGAGGTGTTGTTAACTCATTCACTCCAGTGGAGTTCAGAAAGTTTGCACTGTAACTTCCAGTGGGTGGAGCTTAAGCCGTTTGACAGAATCAAATTATGTTCTCACATTTTAAACAAATCTCTGGAATTATATGGGTTACTAAAGAAATTTAAATGTCAAACTCTTCAGAACAAACTCTTTTTACAGTGGTAGTATTTTAGTAGTGGGTCTTAAACCACATTTTATAAGTCAAGGTAAACACAGTTCCTGGGATTCATTAAACTCCATGCAGGAATAGTGCTATTCCTTCATGGAGTGGATCGTGCCAGTGCAGCACAGTAGAGCGCCTTGCATATTCATGAAGGCAGGCTGCTGTATAAACCAGCACTGGCACGATCTGTGAATGAGTGCAGGGGGATGTCCGAGCATTGCTCGCACAGTGCACATGCCCCCTGCACTCTAGATTGCCGTATGGCAATTCTAAAGCAACTAATAGTGTCCGCGGACACTGCTATCACAACATAGCAGTATCTGTGGACAAAATACATTATCATACCTCTCAACTGTACAGATTTTCGCAGAATGTCCAGATTTTTGCCTCATAGTTTTGGTATGTTTCTCCTAATATTTGAGTTTAAGACTCCACATCATTCAGAAAATTCATGTGAATGCAAAACCTATTATTCTATCCTCTTTCTAAGTTTGTAAAAGCAATATTTAAAAATCTGTCCCTATTTGTCCCCCCATTATTTTAGGCTTTGTCCAGATTTTTTTGCTCTAAGAGGTTGAGAGGTATGATTAGAATACATACAGAAGCACAGTCCCCCACAATGGTCCAGCACAGATAATGTCCACAATGGTATGCCGGTGTACATGCTGGCATACCAAATAAGTAAGCATGTTCCTGAGAGGAACATGTAAAATAATAACCCCTGTATGATGTAGTTGTCCAGATATCCTACCCTAAGAGGCAGAAAGCAATGTGCATACCCCTAAAGTATATAAAAATAAAAATAAAACACGTTTATTTTTTTTTCCACTCCCAATAAAGTTTAAGCTTAGCTGAGTGGGTGTACACGTCGTGCAGCTGTGTACAGCAAAGTTTAAACATCCGAAAGAACTAAATTGAATTATACAGAAAAATTAGTCAAAGTAAAATATCGTAGTGGTTAAAACTCTTGCTTTGCATGCAAGCATTCATGGTTCGAGCCTCAATACAATCCATTCATTTTCATATGCGAAAACACCACTAAAATTTATTTATTTATTTCAGTTTGACAACCGTGGAAGTCCACTTGGCTAAGAAGAGCCCATTTTCATTGGAGGTCTGGGGAGAAAAGCTCCAATGAACAATATAATACAAACCAAAGTTATACAATTGTAGTTTTCAGAGGCTTGAAAAATGCAGCTTAATACATATAAGGTAGATGAAACTTATGAAAGGGAATACACATAATGAGATTTAGACATACATAGTTAAACAAATGTTTTCATAGGTTTCAGAAATACAGCATGATATGTATGAGGAAAGTTAAAACTTATGACAAGAAATGCAGAAAATGAGATATAGGTGGTGGAGATATATATATATACATAGTTGAATACTGTTTGATATAGAGTATCTAAATAGGATTGTCCCAGTTACAATAGGAGACTGACCAGTGTGGGTTTAATGGTGTGAAGTAGAAGGTGAGCAAGGTGTGAGGAGCATGTGTAGAGGGATAGAGGGGTATTTATGTTGGAGATTGGCATTGGCATTGGCATGTCCATTTTAAAGATAGGTGTGAGAACAAGAGGGATTTGAAATTAGTCTGATTACATGTATTGTGAAGGGAGGGATGGAGGGAGTTCAATAGTTTAGATAAAGAGCAAGATAGCAGGAGATGGCCAGGGGGTCATGAGAGTTTGTAGACTTGTAAGAGGTGTTAGTTTTCTTATCTAAGTGACCAGTTAGGAATGCAGAGGGTTAAGGTCATAGAGAGAGAGGAGCAGCTAGAGGGTTTGAAGATGAGTTTGTGGGCAGTGGTGAGTTTAAGGAAGGTGAGGTAATTGGGCAGTTCAAACAATTATAGAGTATGGAGAGACTGGCAATGGTGGGAAGAGTTTTTTCAATTGGTATCCCTGAGTTTAGATTGCAGGCCCAGTTGGAGGTTGATAAGTAGGGGAGTGCCATACATAAGAGGGGGGAGAAGGTAGAACGATGCTAGGGTTTTTCTGGTGGAGGGGATGAGGTAGTGGTTGTGTCTGTACAGGAGCCCTAGCTTTTGGTGGGTTTTCGTGATGGTGGTTTGGATATGAGTATCAAACTTTAGATGTTCATCAATGATGACACCAAGCAGTTTAGTGTTTGATACAATTTCAATGGGGGTGTTATTCTGACTGAATATGGAGAATGAGGTTTTGTCGATTGGGGAATTTCTGGAGAGGGAAAAGATCATTAGTTTAGTTTTATTAGCATTTAGAGCTAGATTACTGCTTTGCATCCAGGTTTCTGTTTTAGAGAAAGCTGCTTGAGTTAGAAGAAGTAGGTCAGAGGGGGAGTATGCTGAGGTGATGACTGTTGAATCATCAACATACTGGATTAGTGAGGATTCAGGGATGGTGCTTTGGAAGTTATTCATAAATATGTTGAAAAGTAAAGGACCTAGAACAGAACACTGGGCCATCCCAGTGGGGCTGTGAAGGAAGGGAGAGGTAGAGGATTTTCATTGGATGGCTTGTTGTTGCTCAGAAAGGTAGCTAGAGAACCAGGCTATGGTTGAAGTAGAGAGGCTGACAGAGGAGAGTTGGGATAGGAGTATAGGGTGGGAGACGGTGTCAAAAGCTTTGGCTAGGTTGAAAAACAGGGAAGTTACAAGTTTGCCAGAGTCATGTGCCTGGTTGATGGTCTTGAGAAAGGACAAGAGGGCAGTCATTGTACTGTGGCCTGGGCGGAAGCCATGTTGAGTGGGTGTGAGGAGGTTATTGTGTGTTAGATATAGCATTGAGTGGATACATTTCTCCGGGATTTTAGACAGTGGGGAAAGGATGGCAATAGGCCTAAAGTTTGAGGTATCAGTGTTTTTGCCTCCTTTATGAAGAGGGATGATGTAGGCATGATGCCAGATAGAAGGGACATAGGCTTCTTGGATGGATCTGTTTATTAAGATGGAAATGCTAGTATGAGGAATGCTGATGGAAGATTGTCAGGTGTGTTGTGGCTAGGTTTTAGTTGGAGGAGAAGGTTTTTATCATACTTGTGGGGATGAGTTTTAGGTTGAATGGGAAAGATGGAAGTACATTGTTGGAGGGTTGGGGGCAGGTGAGGTAGGAGTTGGGGGGTGTTAGGGAAAAAGGAGGACAATTTAGCTATACAGTCAACAAAGAATGAGTTGAATTGGGTGACAGTTTCAAAATAGGTTAAATGTGGGTTAAAGTATCTTTTTTTATAACTAGGTAGTGAATAATATATATTTGTAGCAGGTCAAAATGTGAGGTGTCAGTGTAGTACAGATGTGAAACCCCCATATAAACACAAGTGTCCCATACAGTATAGCCACCTAAGAATATAATGTAATAAAAGCACATAGGGGTATGTTATGGAAGGGAAACATACACATCATAAGATGCCATTAAGAAGGAATCAACCCCACAATCCTGATAGTCCATAAAATGAAAGCTGAACAATGCTAAATTGTGCTCAGCTATGCTTAGCCAGAGTAAACAGTGCTTAAATTTGTATGCTTAGCAATAATTAGCGTAGCTAAGTGGATTTGCACACTGGTAAGCAGTACTTAGCATCTACCCCTTTAATTGTGCTAAGTGAGTTTGCCCGTCACTTAGCTTAGCTCAGTATATTCAAAATCAGCCAATCAGGCCAAAGGGTAGGAATCCAGCCCTATTTAAACCCCAGAGGTGGGAATACACCCATAACCAGTTGTAGCTGATCACTGCAGGCACTATGGCTGGAGTTGGTGAAGGTGTGTGCTTTTGGTCACAGTGTTGGGGGATTCAGGAGTCCAGGGTCATGGTTGGACTCCTTGTAAAACAACATGAAGGGAGACTGCTGCAGGACCTGTACCAAGGCTCCCAATACAAAGTGGAGGCCTGAGACCATCTCGCACGTGACCTCACCAGTGCTACTGGTATCCCTCAGATTGGGGAGCAGGTCCAGCACCATTATGCTGACCTGAAGCTTAGAAAGAGGGACCTCTTGGACCAGTGGATCCAAGACGCTCAGGCACAGAATGTCCAAGCAGTGTGCAAGTATCACTATCAATTATTGTGCAACAAAGTCCAGCCTAAGTATGAGATGGATAGGTATGCATAAATGTTTCTCTATTTCCTGTACAGCTACAGGTGAGAGGGCTGTGAACGTGGACACCCACACCAGCAGGCTGCTAAGGCTGTGTCGTGAGGCTGGTGAGTACAAATCTAGCTTGCAGTATTCAGGGCAAATAAATAGAATGGAGTAAAATGTCACCTGTCAGTATTTAAAAAAGTGTATGGTTTATACTGAATAAATGACACATTAGCAGAGTATGTACAGGGTATATATCAATAAAAGTGTCAGTACCTGTCAATAAAAGTCAAAACCCCAGACTGGTTGTGTTTACTTTGGTATGTGGTGATATGAATTGAAATGTGTACAGTTTCTGCACAGCATCTGCGGTGGTGGTGCTGCGGTAGCATTATCGCCTCACAGTAAGACGTTGTCCTGTTCGATTCTCAGCTAGAGCATCTGCTGTGTGGAGACATGCATGAATGGGCATACCTTCATTGAAGGTTGTGCATCAGAGCTAGCAACTCGGCACGTAAAAATCTACTGCCAATCATTAGCGGACCGGAATTCTGCTGTGGCAACCCCCTAACCGGGAAAAGCCGAAAGACACAACAACAACAACAGTTTCTGCACAGCAACTAAAGCTCTGAAAGCATTAAATAATCAAGGCTCATCTGGCAAAGATTGTGGAGTTGTAAAACAAGAGATTAACTATATGAAATGTTCCATGCACCAAGATCTGATACCTGAATAGTAATGTTGTGTTAACCAGTGTTTTCCAGACTGTGCTATGTCAAAGTATGAATACACAGTATAAGAACTATCTGTCATATATGAATGCCAGAATTACAAGGTCAGCTTGTACAACCAAGACAGTATTTGGCAGAAAAGAGTGAAACAACAGATAACAGTTTCTCAATAGCTCATTCTGATGAAACTCAAACTTGTTGCATTTTTTGCACAAACAAGTACGGCTCGAATACTGAGAGTGGTAGTAAGCTGTGTGCATAATTTTATGCAGATATATGTGTATAAACAGTCAAGTAGTGTTAACAGAAATTTCCTCCATGGGTCTGCCAGGTAAGAAAAGGTATATCTTAGCTGTAAGAAGGTTGTACTTATACACTGTGTACAACACCCACTGTCCAACCCCAAGGCTGCAAATGACAGCAAGATAAGTACATACACCAAGTAGTCTCCTCCAAGAAATGCCCCTTAGGTGTCACGCTGTCACAGCTACTGGTCACTGCCACCAACACCCAGGGTGACTGATAGAAATCAAGCAGAGTATGGCAGTAGCACACACACACACACACACACACATACACACACACACACACACACACACACACACACACACACACACACACACACACACACACACACACACATACACACACACACACACACACACGCACACACAGTATGAGTGCACATATGGAACCCTGACTATGTGAATATGGGTAGAAACAGTCAGGTAGTCTTAACAGAAACTTCTTCCAAAGGTCTGCCAGGTAAGAAGGCTGTAATTATACACTGTGTACAAACCTGCCACTGCCCAACCCAAGGCCATAGGTCAATGTACAGTGAGGTAATACCTGGAGAATAATGATTAGAGCAACGATCATTAAAGTTGTGAGCAATTGAAGCCTATACAGCTGTTAATTGACATCTCTCTCGCTCCCCCACCCTATCTGCACCAGTAATCTAAACACAAAAATCAATGGGTATGTTTTTCATCAAACCTACTGTTGGGATATGTGTCCTATTGTTCTACAAATATTTAAGTGTTTGACTAATAATGTTCCCTGTTCAAATACTATCATTGGTGGCTTGTTGCTATCAGTGTAACCTGCATGCTGTTATAATGCCCACTGTGGTTCCATATATGCATGTGTTCTATTTTCTATGCAACTGTTCCAAATCTGTTGTTTTGGGTTAATGGGAATACCTATGCATGCCATTATAACTAATCCTGGAATGTGTTTTTCATGACTAACCAGCATATGTTATAAACCTGCAACACCATAGTACATCTGGGAAGGCTGATCCCGCCTCAACTGGCCATGGCACCGGACCCCAGCACATCTGGGACCCAACCTGGGACCTCTTCATCCACTGGTCCTACACCACCTTTGGGTGGAACTGTCTCAGGGAATGGGGACCATTCCCCCCTCCGGGAGCAGGCGCAGACAGGACACTGTCACCCAAAGTCAAGTCCATGGATTGGTGCGTAGCGAGCTTCTAAAGGAGTTTGGAGATCTGCTACACCAGCTTGGGGGCCGCATGGGGCATCTTGAGGGTCAGCCTGCCCCTGCTGCTCAGCCCCCAGCACAGCCATCTTTGGGGCCGTGAAGGTGCAGTGGTGACTGCCCATGGGCAGGGACCTCAGTCCCAATGTATGCATTTGGGGGCTCATGGGTGTCTGATTCCCGAGTCTATATTATTAGCTCGAAAGCTAATTCTGTTGAATGCAAGTCTATTGACACATAAATGTCGAACAACAGAAATGTTGAGCATGACTTCCATTGAAAAGCAGTGCATCAAAAAGTTTTAGTTGGCCCGAGCTATTGCCGAAAGTGCACAACATTGAACGTTTAAACGGAAATCTCCGTAAGGAGAGATTTCCATTTACGTCAATGTTGTGGGATCTCGGAGTTGGTATATTTAAGTAGCGGGGGTGTGAGGGGTGCAGGGGGGCTTGCCCCCCTGTGTAAACAGTTTAGTGTTTTTTTGTTTGTTTAATAATTTTTTATTAGGGTTGTATGCTTTGTGCAATAATTGTGGAACAGCAGATGAGGACATTTTCATAAGTTTAGTAATGAGCTGTTGTTAGTGTTGTTACTTCATAGCAGGGACATGGTGTTGGCCAGCAATAACATTTCAATGATGTCACTTTCGATGAAGAAGTGTTTCGCTAAAGATATCTTTCGCTGGATATGTGTCAATGGATTTGCATTCAATAGAATTAGCTTTTGAGCTAATAATATAGACCCATATCCCAATCACCCTCCCCGTCCAAGGTGTTTACCCCCAACATGTGTCATATACTGCCCCTGTCTGCTGTCTTGTCTGTATTGTCTGTCTTCCTACCCAACCTACCTCCTCAAATATACTTACTATCCTTCCCCAACATCCTACTTTCTCCTTATAACTGTCCAGTTCGCACACGTGTCCACTGGACACATGTAATCTGGTCTAATTGGCATAACAACACATTACTGTTGTCCTCACCCCTTTCTCAGGGGTTTGAGTGCCCAAATTCACCTTCAAATTCTGTACAAATGCACAGCTGTTGCTGTATAAGAAAAGGACAGCTATGGACCTTTCCTACACCCATCCTGCACATCCCTAGCTATCTGTCACATTGTTTTTCCCTCTGCATGCCCCATTTTTCATCACTTTTCTATCACCCCTTTTTTCTTTTCTTTTAAAGAAATTAACACGGGGTAAGCAGGAGTAAGCTGCAATAAGCAGCAGTAAGCAGCAGTAAGAATGTTTGCACGATGCTAAGAGATGCCTATACAGGTTAAGCAGTTTCCCATTTAACTGTGTATTGGCATTGCTTACCATCATGCAAACCCGCTTACCATCATGCAAACCCGCGTACAACTGCTTAAAACTGCCTTAATCACCCTGTCTCCATCAGCCACTGTTCTGCTCAGCAACAAAATAACCAGCCCTGCCAAGTCTTAAACACAGGAGCCTGTACACCATAGTCAGAGCAATTTACCACTACACCATCTGAGATGTAATAATGAACGCTGTTTTTTCAAATATATCAGTCAATACAGGTATAGAATGTAGGGAACAAACAGTGTGGAATCAGTCATATTTAGTATATATAAATATACACATATATATGTGTGTATGGTGATAGATAAATATTAAAATGTAAATACATCAGATATATGTAGCTATACACATAAAACAAATATGTATAGAATATATACGTATATATTGCTATAGAAACATATGTATAGATACCAAAAATGAATATATATATATATATATATATATATATATATATATCAGTATAGATATATCTAAAAAAAAGCAATATATATATATATATATATATATATATATATATATATATATGCCCATAGCATGTAGTGGAGTCATACCCAGTACCATGCCTCTACACCTGTTAGTGCAATAATTCTGGACAAAGGCTGTCAAAGTGGGGGGACAATGGTCCAAGAACAGGGACATAATGGATGTACTGCAGTTATAAATGTAGAATGTTCCTACAGTAACAGGGTTTGTGTCAGCATACATGTTCAGAAGGATGTGAGTTCTGAAACTGAAATGTATGTCATCATTTACTGACAGAAATCCTCACATCATCACAGTGATTTATCACAGAAATTAAAATAATGATTCTGTGGAACAGAACATACATATGAGCAATAATCCTGGACAGTCTGAAACAATCTGGCCAGTCGAGAGGTATGCTCAGAGCCCCTTAGTGCAACAAATCTGAACCAAGCCTGACTGGGGGGGGTGTAAAGCCATGAAACTGGGAACATATTCCAAATACTGGAGTAGATAAGGTAACACAGTTGATGCAGTAACACCCTCCTGTCTGTTGTACCATATATTGACTGGAATAGCGCAAGTCCAAAAGCAAATTACTCCCCACTACTCACTGACATACATTTTCACATCATCTCACTGATGTGTCAGACATACACAACATGTATGGGGGCCAGTCAACACTCCATCTAATAAATATTGGGACATAATATCACAGTAGGGAAACTACACTGAACTGCTAGGCATGTCACCAAGTACTGTCTAAACTACAGGCAGACTGACATAACACAAACCCAATTTTACTATGGGGGAATACACATGTAATTGCAAATATATCAGGCACTACAGAGATGTAACAGCATTGACCAACAGGCACCAGCATGAAAGTGCATACCCAGAACCAATCTCACCACATTCAAAGTGACATACTGGTAAGCCACAGGAACAGTCGAGTATATGGACTGTGCGAACAAAATCATCAGCATGTTTGACACTCACACACTACTCCTATATATACTGTCCCACTTCACAGTGTAGTCTGACAACTGACTGTGGTATGGGACATGTCTCAGTCTGCCCCTACAAACATATACAGCTGATAGAGCACCAGAAGCTGGAGCAGCATGCAAAGTCAGATAGAAAAGGACCCTCAACACTTACATTTACCCCCCCCCCCCCCATACACAGGCCAAATAACACATTCACAATACCACCAAATGATAAAAAGTTCCAGGATGCACGAAAAATGCTAGTAACCAAAAGTAATGCACCCATTCACAATACACTGCTACACAATTCTGACAGTCTGTCAGCAATTGTCAGAAATACACAGTCCTCTCAATTGTATATAGTCCCACAGAACATCCAGGCATCGTCTTCATATATAAGACCTTCTACATGCAACATGTCTGGCAGTCTGATACATCACTGGGATGATATCTGGAATGAAGTCACTAAAAAATGATATACTACACCTATACACCTCTTAGAGCATGACATCTGGACAAAACCTGACATATTTGGGGGCAGAGGCCCAAACACAGAGGCATTATTGCCATATTGCTGTCATAAGTGAGAAAGTTGCTGGTGTAACAGAGTTGTTGTAACATATCTGTTCTGAGGGATATGAAGTCAGAAACACACCTGGATGTTACCATTTACTGACTGCAATCCTCAGAGTATGCTACTGAATTCCCAAGGCCAAAAAATGTGTGAGCAACACACCAAATATAGGAGGCCAAACTCTAGCCAGTCTGTGGATAGCCCTTCATTTGGAAGTTATATCAACCACATAACACTATCAGACTTAAATTCATGCAGAGCAGCCATGTCCACACAAACCCTGTCAAACTAGCATTAGTTCAACTGTATAACAGCAATACTTACATTTTGTCCCTATGTCTGGAACATTCTCCCCCAGTTTGTTGGGCTGTCTCCACAGTGTTTGTTGTAAGAGGTATTCCCATCTACACTCTGTGATGCTATTTGTCACACACCTCCATGAAGTACTCCTCCCAGGCAAGGAAAAGGGGCAACACCCACATAAAGTACTCAGTTATAGGAGTGTGTTTCCATGCTATTGGGTATGGGAATGATACCACAGCTGTTCCACATGCAATTAGCAAGTGGAGACTCCAATTGGTGCACAGGCCATGCTCATGAGCATTACCTACTAAAGGTAAGATGCTGCCTATACAAAACAGTTGTATATCCTACATCTGTCTCATAGAGACACACACACACACACACACACACACACACACACACACACACACACACACACACACACACACACACACACACACACACACACACACACACACACACACACACACACACACACACACACACACACACACACACACACACACACACACACACACACTGAGACTGATGGAGTATACCAATTGAACTGAAAACAAATAAACACAGCTATGTCAAACAATCAAGCCTGTAATGGAATGTAGTAGGGGGCACGTAAATGTGGAAAATAGGAAGTTCAAACAATATTATATCTCAACAACACATGCTGTACTGATATATTGCTGAGCAGAACCTATGGCCATAGAAACTGTGTCTGTCTGCAGTGACATAGAACACAGCTCAGGGCCCTGAGTCACCCCAGGTAAGGATGGTTCACATATGACCACTACTGGAGTGTGTGTTGCACAATACTGACTGTGATACTGCTAGGCTACACCCAGTGCAAATCATACCATCAGTAACTCTGCTATGTGCAGCTCTGACATGTGCCTCTTTTTCTCAATGCCAATGTCACCAACCCATATAAAATAGCTGGTCTCTCTACCCTCTTGTAGACCTTCCCTGTTACTCTTAATGGTACTTGTCTGTCACAAATCACACATGATACTCTTCCCCACGACCCACATCCTGCCCGTACTTATGTCATTACCTCTCCCCCACTCTCGCCATTACTCTGAACTGTTGTTCCCAAGTATTTACACCCATCCACCTTTGTAAACTGTACTCCCTGCATCCTCACCATTCCTCCATCCTCCCTCCCATTCACATAGATATATTCCATCTTAGCCCAGCTGACCATCATTCCTCTCCCTCTAGACCATACCTCCACCTCTCCAGGGTCTCCTCAACTTGTTCCCTACTCTCACTACAGACCACAATGTCATCTGCAAACAGCACAGTCTAGGGGGACTCTTGTCTGATCATGTCTATCAACCTGTCCATTGCCACTGCAAATAAGAAAGGGCTTATACCTGATGTACTCCCACCTCCACCTTAAACACACCTGTCACTCCCAATGCAGAACTCACTGCTGTCACACTAGCCTTGTACATATCCTGCAGCATTATTACATATTCCTCCGCCACTCCTGACCACCTCATACAGTACCACAACTCCTCTCTAGGCATCCTGTCATATGCTGTCTGTAAGTCCACAAAGACAAAACACAGCTACGTCCGACCTTCTCTGTATGTCCCCATCAACACTTTCAGAGCAAACATCGCATCTCTACTGCTCTATCCTGGCATGAAACCATGCTGCTGATCAGTAATCCTCACCTCCCTTCTTAGCCTAGCTTCCACCACCCTTTAACATTACCTCATGCTGTGACTGATCAGTGTTATCCCTCTGTAGCTACTACAGCTCTGCACACCACCCTTATTCTCATAATCAGTACCCAAACATATTTCATTCACTCCTCATGCATCCTCTCACTTTCCTGGATTACAGTAAACAATCCAGTTAAAAAGACCACTGCCATTTTTCCTAAACACATCCATGCTTCCACAGGTATGTCATCTGGACCAATAGCCTTTCCATTCCTAAACCTCTTCATAGTTATCCTCACTTCCCCCTTGATAATCTGTTGCGCATCTTGATTCACCATACCCACATCATCCAACCTTCTCACTCTCTCATTCCCTTCATTCAACAGCCCATCAAAGTATTGTTTCCACCTGCTCGACACACTCTCCTTGCTAGAGAGTGCAGTTCGACTATTATCCTTTCTCAGCCTTATCTGCTGCACATCCTTCCTAGCTACATGCCTCTGTCAAGCCAATTGGTACAGGTCTTATTTTCCATCTATGGTGTCCAGCCTCACATACAACCCTTCAGGTGCCCCATCCTCAGCCTTTGGAACCACTCTCTTTGCCATGCACCCCATCTCCCTATACACCTGTATACTTTCTGCATCTGCTAACAATCCCACTTCTCCTCGGCCAACCTCTTTCTCTGTATACTCCCCTGTACTTCCTCATGCCACCACTAGGTCTCCTTGTCCTCCTTCCTCTGTGCAGATGTCACACCAAGCCCTGCTCTACTCACCTCCCTTACTAGCTTGGATGTAGTTACCCAGATATTTGCTAACTCTTCACTGCCACCCACTGCCTGTCTTAACTCTTCCCTGAGCTCAACCTCACAATCACCCTATTTCAGTATCCACCATTTGATCTGTGGTGCTGCCCTCACACTCCTCCCCCTCTTCATGATCACCAACATTGTCCCACAGATCAACCTTCCATGCTGCCTAACTACACTTTACCCTGTCACAACTTTACAGGTACCAATCCCCTTCAAACAGGCCCACATGCATAGGATATAATCCACCTGCGTGCATCTTCCTCCAGTCTTGTATGTCACCTTATGCCCCTTGGTCTTGTAATACTATGTATTCACCACACCCATGTCCAACCTCTGTTGCAAACTCCACCACCATCTCACCTTCTGTATTCCTTTGCTTAACACCATACCTACACATCACTTCTGCATTGCCTCTGTCCCCTTCACAAACATGCCCATTGAAATCTGCTCCAATCACCACTCACTCACCCTTGGGTACACGCATCACCACTTCATCCAACCACACCAAAGTACATCTGTCTCATCCATCACACATGCAATTAGAGGAGAATATGAACTAACAGCTGTCAACATTACACCATCAATTCCCAGCCTCCTGAACATCCCTCCTTCCGACACTCTTATCACCTCAACAAACACTCTTGGCATAATGTTCCTTCAGGTTAACCCCTACACCATTCCCCCTCCCATACATGCCATGATAGATCTATTTGTACCCAACTCCAATACACACAGCTGTACACCCATTCCATCTGGTCTCTGGCACACACAATATATCCACCTTTCCTCTGTCCAGCATATCAGCTAGCTCTGTCCCCATACCAGTCATACTCACAACATTAACAGTTCCTACCCTCACTACCACAAACCTTGCCTTTCACCTCTCTGCCTGCCATATGAGCATCAGGCATCCTCCAGGGTATGTCTATGAATGCAAAGGCTACTGCACTATCAAATGACATATGTGTGTTACAGCAATATGAAGAAAGTGTCATTAATTGTGGCCCATAGCCCACCGTGTATGTGCATTGTCCTACAGATGTCCTGCCCTAAGAGGTTGACATGACTGACTGAGCAGCAAGACTGTCATTACAGTGTGCCATATTGACATAGAACAGAAATGAAAAGCAGGTATCCCCTGTGCATATTTATGTATGGGCAGGTGTACCTGGTTGCCTCATAACAACTGACATGGGATGCAAAATGTCAGGTGAATAAGATGTGTGTGTAACCTTAGTTTCTGTGCATCCATCAGTGTTGCACTTCTACAACTACTGGTTGTGCCATTGACCTGACACAGACATGGGGTAGTATAATAAGCATGAGTATCACGTTGAAATTGTAGAGGTGGCCAACTGTGTTCTGACCCTGTGTCCATGCCTACTGCAAACAGATTTATGACCACCAACATAGCTGTATGGCTTCAGCAATACCTTACTTGTAAAATCCTGTCCCCACCAAAGTAGAGAAAACCCCTTTGCTGAACAGCAGCAATGCACAAAGCACATAATGTGATGCTATATTGGTTGCACAGGGCAAAGTAGTAGCAGGCACCAACTGGTCGGCATGTCAACCTTTGTCTGAATGAGCATAATAGGTCACAGGTGGATTACTATAAGGCTAACTATGAGTACAAATTGGACACATCCACTAAGGGCAATCACAAGGCCATCTTCACATATATCTGCAGTCTCAGAAGCACCAACCCAACCCACCCTGTAATGGTGGCCAATCACAGCACATACACACATACCATAGCTACAGCCAACTTGCTGCAGACAGGTTTAGGGCAAACATCACCACCCTTGATCACCATCAGTATAGGTGGATATGCACAGCACACGCACCCCTCCCCTCATCATCATGGATCAGGTCCAAACTGCCTAATCAAAGTTGACAAAAGCAAGTCCCCTTGGGGCCTGATAACATTTCTGTCTGCATCCTACATGAACCCAGGCATATGCTTACAGCTCCATTACACACTGTAGGCAAGCAAAGCCTGAGCACCACTGACATCCCATCTGCAAGGAGCATGGCCAATGTCATCCCTCTACACAAATGTGAATGATGAATGGTAGTTTATGCAATGTACTGGCCCTCATTGGGAGGAACATGACACATCAGGACCAGGAGTGCAATGCATGTTCATACAGTGCTGCCAGGTACAGGGGTATGATGTGTTAGTAAGTGTTGGCTAATGATAGTCCATACGCATGGGCTGACTCTGTAAAGAACTTTGGGCAATGTCTGAGGTCCTGTGATGTGTTTTTCTGTGTATGTCCACAAGGTGCCATGCAGCACAAATGCGTTACACAGATGTGGAGACAGCAGCCATCACAGAAGCTGTAATCTTAAACTATGGCATCCTTTCCGGATGTAGCTGGCAAAATCTGCAGGAGCGGACTACCCTGTCACATGAGATTGTCCACAGAGTGAACATGTTGGGCCACCATGGATGCACATATGATCAGGTCAGGCATAGAGCAACTGGCCTAATACATTGTGCCTGGCAAAGGGCAGCTGCTGTAGTGATGGACTGTACTGCTACCAGTGGGAGGTCAGCCGTACAGGCCCCACTTACAGTGACAGAGGAGCTCCTTGCCAACCTTTGGGTAGCCCCCACACAAATTCAAACATGGGAAACAGCAGTTGTGTAGGTGGGTTGCACCAGACAACAGCCAAGGAGCATCCAGGTAAGTCCAAAGTACACATCAGTGTAATGAGGTAGCATTTAAACTGTCTTCTACAGTGTCTCTAGATGCATATGTCAGTGCAAAATGGATTAGTGGATGGGGTGTAGTAATGCACACAAGTGCACATCTATGGTGAAGGACAGCACATTGTGTAATATCATATCATGTACTGTACCTGTGCAGAAATATAACATTCATCTTGTAACAATGCATAATGTGAATCAGCTGACAATACCTCTCCCGCACAACTACATAGGTCCCTATGGTCTGCACATGGGATAGCAGCCTGAGCCCAGTAAGTATGGTGTTTCCCTGTTGTGGCTCACCAGTACCTCAGGCATGCTGAAGTTAATGCATGTAACCATGCACACAACTGTTACACTCAGCCATTTGGCAATATCTGCATGTTCACCTGTAGTAGTTTTTACTGCATTGCATCATGGTGGTCATGACAGGGGCCTATTTGCAGGAGATGCCACATATCTGTAGCATACCTTACAACCTGTCATTGCAGGACACCTGGACAAAGACCGACCAAATGGGGGAACAAAGGCCCAAAACTAAGGTCATATTGCAGAAATTAGTGGCATACAGTGCATGGGCGGCCACGGTGGTGCAGCAGTTAGTGTTGCCGCCTCACAGCAAGAGGTTCTTTGGTTTGATTCTCAGCTGGGGTGCCTTCTGTGCGGAGTCTGCATGTCCTCCATGTGGTTGCATGGGTTTCCTCCAGGTGCTCCGGTTTCCTTCCACATCCCAAAGACATGCAGTAGGTGGATTGGGCACTCTAAATTGGCCATAGGTGTGAGTGTGTGTGTGCCTTCTGTGGAATGTTGGGTGCCGGGCTGGCAACACGACACCGTAAAACTCCACTGCCGATCATGAATGGACAGATGATCCACTGTGGTGACCCCTAACTGGGAAAAGCCGAAAGAAGAAGAAGTGGTATACAGTGCATATAAATGGTGTACACACCTGTTAGAATGCCAGGTATGTGTGATATACAAAAATTAGAGCACAATAGACAAGTTCAGAATACTGCCAACCTTTCATGTGACCTATAACCTATACAATTCAATCATAAAGCAAACAAATCTGTTAGGGGAACAATAATGACACATAACAATAGCACAACAACCTAGATGCATATGTGTGCACAGGCTGAAGCTAGTACTGTGTTGAGGCAGCTTTTGATATAACTACAGCTGTAATCTTATTGGGTACACAACAGCCATCGATTACAGAGACTCTTTGATTAACAGCAGCTAATGGTCATCTGTCCTACCAGGATTATTCTAACATATGCCCAGTTGCCTGTTACAACAACAAGCATAGTTCACATAGAACTGACGAAGCTGCGAAGGGACCACATGTTTGAGCTGTATCAGCCTGGGTTGCATATACCATGGAACACAGTGCAGACAATCAGAAGGTGGTGAAAATATGGAGCTACAGTGACATTGCAAAAGAGTGGACATCCCACCAAAGTCTATGAGAATACAAGAACAAAACTGGCCAGGGAGGCTGCCATGAGCCCTACAGCAACAGTGAAGGAGTATCAGGAATCTCCAGCAAGTACTGGGTGTGTACTACATGTCACAACAGTGTTCCATGGTCTCCATATGTCCTGCCTATAGGGTAGGATTGGAAGATGGCAGAAGTTCCTCATACCAAACAATATCCAGGCCTGGTGAAAGTCTGAAAACAATACATCAGGTCAAAGTCTGAAAACAATACATCAGGTCATCAAAAAGCAAGTGGGAAAATGTGTTATGGTAATATGGGACCACAGTTGTATTCACTGGCCACAATTATGACAGGTGCATTTGGCACAATATCACCACTGCACATCACCGCAACAACACCACCCCCACAGTGAAGCATGGGGATGGCAGTGTCCTGCTTTGGGGTTGCTGTTCACAAGCTTGAACTGGGACTGTAGCCAAGTTAGAGGGGATTATGAACAGTTCCAAAAAGTGGTCTCTTGTGGCTCAAAAATGCTCTGGTGTTTTCCACATAGCTGTGGATGGTGAAGAATTCTACCTTTCCACACAACAATGGCCCAAACCATACATCCATATCAACAAAAGGATCTCTCAACTGTACAGATTTTTGCAGAATGTCCAGATTTTTGCCTCATGTTTTTGGTGTGTTCCTCCTAAAATCTGTGCCTTTCTGACAAATAGCTGAGGATTGAAATCATTAAATAATGACAAACATTTGAGTTTAAGAATCCACATCCTTCAGAAAATTCATGCTAATGCAAAACCTATTATTCTATCAACTTTCTAAGTTTGTAAGAGCAATATTTAAAATCTGTCCCTATTTGTCCCCCCATCATTTTAGGCTTTGTCCAGATTTCTTGTTCTAAGAGGCTGAGAGGTATTGGCTTCACCAGAAGACATGGAACATTCTATACTGGCCAAGTCAGAGCCCAGACCTACATCCAACTGGATATATGCAGGGCGACCTGAAGAGGGCAGTGCACAGGGGATGCCCTTGCAATCTGACATAGTTGGAGGTGTTTTGCAAGGGAAAGTGTGCAAACATTGGCAAATCAAGATGTGCCATGCTGATAGACACCTTCCCAAGAGGACTGCATGGTGTGATTAAATCAAAAGTTGCTTTAACAGAGTATTACTTTAAGGGTGTGCATACTCATGCAACCAGCCTATTGTACCTATTTCAGTTACCAGATGTTACCTGTAACTGATGTGTATGTTCTTCATTTGGATTGCACAGGTCATATGTCATTTGAAATGATGACAATGTTATGACCTGATTTCCGAGATTTCATGTGATATCTCACGAAAACCTGGCATGTTAACAGGTGTGTGTACACTTACTATATCCACTGTAAGCTTCAGAAGTTGTTTGAGTAATCGGCTTTGTTTTACTATACATGTACTGCAGGTCATGCAGTCTGTGCCTTCAATTAGGACATTACTTAGTGGCAACAATCCACAGGCCAACCCAGTAATGTATCAGACAAATATAGGAGTTATGAGGAACAGACCAAACAAATGACCCACACATGTAGACATTCAGCAAAACCCTGTACAGTTGGGGGTATGTTCTGTAGGAGTTGCCACAGTGCTATACACCTGAACAGAAATAATTTACATGGGTGCAACGTGCGTGCTAGGTGAAGGGCCATCACCTACTAACACCAGTCATGTATCCCAGAGGTGTATATTAGTAGTAACGGTAATTGGAAAGGGCTGCACTGCATGATACTGAGGTCTGTCCAGAGTGTGTATCTTATTGTCTAACTGTGTGTCGTGAATGCCCCCAGTCGGCTAATGTGAGGTCTGTGTAATGCCTTTGAGGCACCTCACATGTGTGTGTATGTGTGTGTGTGTGTGTGTGTGTGTGTGTGTGTGTGCGTGTGTGTGTGTGTGTGTACCAGCGAACCTTATAGTGCCAGTAGTGATTTACATATGTTGTTTTTCCCTCACAGGTGGACATGGTGGCTGCAGTCCCTCCCACTCTGATACTGATGTCAGTGTCTCTGCAGAATCTGACCATGATGATACTCATATTGAGGCACAGGTGGGGTTGTCAGGGGCAGATACTGTGCCATCGTTTGGCATCCCACTACTGTCAACCCCATCCCCATACCCAGTCACAATGCCCACACATACCCCAACACCAGTGGCTACAGATAATGGACAGTTGGCAGGTGGTGGCATGGAACATGCTACTGTGGTAACTATGGCAAGTGAGGGTGCAGGCACTAGCCATAGCCAGAGTGCTGGTGAGGTCCCACACAGGCAGATGGGCAGGGGTGCTCAGAGGAGGATTGGAGCCCATCATGCCCCTGTTGCAAATGCCATGGCAGCAGTCACCAGATGCATGTTTCAGGCCGTCATGGGGGCACAAACACATAATGAATGTAATACCAGACATATATGCAGGGTTATGGATGAGGACATTCTTGGTGTCCATGGCAATATGAACTCACTGCAGCCATCTGTGAATGTACTGGGGTCATGGATAGATGGTGGGAGGAGACCGTGGCACTCCTCGATCGTGGAATATCTGTGCCTGAGCATTTGGTGGACACTGGCCAGCAGCTATGTGGCTGTAGGGTAGCACCACGATCAGCTGAGGGTCTACGTGGCCATGCACCATCATATTCCCAAGCTGGCAGTACCACCAGCGCTACTGAAGGGGGTGTGCTGCCCACACCACAATGCAGCAAGCCATGGGCATGTGATCCTGACCAGTTTCAACAGGGACACGGATCCAGCAGGCAGCAGTCACTAGTTGGGAGTAGTACTGCATCTGGACTTGACCCTGGTGGTGGTGGTGATACCCTCGGCAGGCCCAGTTCCTGTGTCCATGGTCAGAGATGGTGAACTGTACACCCTGCCATGTACGGCCCTCAGCTGTCCAAAATACCCCTGTGTAGGGTGCCCACATGTCATGACTGTGTGCATACAAACACACACATATCACCATCAGAAAAGTCACCTACACACACACACACACACACACACACACACACACAAACATGCACACAAAGGATCACAGTTACCAGTGTTGTGTTTGGAACCCCTACCCATCAAGTTGTGGTACTAAGTATAGTCACTGGAGTGATTCCCAGGGTGGGTATTCTATTTCTCATCCACTCCTCTTGATTTGTCTTGAAGAGGGTCAGTGATGTGCTTGGCTTGACATGTATGTGGCATCTATTCCATGGTATGGCCAGTCTCTGGGTTGTGAACCTGTCCCAACAGCATGCCCTGTTGATTGTGTGGATGGGGTTGAGGTATCTGTGGCATGTTGTCTGGACAGATTCTTTTTCCCAGATGTAGCATTCCTGATAGGGTTGGGTCAGACATGGCTCTGTATGTCAGGCAGAGATTGCCCCTAAGTAGCCAATATGAGACAGGGATTCATTGCAGTTGTTGAAGTCTGTCCATATGGGGCAAGTGTGTAGTACCTAAGATTCTCTTTGTGAGGTACATTTGCAGCCTCTCCTGTTGTTGCTGGTGTCCAGTGAGGTACATGGCAAATGGGCCATAGTACACATTGACTGGCCTACTGAGGGGTGTGTACAGGGAAACATTGTCCTTTTACTTCCCGGATTCAAAACCCTGCATCAGGGAAAGTGACATGTGGAAGGACTTTTGGAAGACAGTGGCACTGTGGTGGTCATCATACAGCTCACTGTCAACCTGTGTTACCAACATCAATGTTCAGTGGACTACCATCAATGAATTACTTTATGGGAACCATGTTGTACCCAAAGGGGATGGCGGCACATCATCTGGCATTGAGCTTATGCCCAGGATTCTGACAATAGTCATAGGTTTCAGAGAGGCCTTTGTGAAGAATGTCAGCCTCATGTAGGGGGTAATAATAGCACCCACCTTGTAGTCATCTGTAAATATTGTTAGAACATTCTACTCCATTCATTTATTTTGTTAAGGAGACTAATTTACCTTGTGCCTGAGGCTGTTGTGAGAATGGTGCTTCAGGGCTGGCTATGTCGGATGCATGCAGCACACTGCCTATACATGGTAAGGTATAGGTGGTGTGATGTTTGGCATCCATTTTACTGTGTGTGCGAGTCAGAGAGAGAGATCAGTCTCTTGGGCCCTACTGTGTCAGTGCATGTGCCATGCATTGCCTCTTCACCAAGGACAGGGCATACTGGGCACACCTCCATCTGCCTACAGGGGCAGGCTCAGGATGTTCCTCCTCTGAGTTCTTCTGTGCCTGTGAAGACCTTGGCAAGGGGGGGGGGCTGTGTGGCTCTTCCCTGTTTTGTTCCTGCTGCAGCTGTTTCCACAGGATCATATTGTGTAGCATGGTACATACTACATGTGTGCACATGTGGCTGGAGAGTACTGCAAGGCTCCACCAGATATCTCAAGGCAGCAGAACCGTGACTTGAGCATCCCAAACACATGTTCTATAATGATCCTGGTTTGTGTGTGTGCCTCATTATGGCATTCTTGTGTGAGTGTGTGTGCATTTCTGATGGGTGTCATCATCCATGGCTCCAGCGCATAGCCAGCATCCCCCACTAAATGGCCATATGGGATGTCCCCACTGACAAACGCCCAGTACAGCTGTGACGAATGCCAGATGTGGGAGTTGTGATAGCTTTCAGGGCTGCCAGCACACACATTCATAATAATGCCCTGGGCATCATACATGACCTGTCAGTTGATGGAGTGGAACTCCTTGCAGTTTAGGTAGACCCTACCCTGGTCACCGGGTGGTGCTTTGATGTGGATGTGCATGCAGTCTATGGCACCCAGTACCTCCGGGTATTCTGCTACATGGTGGAAGAGATGCATATTGCTGGTCCTCTCCTCACAGGTGCTGGGGAAGTAAATGTGCTCAGCAGCATGTGGTCACATGGCATCCAGGAACTGGTGGAGTACCCTGGACGCTGTTGCCTGTGAGACCCCCCCCCCCATGATATCCCCAGTTGTTCTTTGGAAAGTACCCATAGCTAGTATTCTTAAGGTTACACATACCTTGGTATCCACTGGGATGGGTTCCCCTCTGTTGGTTCTGGGTCTGAGGAGAGGCTGGCACAGCTCAACAAGTTGCTGAAGTATGTCCCTGTCCACCCTGTAGCTCTCGACTATCTCCAGATCATGTAGCCCCTGGTAGGTTACCCTGAGTCTGAACACTCTTCTCCTCCTCCTCGGTCTGAGTTGGTTGTCAGCATTATCCTCTTCACCACCCTCAGTCTCTAGCACATACTGATAGATCAGAGCAACAGCAGCCCCTAACATGTTTTGCTAGTTTTGTCAGTTTAAATGTGTACACCAGTGGTGTAGAGTTTATGGGAAAAAACAGACTGAAAGGTGTTAACATAGTTTATAGTAGTGTGCTATGCTGCTGTCTGTGTAATTAGCTGATTCTGATACATTCCACCTGCCAGCTATGGTAGTTCTCCTTTGATTGCCTTCCTTCTGCTGTTTCCCTTTCCCATTTCCTCCCTGTTTAAGCCCCGATGCACGCCGCTCATACCTGGTGCTCAATTGTAAACAGTTCTGCTATTTCTGTTGTTTTTTTTTTTTTTTTTTTTTTTTTTAGGCCTGATACATGCCGGGCACACCCATTGAGCTAAAGTAAACAGTTTTAAGCAACAGTGGCCCTCCCTGGATGTGAACATGCTCTGCATTTCATAGAATACAACAATACAGCCTCAGACCCACCCCCTTCTTTAGCTGTGCTTAGCTAAGGGCAAACACGGGCCACTGGGCTCCAATGTGCTTACAGCAAGCATGACACACCCCCTTTTCATGTTAGTTGCTCCTCCTGTCTATATGATGGTGTTAAAGCACCTACACGGTTAGGTGCAGGCTGACACTTAGAAGAAATTTGTGATTCAGTATAAATCCCCTCATTTGCATGCACCACTGCCTTACTCCATAGTTACCACACTTAGACTGGGCCTTTCTGCTTAGCAACCACTATTCCCTGGTATTGTTTTCATTCTGCATGTCATTGACTATAATGGCAAAATATAGATTTCTGTAAAAATTGATTTTTTCCCCTTTTATTTTTATTTTTGGCACAATCCTGTTTGTGCGCTGCTACACTATGCTTAAATGGCCAAGATCGATCAAAAAAAAAAAAAGAAAGTTTTATTTTAAACAATTGAAACTATTTATCATGCCAATAGCCATATATTTAGCCATTGGCATGACTACTAGATATAATACATGCTTTATTACGAGCTGTCATGCCTCCATTTTCTAATTTACAGAAATGTGTTCAGCTAGTAACTGAACACATTTCTGCTTCTTACACTATTCCTGCATGGACACCTGCCTGCTGGCTGAATCGCTAATTCTCACCTCATTTGCATGGTTTTCAACAGCAAATGAGGTAATTAGAATTAGGCATTGGTGTCCATGCAGGAATAGTGCTGCGAGCTAGTGCACATCAGATCAGCTGTTTGCTGAATTGCTTGGCGGCTATATTCTGTGCAGCAGCTGTTGCACTATTCCTACACTCCATGTAGGGTTTAATGAATCCCGGGGAGTAACTATTACATTTGTAATATTTTGTAAACAACTTACAATATCGCAGAAAACAATTAAGTTACACAGATACTGTCAGCAACATTTTATTCATCTAGGTAAGATCTTTATTATAAAGCTAAGGAGTTCTGTCTGTGTTACTTGGTTGTTGAGATAGTTAGAAAAATGAGAAAATTATATCTATATAAATTAATATAATTAACGCAACAGATAATATATTTTTATCGGCACTAGACAAAGGTAAAATATTAATGCAGTTGAGCTTGCTATTGTGTAAATTTTAAGATGAAATCTTTTAATACCTTGTACATAGCATGATTTTGAAATTATTGATGCAAAGATGAACAAGCAGTATTTGACGCCTAGAGGCATTGGTAGGTGTTAATGCAGATGCACCTGGAGACACAATTTGGATATAATGTGTTAAGCAGCAATAATATCAGTGAATATATGTACAACTATAGTACACACTTGTCAAAAGTTTTGCCCACACTGTATTTCAAAGCCAGTACCATTGGACTTTGACAACAATGCATTAACCCATCAAGCCACAGAGTCAGTTAGTTAACAGATGCATTCTAAACAATCAATACCAATTGTCACATATTCCCAATTAAGCACATTTACACAACGCTATGCATTGCACAGCATTGCTCAGTAAGTGTGAGAAAATATTAATTCAATAACATGACTAAACTTGCCAATGTGGCAGAGAACTACATCTGAACAAAGCCATACACAATGGAAGGACATGAGGCCATCAATAAAGTGACATGTTGTAAATATTGCTCTAAGAAACTTAGGTAAATGACTGGTATTGCATGATTATTAATTCATTTACTTAAGTAGCAGCTGTAATGCACAGTGCAGGTGGCATAACATGTGGAGACATGTGTAGAGCATTAGATTTCAGTGCAGATGGCCTGGTGTTATAATCCAGGATATGTATATTTTGTTTATACTGTTGTGAAATTGCAGTTTATACAAATAAATTGTTAGTATAAGGAAATCACCATGGAATGGCACTTTTTTGTAAGTTATTTTTGTATACAGTTACAAAAGGTGCACATCGTTTAGCATCGTGCAAACCAATGCAGTGTAAGCAGCATGCACTATTTCAAATTTATCAAAACTTCTATGGCGCACATTATAAGTGTGTTTGGTGGGAAAAACATGCTGTTTCACATGTAATAATTTCTGGCCTGCTATAAATGAAGTATTGGAACCTTCACCCTACTTTCTCTGTCAAATCTTCCCCATTTATTTTCAATTATGCATTTTCTGTGGGCTGGTGCACACCATGCAGCAATGCACAGAAATTATAACACATCACAAGGCAGAATCATGGGCTTCAAACCAAAGGAATATATCACTGTTTTAGCACACGGTGGCACGTAGTCGGTTGAGTAGCAAGTATTTTCTAGGATACTCAACACAAACTGTTGTTTGGTATATACTCATACACACACACACAGACAGACACACACACACACACACACACACACACACATATATATATATATATATATATATATATATATATATATATATATATATATATATATATACCTTTTGATTCATTAACTCTTGTGGGGTGTATTCATGGCTTTAGCTCATTAAAGCATGATCATGCTCCATATTTTGGGTCCAGATGATACCATGTTAGAAAATAGCATCAATTAATGCCTTCATTTGTTTGTTTGTGTAAGTGTTGGTGGGTTGAAATAGTGTTGTAGGTTGTACCTTTACAAGTGCATGTGAGCATCTGGAATACACAAACATACTTTCTCGCATTTGAGTTTTTTTTATGCACAATGCACACAACTGAGTGGAAATTTTTTACAGAAGAAAAATTGGGAGATAGGAAAGTAGTGAAATGGGGAGCAAGTAGGCTGGAAAACATGTTGATATATTGCAGAATGGATCCCTATCATATGATAGAAACCTCATTTGACTGAGACCATAAGACTGAAATTTCAAAAGACTGAAACGTCACTTGACTGAAACCCATAAGACTGAAACCCATAATACTGAATTTCAACATACTAAATTGTAAAATGGACCATATAAAACCAGACTAGGTGGGGGGGCTATGCCCCCACCCCCCAATGTGAGGGGCTGCACCACTCACACCCCCCTAACTATATATACCAACTCCAGGATCACACTAAAGTAGGGAAAAGGGCATTGCAGTGGCAGCATGTAGACTACTGTAAGGTAAGTGAAAGGTATATGCCCTTTTCCCCACTGTAGTGCAATCCTGGAGTTAGTATATATAGTTATGGGGGGTGTGGAGGTACAGCCCCCACATTGGGGTGTGTGAGGGCGTAGCCCCCCACCTAGTCTGGATTTATATGGTCCAGTTTGCAATTTAGTATGTTGAAATTCAGTATTATCGATTTCAGTTAAGTGACTTTTCAGTCTTTTGAAATGTCAGTCTTATGGTTTCAGTCAAATGTGTTTCAGTCAAATGAGGTTTCTATCATATTATAGGGATCCTGCAGAATATATGTGACATTGCCTATTGTGACAGAAGGTGTTAAGGTTTTGTTCTTGGAGGCTGATTGTACATCTGCAGCCACAGGAAAAGTTACAAGATCATCAGCTGTTTATGCACTCAATGCAATAATGATGAAATGTGTGGCTGTGTGGTGCTACATGTTACTAATATCCAGTAAAAGTGAATAAGCTGCTGCTTACCATTATGGCATGATGCTGCACATCATGCACCATTGCACAATACTTCTTTAAAGAAAAGAAAAGGGGATGATAGGAAAGTGGTGAAATGGGGAGCAAGCAGGGGAAAAACAAAGTGAAAGGAAGGTAGGAATGAGCAGGAAGAGAGTAGGTAACAACCATAGCTATCCATTTCTTCAACAGTTACAATTAGGCACATATACACATTTTTAGCTGTATTTGGACTGTCACCTCCAGAGAGAAGGGTGCAACAACATAATTGCATTGTGAAGCCAATTGGATCAAATTAGGAGTGCCAAGCAGACACATCTGCGAAATGGATAAATATATTTTTGGGACAGGTGCCTTTTTTTTAAAGGAGAGAGTGGAATGTTGGGGAAGAGACATAGGCAAATCTGGGGCAAGCAAGCTGAGATGGTGAGGAAGCATATACAGACAGACAAGATGTACAAGACAAGGACAGAGATGGTGAAGGACACAAGAGGGGTGAACACCTTGGTTGGGTTGGGGTTTGAGAATCGAGAGCCTATTGACATCATGTATGGTGACAGCGAGAATCAAGTCCCCACCCAGTGAACTGTTATCCCTGTCACCTTACTGTGCCAGTGGCTAATGTATATGACATTTGGTGTACAGTCCTACGCAACAAACCTGGCAGTTCAGCTCAGGTGACAAAATCATACCCCCCTGGCTCTGCTCTCAGAGGGAAACACAGGCTTATTATCTGGGGCAGAACTACTTGGGGATGAAGATAGGGCAGGGTCAGCAGGGGTGTGTGGCCAGGCTGCAGCCCACAAGTGCTGGGCCTTGGTGCTGTAGCTGGTAGAGGGAGTATAGGCATTCCAGGGGTAGCTTTCCTACCCTGCTGTGCTGTAGTAATAACAAAGAAAATTAAAATCAAATAATGAGATAAACATAACACAAATAATGTACAAAATAACATTTACATAAAAAAAAAAAACATAAAAACATAAGTAATACAAAATAATTATAGTGGAAAATATTATTAGATATATAATATAATGATAAAAAAGAAGAGAAGGGGATGAGAGAAAGAAAAAAAACATTAGTAACTGCACAGATAATATACAATGCTTTTTACAATTAATATGCTATATTTTATTTCAATTTAGTTATAACAATAACAAATGCTAATAAATATCTTTATTACGTTGAATACTACCCTGTTACTAACACAGACACACTATACTGCTGATCAGATTGCATCCAGCAATCATGCATGGTTGCATATATTGAACATATGCATGTACAATGGTTACATTTTGCAGCAGGCCAACTGAGGCACAGGTACAGAGGTCTGCACTTCCACTGCTATTATTACGAATATGTAACAATACTCAATTTTACTGATGGCAAGCTAAAACATTTTTTAAAGAGCTGCCCTTAAATTGGGGTAGTGTGTTATTCGAACTCACAAGCACTGACTAATGCAATAATGTGCTTTCCATTTGGAATACAGCATAATGCCAGCAATCTTTTCTTTTACACTTTTATAGATACAGGTTCACTTTTATAATGATAACAATATGCAGCCCACTCTTGGTGTCCCTGGTGTATAGGTCATAATTTATGTTGCAATATTTATGTCAACTTAAATCTGTACTGTACAGTTTGGAAGTGTGGTTTTCTAAATGCCAGCCTCTGTTTACTCTGTAATACTGGACTGTTGTTTTACTAAACATACTAATACATGCATAATATTGTGTTATAATGGACAGATGGATACTCAAAGTGATACAAGTGTTTAGTACAATAAGCTGTATTTACTCCCAATACTAAAATAACAGTACTGTTTTGAAGCATTCATACCACTTGCATCTCTCATCCTCCGCAATCTTCTCTCATAGGCTCGCACATTTAGTGTTCGCACCACATTAGCTACTGGAAAAAAATAGAACATATTAAGATCAGCAATCAGAAACAAATGCCACTGCTTCATCATTCAGGCAGTGCCTGTAAGTGATACTCACACATCTGTGCACTGCTGTTAGTCTTACATGCATCAATCCAGCAATTGAGGGTATCCCTCTTCCTCATGTTAATAGTGATTTCTACACTGTTCACCAGTGTGGGGGATACCTGTAACAGTGGACAAATCCCAGGTTAAACTATTCCATGCATCCGATGTGTAATCTGATCCATGATAGTCTTCCTGCAACAGCCAGGAATGATAATCATTCACTAGGAGTCCAACAAACACTTTAGACACCTGCACATGCACACCCCACCTTTGAGAATAAAATCTGAAAATTTCACCCTGAATGCCAGCCATGTGTAATGCAGATGAACACTAATGCCAGCCATGTGTAATGCAGATGAAAACTAATGTATAATGTCTTTTTCCACCAATTACAGTTATAACAGATACTGAGAATGCAGAATGTTGCAATTTGCATCATTTGAAAATGGTGCCCACTGCTTAGCATCATGCAAACACAGACAACATGTTTGCACGAAGCTAAATAAGCACAATATATGAAATTATACAGATATTAATAAAAATCTGCACAATTGACATAATATGACTGTTTAATCCATCAGAACAATAATTATGATATAGGAATTACTAGGTCAACTACTATAATTAATTATGTGAAGTGGTACACCATTAAAAAGGACATGATTCTGTGGTATTAGAACCCTGGACTTTAGCTATGGCAGGCCTACACTCACAGTTGTTCCCACAACAAGAATGAAGATATAAATGTCTAGACTTCATTGCATTGCTAGCTATTACAAGGACACATTACAAAAAAACAAGGCTGCAAACTTATATTCGAACTCAGGACCATGTGAACTTAAAAGAGACACTTAACTCCTTGCATCACAGGAAAAGTTAAGTAAACTGTGGCTACATTTGTATTCATTGTGAAGGTCATACAGGTTCAAAATGTAAGAAAAAATGATAACATGCAGAAAAAGAAATCAATGTATGATATATGCAGTACAATTTGTTAGTTGTTGTGTCTTTCAGCTTTTCCCGGTTAGGGGTTGCCACAGCGGAACTCTGGTCCGCTAATGATTGGCAGTAGATTTTTGCGTGCCGACTTGCCGGGCCTGATGCACAACCTTCAATGAAGGAACACCCATTCACGCATGTTACCACACAGAAGACGCTCTAACTGAGAATCGAACGGGACAACGTCTTACTGTGAGGCGACAACGCTACCGCAGCACCACCAGGGAATATACCTACATATAAATGCAATCAAAATCAACATGCAATGTAGATTCAGAGCAATGCATGGGTGCTTTACAGCTGTTGTTCTCACATACACCTCTGCAGCAAGCACTGACAATCATTTAGCACACAAGCAACTTAAACAGGGAATGTACATTTATATTGAAATAGTAAATTCCAGCTAGCTATAGACCCCCAACCATGACTCAGGACACCCACTCTACTTATCTGGACTTACTTGAATCCATCAAGATTCAGCCTTCGACCCTGAACCTGGATGACTTTAACTACCCAGCCATAGAGTGGAAGACCTATTCTAGCCCAAACATGAATGCCCAAAGATTCCTTGACTTCTTCAATGCCAATGCATTGGATCAGCTGGTCGACACTCCACAAGAGGTGAAAATATTATCCTAGACCTGGTACTAACCAACATGAGTAGCCACTGTAGCACCCCTACAGTGTCATCATCTTTGGTAAGATCCAACCATAAAGCAATCACTTTTAAAGTCACCATCTCCCCTGACCCCCCCCCCACCCTTTTCAGGGTCAAACAAAAAAACTTTTCCAAAGTTGACTACAATCTCCTGACAGCAGGTATAAGCAGCTTCACAGCCATCATCCCCTCAGTTGGATCTAGCACTAATGTCAAAGCCTACACCAAAAACTACATGAGCACCTGCATAGCTGTATGGATTCAGCAATACCTGACAGGACCAAATCATCTTCCTCAAGGAAGAGTAAATCTGTCTGGTGGACAGCAGCAATAAACAAACTGTATAATAAAAGGAAAAAGATTGCTGTCCAGGACCAAGAAAGAGCAGGTGCCGAGTTGGAAGCAATCTCTCCTTTGTCTGAACAAGCAAATAAGGTCACTGGTGAAATCCTCTAAGGTTAGCTTTGAGTCCAAATTGGCCACATCCAACAAGGACAATCACAAGGCCTTCTTCGCATACATCTACAATCTCAGAGGTAACACCCAAGTCTGCTCTGAACTGGTGGTTAAGAAGACTACATACACAAACACCATAGATATAGCCAACCTGCTGGAAGACAGGTTCAGTGAAAACTTCACCCCCCCTGTCTACCCCATCAGTAAGCCAGGACATCCCCAGCACCTGCCCCCCTCCCCTCATCACCAGGGAGCATGTCTTTAATGCCCTCTCAAAGGCAAAAAATACAGTCTCAATGGCACCCGACAACATCTCTGGCTGCATCCTACATGAACTCAGGCATGAGATCTCAGCTCCACTAGGCACCCTATTCAACCAAACCCTGACCACTGGCTTCATCCCAGCCAAATGGAGGACAGCCACTGTCATCCCTCTACACAAAGGTTGAGCGTCCACTGACCCAGGCAATTATAGGCCCATCAGCCTAACTAGCCTGATCTGCAAGGTCATGGAGTGCATTATCATGGACCTTATAAACAAGGACAGTGGCAACCTCCAAACGCTTGACTCCACACAGTTTGTTTTTTTCAAAGGGAGATCATGCCTATTAAACTTGGTCTACTTCTTGAAACAGTCACCAAAGCCATGGATGAGGGGAAAATAGTGCACACCACCTACCTTGACCTAGCCAAAGCCTTTGACACTATTCCCCACTCAGGCATAATAGATAAACTTTCCCAGCAATGCATCAACCTGCATGTTACCAGATGGGTAGCTCACTGATAGAACCCACTCAGTCAAAATAGGGGAAGCCATCTCTAGTAGTAGATCCGTAATGAGTGGTGTACCCCAAGGATCAGTCTTGGGGCCTCTACTGTGTGGGATAAACTTTTCTGAGGTACAAGCCAAAACCAGTGGTCTGTGGCTGACCAAGTTTACAGATGTCTACAAGCTGGGCATTGTCTTAAATTCCCCTAATGATGTGAACATCCTCCAAGAGGGCCTTACCCAAACTAATGACTGGTGCCAGGAACATGGCCTCAAACTGAATGCCAATAAATGCATCATTATCCCCCTTGGGGAAAATGGCATCCCCATTAATTATCACATTGATAACAATGTACTAAGCACACAAGCAGTTGTGAGGGACTTGGACACCCAGGTTGATAGCAACCTGACTTTTGACCAGAACATTGCCTGGAAGGCTTTCTCCATGGCCCACCTCATAAGTAAGGGTATTTCATCCAGGAACAAGGAGGTCATAACAACCCTATACTCCTCTGTTATCAGACCCATTATTGATTACAATGCCCCCTTTGGCATGTACCTTGCCAAGCACATGCAGCAGCTAGAGAGACCACAGAGGTTCCTGACCCAGAAAATCCAGGGTCTCAAACACCTGTCCTATACAGACAGGCTAAAAGCCCTGTCCCTCTACTCAGTCTCATACAGACTGCTCAGAGATGGCCCGTGTCTGGCATACAAGGCCATCTCAGACCCAGCCTTGACGGAGTTGCTGCATATCCATAAGTTAAAATCCACTCGGGCAACCTGCATGCAGGGCCTAAACCTTGTCTGTGACATTAATAGAACTTGTTGGCAGGATAGATTTGCATCCCAGAGACTCCCCCATCTGTGGAATAGACTCCCTCTCCATGTTAAGCAGAGTACCTCTCTATCCCTCTTTAAGAGGAATGTGGACGACTGGATGAGAAATAGAAAATACACCCCTGGGATCCACCTGTGTCCCTGCTGGACAGGGGAAACAGGTGCTGACTTTGTGTGAACATGGGCAAACTTCTTGGCTAGGCTTATAAGGGCCTCCAGGCCAATAGCCTAGTATCATCCTATGAACCTATGGACATGTTGTGTGTACACTTAGAGAAATTTGGAAAATACTGCACTTACTCTTTACACAGGCTATTATGATTCTTGTTTTCAATTATACAACACTGTTCTAACATGCTGTGTTCGTTGGTTAGTCAGCAATCATGTGACCAGTACTGTGGTACACAGTGTGTGTGAAAACATTTCTATATTATTGACTCCACAATGTTGAGGGATATTGACTAAGAATATGTTATGCAGTTGGCAAATAAGTAAATCTAGGTTGGCCAGCATAAACAAGCACTGACTGTTATTTTATGAGTATGGAGCAGAGTCATCCAACCCTATGTGAGCCTGTAAGATATCACCCATAGGACACATCTGGAGCAGTTGGGAGATGGGGCACATATCGGACTCTAGCACACATATGGCAGATGATACACATGCCGTTAAACATGACTTGGCAGTTTGAGTTGTACACCTCATGGCTAATGTAGACCCTATACTCTTCCCCTTTTCTTGTTGCCATGTATACATGACTCCAATGTAAGGCACACATTAATTTAGGATAATTCAATAGATGTTACAATTGTAGCATTCTTCTGAAAATATACTTAGAACTAATTTTTAAATTTGCCATGTTGTAGCATACCATGCAGTGATGTTTTGAAGATTCTGGAAGGTGATGCCTTTAACACACCAAACATGCCCCCTGCTAGTCTGCCAAATGTCCCAGTGACTAGGAATCATGTTTAAACACATTACCACTAGGATGGTTTCCTGCACTTGTCTCTGTCTCTGAGTAAATGCTGAGAAAGTCACTCAGTTTCTTCAGTGTCTATGTGCCCTGCAAACTTTTCACCTTCTGTGTGTGGCTATTGCCAGCAGCAGCAGTGTCTTCAGCCTGTATTACAGACAGAAGTATTCAAAAAGCACCAGCTAGTAACAATCTCTCCATGCCTACTTTGTGTCTGTACACCAGTATTTTCCAACCCCCCCCCCCCCCCTGACAAAATGAAAAGAAGACAACGTGGATGCTTTTATATCTTGTTGACTAGCTCCACAGGATTGGTTGGTTAGCATGCAATTCAGCTGTGTATGCTGTAATTAGCATCTCACTCAGTTATTGATGTGCTCCATTATAAAAACACAAATGAGTAGCTGGGTATACTTGGTGGATGAGAGTTATTACATGATTCTAACTCAGATACACATTTCTTCTGATTCACTATATTTTGACAGAGGGGTTTTGTACTCCATCAGGTATGTATCCATCCTGTAACCTAAATACTGCATATGCTGGAATGTAGATAACAATAAATGTGAAGTAAATCTGTATGCATTTGTTAGAAACATACTCATTACATGGTCTTCTTTACCAGCAATGTGAGAGGTACAGAGGATGTAGAGTAGGCAGAAAGTATAATGCTGTGTGTTAACTTTGTAAACATGTTCCATGGAAAGATCCTTTGATAGTACTTTTAATATTTTCCCATTGTTTGGTTAACAACGTTGATCCTTATCCTGTTAGTTTTTTTTTGGGGGGGGGGGTAATTTCCTGCTATGGCACAAACTAGAATGGACTGTTAAGTTGAGTGGGTGACATATTTCAGTATCTGTTAGGGCACAATCAAGAATATGTTGCTCTTGTTACTATCTTAGTTTTATAACCACTCTTGTTATTTACTGGCAACTGTTGAATCTTTACAGTGTAATCCACTGTTAAATATTGGGAGCCTTCCTTTACTGCATTATCTGTACAACAATTTATTTCTACTTATGTGATCCTTATACATGTTATGATTATTTTGTCTTTCAGTAAACACTATGCCCCCTAGATGTAGGCCACCATTCTCTAAGACCAAAAATGAGCTGATCATCTATGCATTCAGACAATACCATGAAGTCCTGCTGTCAAGACAGTGGACAAGAATGGTTGAACAAGTGGAACTCTGGGATGACCTTGTCCAAAATATCAACAGGGTGGGCCGACAAAGTTGCACATATGAGCAGATGCATCACAGAGCTACTGATACAATCCATGTAGCCAGGAGGCATGCAGCTGAAGTGGCACATGATCATCAGGTCACCAGTGGTGGGCCTGCAGCAGAAGAACCCCTCAGTGCCACTGAGGAATTCCTGGCAAATATTGCCACTCAGGAAACTCCCAGCAGCCCAACAGCCAGTATGTCCTTCATGTGAGTGCCACTCCTGCATCTCAAGAGGAGCTTACAGGTAGACTTTGTTAGATCATCAGTAGAATATGGTTGTATTTATTCTGTAATGGTGTAAATAATTTTAATGCATGGCAGATTGCTTTTTGGTGGAGGGGTAATTAAGATAGCTGCAGTGTACAAGCCCTTTAAGTGTTATAGAGGAATTCCTGGTACACAGCTCCCAGCAATCCTTGAGCCAATATGTTGTGGATGTGTGTGCCTCTCCCAAAAAAAATATGTGGAGCTGCCATGTATGCTTTGTTACATCATCATTAAAGTAGTGCTACAGTCTGTCATAAGTGTATATAGTTGTGTAAAACTGTATTTGTGTTGGTTAGAGGTTTATCAGATAGCTGCAGTTTTATGCTTATTTTAAGGTTGTCAGCCACATTCCTGATAGAATTTACTTGACCGTATATATAGATGAGTAAAAGTATTAACCCCTGTTGTACTGTTAAATGTGTGTTGCTGTTGTCATTATGTCTTCCTTTACTTTTCCCAGGACTGTCAGGAATTCACCGGCCAATGACTGCAGCATTCGGTAAGTGGATTAATTATTTGTCTGTACTGTATATATATTCCCACATCATTGTGTATATATTCCAGCATATCTGCTAAAGTGTCCTCTCAGGCCTGCTGTATGTATGATACTACTTTCTGCATACCTGTCTACTGCACAGATATTTGCTGAATGCCATGTTTTTTACTCATATTTCTGGCCCATATTTAAGATCATAAAAATCAACTGGTAGATCATTAACAAACCATTAATGATTGCGAACATTAAATATTACGATACAGATATCACATTCAAACTGCATTCCCTTCAGATATCTCATGGTGAAGCAAAACCTGTTATTCCATCAACTGTATAGGTTTGCAGGAGTATATTATGTCACATTTGTCCCTGTTCTTGAACCTTTGTCCACCCACTATTTATGGCTTTGTCCACACTTATTGCTGTAAGTGTTTGATAGGTTTAAATGTCTGTAATAGTGACAGTAGTGTAAATTGCTTAGCATATATTGCAGAAGAGTAGTGCAGGTATTAATGTTGTTGTGTTTATCTTTTTTATCACAGGTGATCATGGAAGTGGTTCTTTGTCCCTTGCACCATCTGATGTCAGTGTCTCATCAGACTCTTATAATGATGGTGGCCAAAGTGAGGCACAGTCAGGATTTGCAGAGGCTGCATCTGACACTGAAGTTGACATCCAGTACCCCATCTCATGCTCCCCAGACACAGCCAGTATGCCTATGCATATCCAGCCTACTGAGGACACAGATATTGGACAGTTGGAGGGTGAGAACACAGACCGAGGAAGTGTGGCTACTATGGCTTCAGTGCCTGTTGACACTGTCAGTAGCCAAACCATTGGTGAGCTGCCACTTTGGTGGATTGATAGATGTGCTCGTTAGAGACCTGCTGTCCCTCCACCACCTGGTGCAGTTGTCTCTCCACATGTGACTCAACATATGTTTAGGGCTGTAATAAAGGCACAGGCACATTCAGAATGTCATTGCTGAAGAAAGCTCAGGGTTCTAGATGCATCACAGTCTGATATCCAGGACTGCCTTCATTATGTTGTTGATGCACTGGATTGGTTGAATGACACATATGAATGGAATGTGTCCATGAGGGAGCAATGTCATGGTATGCACATTGTCTGTGATGCAATGTCTGCTGGGAGGGGAATGTCAACCTCGTGGGCATAGCTCAGCGACTATATCTGCTGAGAGCCAATGTGGCCATGCCTGAGCAACCTCCCGTAGTGGCAGTACATCCGCTACTCATCAGAGAGTGTGCTGTCCACACCCAGATGTAGCAGGCCATGGGGTTGTGGTCCTGGGCATTCCCATGAAGAGAGCATGTACCGCAGACATCAGTCAGTTTTCATGGTCGGGGGTGAATACGATGAACTGTCAGCTCTAAAATGCATGGCTCACAGCTGTCCAACATACAGACATGTAGGGCTAGCACTGAGCATGGCTGTGTTCATGCAGACACACACACACACACACACACACACACACACACACACACACACACACACACACACACACACACACACACCAATGTCACACTGAGGGCACCTACTAACACACATGCTATATTTACATATTCCATGTTGGCCACTGCCCTTGCTGACTCACACACACACTCAGTAACTTTTTGTGTTGGCCTAGACCTCCTGCAGCCCCCTCAAACCACCCTGTGCAAGTGATGACTGTGCCACATCCCTGTTGTCTATCTTTTGACGTCAGGGATACTAAAGCTATGTGTCTGATGCACAGGGTGACTACCTACAATAATATGTATTTTATATCTCCATTTGTGCTGTTGGCCTAATAATTGTACCTGCCAGTTATATTGCATTTAGCTTGAGACAGTTGCTACCATAATAATTCCTCTACTTTCTAGGTGATGCTTTTGTAGGGCTTGTGAAGTTAGTCAATGAAATGTGTCTCATTAATATATCTAAAGTTCTCTTTAATGATTGTTTAGTGCAAACTTAAGTGTGCACATCCAAAGTCAACCCATCAGAGTCTGAGCTCTGGATTGCACGTCAGCACTGCAGACAAATCTCAGAACAGTAATACAGTATGATGTTTTGTTTTTTTATGGACATCACCATAGGTTTAGAGTTTCATAGGCTGTGACAAGGGTATTGGCCTGATGGTGTTTAGAAGCATAGCTGATATATCACAATATAATATGCAATGCAGATATAATGCATGTCCATGATTCTTACAGAAAGGATACCCCATGTCCATGACAGAATCAGCAGTGATCTATGGCAGATAACATTTTCACATCAAGTCAGCCAGCCTGTGCTTAAACAGGTTAATGGATGTGATCTGCTTGACATGGATTGGAAGCCTAATGCAGAGAACTGATGAATATGAATAGGACATGCTAGAGGGATAGATTCATAACCCAGAGGCTTCCCATGCTTTGGAACAGGATCCCAGTTCGTATTAGGCAAAGCCCCTCACTGACTCTCTTCAAGAGAAATCTTGATGAGTGGATGGGAGATTGTAAGTTTACCCCAGGGGTCACATCTGTGTCACTGCTAGACAGGGGCACAGTAAACTAATTCTATTATATAAAGGGACCTTCATTGTGTCACTACTAGACAGAGGCACAGTATTCTAGATTTATTCTGTACATTTTTGTACCATTTCATGGGGTGGCAAAAACCACATCACTATGGCTAGGCTTACAAATGCCCCAGGGCAGATAGCCTAGTACTATACTATGAAACTATGAACTATGAAACCTTTGAGGGATGTATGTGTCTCTCCAGCATGTTCTTTGTATGTCATAGTGTACATTGAGGTTCCTGGAACAGATGACTGTGATTCCATATGACTTAAAGATGTGCAGCATATTCATCCAATTATGTGCAGCATGTTCATCCTATCTGGGTCAAAGACAGCCATGTAATGCATACATAATCTGCCTCGATGCTATATATATGATACTGCATACAGTGACAGCTACTTCATTCTGTCCACAGAAGACACGTGTAGGTGGCCATCTGATGTTTTATTACTCAGAGATGTCTGAGGTCATCAACTTGCTGCAGGTATCTGGGACAATACATATCAAAGGGAGGATTATATTCATTAATAGGGATGCTGATGGATGAATATAGGGGACTGGTAACATTAATTGTTTTCGATGTAATGCCTTTGCTAATTAGATGTAAGATGTAGAATGCCTTCCTCCCCACAGTACACATAGGTTGCAATCGACATGTGTTCCAAGGTATATTGATATAGAATCTGGGAAAAACTGTACTCTGATTTATTTTTTAATAAGCAGGAACATTTATTACCACAGGGTATGGTGATGCATGTTTGTGCAGTGGTCATAACACCCATGCCTTTATCAGTAATCATTTGTGACATGCAGATATTTTGCCACACATACTCTGTTTTGTTTTCAACTTTTGATAAGAATATGGTGAACAAGAGGGGAGACAGCACTGACACATCTATTACCACACAGGTGAGAGGTCTGCTGCTTGAGGGGAAGTCTACCACTTTGACTGAGTGTCGCTGGTCTGTGATCCCATTTGCAACCTATCTTCTAACACAAGATGTGATATTCACCTTTGTTAGTTTCTCATTGAGACTGAATGTTGCATTGTATTGAAGGGCTTGGCCAAGTCAAGATAGAATGAGTGTGCAGCTTTGTCTATGTCTCTGCTCACAGTCTTGAATTCTCACAGGTTTTGCAGGCACAAGCTATCCTTGAGAACAGCTAACTGGAACAGATCTACTATTTTGTGGTCACCTATGTCCTTTTGTCTGAGATGCATGCAAATTGTTTCCATTGCCTTACAGCGAAGGTTGAATACAGTTCTGGGTCTATAAATCCACTTGTATGTTGCCTATCCTCCATTGCATGGGTGGGAAATGGTCACTGTAGCCTATTTAGTCTGGAAATCAGCAGTACTCAGACTGGGGTTGAATATGGTGCCTAGTGGAGTAGCTCACTGTTGCAGGACATGAAGAACATAGCCTGGAATGTCATCTGGTCCAATGGAGACTGTGTTCTGAGTCTTGGAGAGAGCAGTGATAACTTGCTCATTGTAGATAACACACTTTGGAGGTGATGCACAAATGTAGTAAGCTAGGTGTTGTGAGTGGGGACACTTTATAGCCACCTGTGTCTGCTAGCAGGTTTGAAACTTACAGTGTGTCAGTGAGTGCAATACCATCCAGAATTAGTTCAAAATACATCTGAGGGATATATATCAGTTTGCAGATGTAAATGAAGACAGGTTTATGGTTATCCCTGGATATGTGTCATAAATTATTAGCATAGTTGCTATATAAGGGCTTTTCAAGGTATCTCATTTGTTTGGGTACACTGAGGCATGTGGCCTTCCAGGACTGTTTTGTACATGTATTTGTAAACAGCAGCTTCTTTCTCTTATTGTACAATGTAGTAATGACAGGCATCCACTAGTATGGATTGTATTTCCCACTGGATCTATCTTTGAGCATATCAGGCACAATGTGTGCATACATTTGTGTAGATGTGTAGACAGGGTACCAGGGTGTAACTTGCTACAGCTGTCAATGTCCCTTGTGGAAACCCGAGCTTGGAAGTTTATTATACCATCCCTTAGGAGGGTATACTTACCTTGGATGATGTTTTTTAACCAGAGTCCTTCTTTAGGGAGTTTATTAGGTATTCCAAATTCTACACATACTGTTTTATGGTTGGAATAATAATGCAGGCAGTACACATGTGCCATTATATTGTTCACTCATATTGTTGAGGAACAGGTCTGACATATTACAGACACTTGTGTGATGGTGCACTACTTCTTCAATGGCATTTCAGTTTGTAAAATCCAGTTATGTTTGTGCAAGTGAGTTTGTGCTCCTATAATTATCCAGGTGAGGCATTATATGTACTGAGTAAAAATAATCATGTCAATTAGGCTTGCAGGGGAAACAGAGGAAAATGATTAGAGAGGATGGGAGGTTCAAACCTGGTATCTGCATGGAGAATGCTAAAAGGAGGGGTATATGTGATCTGAGTGGTATTTTTCAGGGGAGCAACCTATGGGGTGTACATTAGGAGGTCCTTCATAAATTGGATCTATAGATCTGTAATTGATTGGTAAGTGGTATAATTGCTCCTTGTTATGTAACAGAAGGTATGACAGCTAGTTAGAGCTGTTGAGGATGTACTCTGCTACATAGCAGCAGCCAATTGTATTGGAAAATAAGTGCATTGGCATTTCTGTATGTATGAGGGCAAAGTGTTAAGGCCTCTGCACATAAACCAGAACAGAGCAGATAATACAAGGAAACACTGTTAAAGCTCACACTGGGTCCAGAAACACTAACATTCAAATAGCTACTCCTACTGTATACTACTGCCACAAGTGTACAGGTAGGACTTTTCCAAAAACAGATGCCATCCTAATCTTCTTATTCTTTTGGCTACTACCATCAGGAGTAGCCACATCACATCATCTGCTTCCAGTTCCTCCTTTCCTCTCCATCTTGCTCTGTCACACCAACCACCTGCATGTCCTCGGTCACCACATCTATGAACCTTATTTTAGGTCTTCCTCTTTTTCTCTTACCTGCCAGCTCCATCCTTAGCAGCTGTCTCCCAATATACCCAGTATCCCTCTTAAGCACATGCCCAAAGCAATGTAAGCTCACTTCTCTGGCCTTGTCTCCATGTTGTACAACCTGAGCTGACACTTTAATATACTGATTACTAATCCTGTCCATCCTCACCACACCCAATGCAAATTCTAACATCTGGAACTCTGTTAGCTCCTGTTATGACATGTGCCTCTATCTCCAAACCATATAACATAGCTGTTCTCACTACAATCTTGTAGACCTTTCCTTTCAGTGTTATTGGTACCCGTCTGTCACAAATCACTCCTGACACTCTTCTAAACCCATTCCACCCTGCATGCATTGTCTTCTTCACCCCTCTTCCACACTCACTGTTATGCTGAACTTTTTATCCCAAATATTTTAAATCATACACCTTTGCCAACTCTACTTCATGCAGTCTCACCATTGCTCTATCCTCCCTTTTATTCACACATGTATGTTCTTAGTCCTTATGCCCTTCATTACTCTCCTCTATATACCATTGCTCCATCTCATCAGGATCTACTAAATATGTTCCCTACTGTCAATACAGATCACAATATCATCCACAAACATCATAGTCTATGGGGACTCCTATGTGATCTCATGTGTCAACCTGTCCATCACCATTGCAAACGGATGTCATGATGTTTGTGTATACAATAAAAGGAATGTCACTGTCATCTGTCTTATATTGGATGAGGTGACATCTACCTGTCTGACAAGGCAGTGTGTGCCCATGGCCTCTTGTGATGAATACTTATCCAATAATCTGATATAGCTGATGACATCAGCAGTATCTGTTAAAGACATGAGAGCAGTGTCCCGTAGGCTGCTGTAAAATGTTCTGTATAATGTCTGCCAACAGCTCACACACACACCAAGTTGACTACAATTGGATTAGAACCCTTACCTATCTAAATTTACAGACTACAGAAGCCAGTACTTAATGCATGCACCACAGCACAAGTTTGGCTTTAAGAGAACTGCAGATGTTCTTATTGTAGATGACATCAGTAGGCCCTGTGGGGGACAAAAGGTTCCAGAGCTGGTACAAATGGATGATTTTTCAAGCACGAAAATGCAAATCTAACTTTAACAGGACTGCAGGTGTTCTTGTAATGGATGACATCAACAGGCCCAATGGGAGACAAGAGGTTGAAGAACTACTAGACATGGATATTTTTGCAAGCACAAAAAACATTGCAAAAACCATGCCATTTTGACAAAGTAGTGTTGGATATACCCTTTCACTCTTCTTTATGGAGACAGACACACACACTGCAAGTTGACTGCAGTGACATTAGAACCTCTACCTATCTAAGTTTACAGAGTAGAAAACACAGTACTTAACACACATGCCATGGCACAAATCTGACTTTAATAGGACTGCATGTGATTTTATAGTAGATGACAGCAGACCCTGTAGGGGACAAGAGGTTGGACTGCTAGACATGGATTTTTTTTTTGCAAGCACAAAAACACTGCAGAAACCATGCCCTTTGACAAGGCAGTGTTGGATACACACTTCTACTCTTCTTTATGGACACACACACACACACACACACACACACACACACACACACACACACACACACACACACACACACACTACTGCAGTGAGAATCAAACCCCTATCTACGTGCACAGACTACCGAACACATTTTTTAATGCAAGCACCACTACACAAGTCTAATTTTAACAAGACTTCATGTGAACTTATAGTAGATGACATCATCAAGGGATATAAGGAACACCAGGTAGGCTGGCCTGCATAGGCACATCACTCCTTAGTGTCATCTGAGGTTAGCACACTAACAGTAGTATACTGTTTACAGACTGTAGCTGTGTAACAACACACATCCCTTATTGAGCATATTTGGATGTTTGACTTTAGCAGTGCAAGCCTGTGAGCACAACCATATGGCGACATCCATGTGGGAGCACACAACATTATACATTGCACCTTTGGTTTGTGTTAGATGTATGTGTTGTAGAATTAAGGAGATCCCATGGTAGTACTGATTGTTTTTGAGGCTGGTTGTGAGGAAACACATAGCTGGTTGTTAGGTTTCTGTACAAATAGTTATACTGTGCCCTCAGTTTGCAATTTTTCCACATGTAGTCTTAGGTCACACAAAGCATTTGGGAAATATAGAACAGTAAGAACACAAATCTATGTATGCGATGTAATAGTTAGCATACCTCTCAACCTCTTAGAGCAAGAAATCTGCACAAAGCCATAATTAAAATAGGAATAAAGTGGCAAAAATAGAGTCAATGTTTAAATATTCGCCTTACAAGCCTAGAATGTTGATGGAATAACAGGTTTTGCATTAGTATGGATTTTCTAAATGGTATGATATCAACAAACCAAATGTATGTCATTATTTTCTGACTTCATTCACAATGATTTAACAACAATTTTGTAGAAACCAACATTTTATGGGGAACACACTACAAATATGCAAAAATATGGACATTCTTCATAAATCTAGACAGTGGAGAACTATGATAGACATAGCAAAAATGCAATGATTATTGTGATAAGTGTACACACATGCACATTTCCCTCATTTGCCTATTTGCGCATAGGTAAGCAGTGCACAAACGCAAGGCACACTGTTAACATCCAGCCTTCCTATTAAGTAATATATACTTCCTGCTGCAGCCCACTCCTATTATTACTCCAATCCATGATTTCACAATGAGCAATAATTGAATGCATCTGGTGTGACATCACTCTTATCTACTGATTTTCTTTTACTGCAGTTTTGCACCTCAAGCAAAATATTTAACCATTATTAAAACTGTTTTCAGCGCCACACATCGCACAAATGTTTACTACAAATATACAGATGAAAACATTATGGGACACAGTCATGGTTTATAAAGAAAACTAACTATTGCAATAAACTTCAAATGACATCAGGATTTGACCCCTCAACACCATTAAAGCTTCATCAAGCAGGATGGCTGCCTTAGTCTTTTTGGCCACAGCTTTCCAGAACTGGAGTCATTCCTCACAGTACCACCTTCATAAAATGTACACTGCTATCAAACCATGCACTGTATATTGTACAAGTACTTCTATGACTTATATTTGGATACAGACTAGTTAGTAGACACAACTGTCATAATTATTACAGATATACATATCTCTGTCTTACAATCCTGTTTTGTTGGTGGTGGACAATAACACATTTACTGTTAGGATACAAACTAGTCTGAAGTCAGAAACTGCAATGGACTAGACTCATTTCCTAACTTCTCTATTGCATCATGTAATATTCAGCTGTGGTTGGACTGTGTGAGTGTTTTATGCCTGATGCATAAACATTACATATGGTAACATTGCAGTAATATAAGTGTGTATTCACATGTTAACTTAAGTTATATAGAAAAGCACCACTATATATTTGCACTGTGACAAGGTAAGACATACAAGGATATGTAATAATAGTCTTCAACACTACAGTCTAGGTTCAGGCCTTACCTTGCAAATATGGCAGTTGACACAGCATTAGTTCAGGGCTGACTCTGTCTGATGCAAGTAGTACACAGCCAATACATGTATAGATAAAGGTTGTGTGAGTTGTCTGGCATCAATTTTAATATATCTATGTGAGTAGAAGGAAAGCATTAGACCATAGGTGGTCAGTGCATGTACTTTGTGTTGTTTCTTAGTGAAAATAAGGGCATAGTGAGCATACCTACATCTACCTACAGGGACAGCAGTTGGGAGTTTCTGCTCTGAGTCCTCCTGAGACTGTGGCTGTGGTGACCTAGGCATTGGTGGGGGGATGTGTGTCCATTCCCCTTGCCAATCCTGCTGTAGCTGTTTCCACAGGATTAGACTGTGCAGCATAGCACAAACTGTGAATATCTGTGTACATTGTGCATGCAGTATACTTCAAGGCTGCACCAGATATATCTAGGCACCTGAACTGCAACTTCAAAAGCCCAAACACACACTCTATGACGTTCCTTCTGTGTGTGTGTGTGCTTCATTACTGCATTCTTCCATGGGTGTGTGTGCATTTCTGATGGGTGTCATCATCCACAGTTCCAGGGTATAGCCAGCATCCCCCAGTAAATGGCCCTGTGGGATGTCCATCCTAGCAAACATCTGGTACAGCTGTAATGTGTGCCAGATATGGGACTTGTGATAACTGCCAAGGTTGCCCGCACACACATTCAAGATAATTCCCTGGGCATTGCACACTACTTGGCAGTTGATGGAGTGGTATCCTTTGCGGTTAATGTAGATTCTACCTTGCTCACCAGGTGGTGCCTTCATGTGCACATGAGGGCAATCTATGGCACCCAGTACTTCAGTGTAGTGTGCTACATGATAGAAGTGTTGCATATTATCCTCTCCTCAGCAGTATGGGGAAAATATGTGTGTTCACTGGCATGTATAAGCATAGAATCGATGCACTGGTGGAGGATCCTGGATGTTGATGCCTATGATACCCCCATCATGTCCCCATATGGTCTTTGAAATTTACTTTAGCTAATATCCTAAGGGCTACATGTACCTTAGTTTCCACTGGGATGGGTTCCCCTCGGTTGGCTCTGGTTCTGAGTTGAGGCAGAAGATCTCATAGAGTTCTTGCAATGTGTCCCTGTCCAGCCTGTCATGGTCTACAATTTACAGCTCATGTAGCTCCTGGAAGGTTACCCTGGACCTGAACACTCTTTTCTTTCTCAGCCTAGGCCTACTGCCATCAGCATCAGCAGCATTAAATTCAGCCTCGAGCACATGCAGATGTGGAATAGCTGCAGCAGGCCCTAGCATTATGTTAGTTAAAAGTTCCAAGTCTCTACTCCAATGTTGTTGAAGTTCCATGGGAAAATCATAATGTAAGCTGTATGCATACTTTATACATTTCTTGATTAGGATCACCATGTGGTATTGGCTAATTTAAATGACATTTGCCTGTTTAGGATATAATTAACAGGATTTAAAGCTCCTGCTGCAGTGAGCAGTATTGTTCTCTGAGCACCAATGTGCAGCAGGGTGTAGCTGTGCATAATGATAGTAACTCATGTAAAACGTTATAAAATTTCATCCCTATTGCTATGATATGTATAGAACAGGCTAATTACTGACAATTGCACTTCATTTATATGACCTACAATGTCAACACAAATAATAAAAGTTAACATGCCCTGTGCTTCAGCCCAAGATAATCTGCACCTCAATCCAACACCTAACAGTTGTCACCACAGGAGTACTCAAGTGAAGGTCTCTAACTAGCGGGAATTAGTAGAGTGCAGTCCTGCTTACTGGGCTTGCATAATGCTCAGACATTCTCAGCAATATTGACTGAATATATCTGGTTTCTCTTTTTGATTTTTGACTATTATATGTCAAGCAGAGCACCTCACTGGCCCTCTTTAAGAGAAATCTTGATGAGTGGATAGGAAACAGAAAGTTCACCCCAGGGATCACTGCAGTGGCTGTACTTGACAGAGGCACTGAGAACTAATGTCGGGCGGCACGATTCCAAGGTACTTCTATGTGCTAGGCTTGTAAAGACTCCAGGGCCATTAGCCTAGTACACACCTATGAACCTATGAATGTCTAGCTCATGTCTGGTACAAGGGTGGTCTGCTCACACAAATAAGGAGTGCATAATCATTGGCGTTCACATGAAGCAGCGCACTGCACACACATACATGTAAAAGACCCCATAAAACAAGAAACTTACCTGACACACTCCCCTGATGCCATCAACATCCATGGAAAACATAAACACCATGTAGGAGCTTATACAGAGTGAAGGGCCCTACATGGTCCCTGCTTTTTGTGATTCAACAAATCCACTACTTTTTTTTACATCATTTACCATGCTGATAGCATGGAAACTACACAGATAGTAGTCGTGTAAGCTGGACAACAGCATGGGAGCATGGAGTTAAAGACACAATGAAGGGTATTACTGTACTTGTTGTGACAATACATCATACCCATCTTTTAAATTACATTTGTATTATTCATTTTCAAACATTTTGCACATAACAGCGCACTGTGAAAAACTATGCTAAAATAAAAATTATAAAATTTATAGTGATCTGACACACCACCCTGATTCTTTTGGACATCCTCGTTCATTAAATGCATGTTTTTAGCTTTTCATGGCATTTCTCTCCATATTTCACAAGTTATACATGCCCTTGCTTGGTGGTGGTGCTGCGGTAGCCTTGTCGCCTCACAGTAAGATGCTGTCCGGTTTGACTCTCACCTAGAGCGTCTTCTGCGTGGAGATATGCATGAATGGGTGTACCTTCGTTGAAGGTTGTGCATCAGGGCAGGTAACTCGGCACGTAAAAATCAACTACCAGTCATTAGCGGACTGGAGTTCTGCTGTGGCGACCCCTAACTGGGAAAAGCCGAAAGACGCAACAACATACATGCCCTTGCTTCAGTGTAGGTTCTACTTCTAACATGGACACGGAGCCTACATGGTTGTGTGTAAGGTTGTTGGATTGCTCCACCATGTTGGCTTGCTTCATTAGCATTAATTTCAGCTACTTATGCTGAAATTTGCATCCCACCAAACTTTCTGTTGATGCCCTTGAATGCATGTGATTGCACTCTGTTACACAGACTTTACTGAATCTAAAACTCGCTGTGCCTGTGTTCGCATCGTGTCATGATGCAGACACAGAAAAAATGACTGTGGAAGCTTTACTGTATTCCCCCCTATTTTTATTCTTACAGAAATTATGCAATGAGGTTTCTCTGTCTTTCATTAATGTGTTAACAGATACAGTTTTCTTTAAATCTGCTTATCTAAACTATGATGCCATAAAGCTAACTGAAGATCTGGTATTCAAATAGAATAAGTATAGTTTTATTATCATTTACAAAAATTAATAAAAAAAATAAAACAAATATCTACTAACACCACCAAGAATAGTTAATAATTCAGCACCTCAGAAGATTTTGCAATAGAATGCCACTCCATTTATAGCATGTGTGTGTGTGTGTGTGTGTGTGTGTGTGTGTGTGTGTGTGTGTTTGTTTGGGTATGTATGTACATGCTTGCACATGTGCATTTTCTATGGCAACAGAAAACATTAACCCGGATTAACATATTTAAGAAGTTTTAATGACCAGAAGCCCTCAGTTGAGCTGATAGTGTGTACCTCTGCAGACCAGGTAGCATCGCAATAAAGACACGTGTGAAAGTAGTAACTAACATGAACTTAAATGTCTGCAACAAGAAAAACTAAATCCCAGTTTTTCTAAAGTCATTTCGGATCAACCAGTGTTTTAGATTGCTAGTCTCATGAGAAATTAAGGTCACAGAGTTTATTATCTCTGAACAAGTAGAATACAGATTTGTAGGTGTTATTTTTGCTTTTCATACTAATCTCTGTTTCCTCTTGAATCTGCATGCATTAATGATATATCTTGACAACACCAGCAGGCTACAACAGTTCACTAAGCTGCCTCAAACAGCACCATGGTGGTACTGGCAGTAAGCCAACAGCACAAACTTGCTCCTTCAACAATATTTATGTAAGTCATAATTAGCTACCTATGGGGTTTTCTCTCCTTTTGTAGAAAGTTGAGCTCTGAGGTCTGGCACTCTTTGTTGCATGCTGGTTCCAAAATGTGCTCCATTTCTTATTCTGTCTGTAATGGAATATAATTTTGTAGGGATAAAGTTCTAGTGTGAGAAGAAGTGGTTACAACAAGTGATAATCATATCACATGACTGTGTGTGTGTGTGTGTGTGTGTGTGTGTGTGTGTGTGTGTGTGTGTGTGTGTGTGTGCGGGCACGTGTACCAAAGACTTCTGAGCTAATTTGCATATTTATTTGAAGGCAAAAGAAAGTCAACATTAGTGCTTGTAGGCAATTTATTTTGGAAGTGACATCTTTCTTCAATGTACTTCAATTGTTTTCTAGACAGAAAATTCTGCCTCAGTAACAGATAAAAACAGCATGTGCATTTTCAATATATTAAGAAAATCTAGCAGAACGACTCATCAGTAATAATGTATTGTTTCAAAAATTCCATGACATGCTTCACAAATCAAATAACATGATTTCATAATAAATATTTATTCACAGCTTTATATTGCATTATTTAGTTAAATAGTACACCACAGCATGGGGGAGGGGCATTTTCTTAAAATACAGTGTAACACACGTTGTTAACAGCTAATACTGAATATGGTGAGTGGTTAGCGGCATGACTATAGTATTGGGTAAGTAACCTATTTACAGAGGTCAAATTGAATTATCTTACACTACTGTGATTCCTGATAAGAACTGTGTTTTATCTAACTAATATTATTACTACAATAAGTTTCACTAAAATAATGAATAAGAAAGCCTGCATTTATTTAAAAAATAGGAGCTTAAAATCTAGAGGCTTGATAGGACATTTAAAATTTGTAGGAATCTGAAAGGTAATATGTGAATTTGTAGATGGAACAGCACAACTGATATAAATATGGCCATATATAAATTTATATAAAAACAATTCAAATGCTGTATTTGAAAAACATGTATAAACAATAAACACATTATACATGTGGACCCTGTACAATCTTATGGTTGTACCTAGTCTCACCCCGGGATTCATGAAGCTCGGCGCAAGGCCGGCGTAAGGGCTGCGCCGGCTGTGCAGTGAATAGCCGGCGTAGTAGCGCCATATACATATTAATGAGAGTGCGCCGCAACCACAGACACGTGCGTAGTGTACGTGAGCGAACCCAAGTAGGATGCGTCCGGAGGCGTGTCTAAGCCGGCATGCGGTGAGCAACCTAATGTGCTGACTGCCACGGTCCGCCCATAATAGTAATGGCAGCAGCCAGGGCCCATGCAGACTGAAACGCACGTAGAGTACGCAACATAGTACCCGTACCAACTAAACGGAGAAGCAAATACAACCCACGAAGGCTTAAGTGTACCCGTCCAAGGAGCAAAGGATACGCATGAGACCGCGTTTGTCCCGCAATGCACCGTCAGTGGTTATACTCAGAGAAGGTGTACCACAGCATGTCAGCGCGCCGCACCGACATAGGAGTAGCGACTAAGGTTACCACCTGTCCCACTTTGCGAGGGGCAGTCCCTCTATGGGCAGTAGTGTCCCGAAAAAAATATTAAAATGGCAAATGTGCTAAGATTGTAGGACATAATGATATCCCGTATTTAATGTAATGGTTGCATGAATTGGTTATGTCTGTAACTGAAATACCTAAATGTCACAAGAAACAGAATAAGCAACCAAACTGCCACAACAATAAGCTTTTATTTAGGCAAACAAGTGAAGTTCTATGCTATATAGTGACCGTGTGTATGTGTCGGCCCGTAAAATCAGATGTGAGTCCCGGAAATATCCCACCTTGGCAACTGGAAAAGGTGGCAACCCCAGTAGCGACATGGGCATGGTCACCAGGGTTACCAGCTGTCCCAATGTGCCATGGACAGTCCCTCATTGGACAGTTGTGTCCCTGCAAAAATCGAAAAATGGAAAATGACCTGAGATTCCTGCCAAAAATATTCCGCAATATACATGTAATAGTAGCATAAAACATATAATTTGTATATGAAACACATACATGGCATAAGAAACTGAATAAGGAACCCAAATGCTAACAGAATAAGCGTATAGTATGGCCAACAAGTGAAGTTCTGTCAACTCCACTTGCCGTGGGTATGTGTTGTCCTGCAAAATCCGAAGTTTCCACAAAACATGTCCCACTATGGGCATTGGAAAAGGTGCCAACCATAATGGTCACAAGCAGTAGTGAGAGTACATAGCCGGGTAGCTGTGTTGACATAACAACAGGAAGGAACCAAGATACCTTAAACACAGGCAAACATGTGCATAGCAACATATCCCACACCCAGCAACGTCTCTGTCGCATACACTGGATGGCGTATGTTGAAGTGTAATATCCAGAAGCAGAACCCATGCATTCAGATGTAATACACAATAGCCTCATTGTAGCATGTAAGTCCCACCCATGTACACCTGTGCACCCAAACCTGCTAGCATCCGTATGCAGCTATACACCTACACACAATGTGCATACCTGAAATGTGGTAAGATGTTTGTGTTAGGCAGTGCCACGCGGGCAAATACGTACCCCACATGTCACCAACCCACCTCAGGTACAGATATGGAAATGGCTGCATGTGAATGTGTCTGCAGAATGTGTACATCCCGCATGTGGTATGTACCCGTCGAAACCATATAGGTTTGCATACGACACGGTGCACATAACTGTACACATGTGGACAAGTTGGGTTGTTGAACCACCGCATCGATGATTAGCTATGCAGAGAAGTCGAACACATATAGCGGAACACGTGCCTACCAAACAGGGCGTCCTAACAGGGTGCTACAGGCAAAGAAGGGGAAGGTGGGACATCACATGTGGAGAGTAGCATTGCGGACGGCCAAATACACACGGTCAAGGTAAAGGGCGGAACAACATGCATATGGCGGATGGATGTTGTTCAAAGATATATATAGAAACACATATGAAGTGCCAGTTTAGACTCGAAATACTATATAATGCATTGAATTGTACCGTACAATATGGCAGTAGAACTGATCATGCATGTAATTGGTGAAGCTAAGCTGTAGTGTGATGGAATTCTGACCCTGGCAGTAACCAGTACAGCAGGCTTATGTCTCTCAGCATTAATTATCTGCTGGGTTACAGAAAAATAAATGTATGTACATGCATAACATCTCCCCTTCCCCTGAGGAGGATGGCCTTGTGAGCTCTATCGAAGATAAGAGTATAACTCCTTACCAGAGAGACAAAGCAACGTATTAAGAAATGAACTGACTACTGTATCGGAACAGTCCAGGGTCCTTGAAACAGCTACAATCACAGAAGGACACTGTAATTGACCAGGTGCCTTGCAAGGCTGTGTTATTCTCATGGGAAAACATTTTAAAAGCACGACCTCAGCACCCACGTATGTATAGACTATTGCGGACCATAGTGATGGAAATGCCCTGTGACCGACCACGTCAGTAAGGTGGGCAAAAGCTGATTGTAAACACTATATAAAGAAATTGCTTACTGTATAGAGTCAGACAAAACTCTCATACTTGGACTGTATATTATTATGCCTGCCTGTGTACACTACTAAAACGTTGTGAACCCGAGCCTCCTGTGTTATTGACTGTCACTTAGAAAAGCCTACTGATAACTACAGTCTGGTTTTAACAACTTATTTGACATTGTGATCCTTCTTAGCCGGAATTCCCTTGGTAAGCTACAGGTCAGAGTGCATGAGTGGTTAGACATCTGCAGGAGAATTTGCCTAAATGGTTCTTCTTGAATGAAAAGACCTCCGACTGAATTGTTGTGTGTAAAGAGGCTGTCTACTGTCTGATCTGTGGCTGAAAAGCGGAAAACTGGATCCCAAGAAGAAACGTGCAGTCATAAACAGGAGGCTCAGGTAAGGACGGTTTGCCTCTTTGCGTCTATTGTAGATCAGGGACCAGACTACATTGTATTTCTGTTAACAGTTGTGATAGCAGGTCGAAGACCAATCCAAATAGTGTTAAATCTGGACATAGGTCAGGGGAACACAGAGTAGAGTAAATAGTCATTGTAGACACTACAGTGGATACAGGAAAGGAGATACCACGTGGTACGAGAGAAGGGTACGTAACAGTCGTGTAGAGGATATGGGAGATTAGTGAACAAACACATCATGTGATCTGCGTTTGACGGGTGACGTGATGTATATGCAATCGCAGAGAGCACATAATATGAGATAGTCTGCAAAATGGGGTAATAAATATGACATTGATGGTATATTACACAAAATATAGTTACTGAAACATTGTAATCTCTGAAAATGTGATGCACATGTTCTAGGGTAACCTCCTGTCCCACCCTGTGAGGGACAGTCCCTCTTTGGCCAGTTGTGTCCTGCAAACAAACCGAACAAATGGCAAATGTCCTGATATCTCAGGACAAAGATTTCCCAGATATCGTTTCATATGGTAGCATAAAACAGTAATTTTGTATCTGGAACAACAAAATATCATAATAAACAGAATAAGCAGCTGAAATGCTACAAGAATTGGTAGCTCTCCTGGCAAAAAGTGAAATCCTGTCCTATGTACTGGCCGTGGGTATGTTATTTCCTGGGGC
>NC_056741.1:1653606652-1653613562 GCF_019279795.1 Protopterus annectens | reverse complement strand
TGGTGGCATTGTTCTGTGTTTGAAATCCCTATGGCGGACCTGGGGTAGGGTTACTGTCCCACTTTGCAAGGGACAGTCCCTCTTTGGGCAGTTGTGTCCTGACAAAACATATTACAAATGGCAATTGTCCTGAGATTGTAGGACATAATTATGTCCCATTTTTTATGTAATAGTTGCATAACATAGTTATTTATGTATGTAAAATTCCTAAATGTTACAAGAAACACAATAAGCAACTAAACTGCTACAAGAATACGCTTTTATTTAGGCAAACGAGTAAAGTTCTACCCTTTGTACTGACCATGGGTATGTGTCCGCCTGTAACATCTGATGTGTGTCCCGAAAATGTCCCACTTTGGCCATTTGAAAGGTGGCAAGTCTAACCTGGGGTTATCCCGGTGTGTACATGTTGTCCCACTGCTGTGCACACGTTGTCCACAGTCGTTGGTATGCTCCGCGGCTTAGCATTACATAACCACCTTTCACCACTCTCTGCCTGATGGACAGGTATCTTCACTTACACACACCATTCACATACAGTGCAGATTCGTCATCCGTATTATGCATTACACACCAGTACATCTCGTGGGTTCGACATACCTTTCTGGCCTTTGGTTCTGTATTCGTCACTACTTGCTTGATACTCCTTGTTTTGTCTTCACTATTTGTTCGGTATGAACATACGGTTTGAATATCCAGGGAGTCTTCCTTATATTCGTCGTTACCTGAGGCATGTGGGTTCATCACGCCAATAGCTGTTCCTCGGTGTGTACTTATGCGCATATCACCGGTGGTCCTCCTCCATTCGTACGTTACACGTCGGAACTAGGCCATGGTTCATTCCTCGTGTGGGCGTTGGTTATTTGCAATACCTTCGTGGGGATGGTATGTATTGTATCATGTTTGTGTGACTGCATCCGCTATGTGTGGTGTCAGGTACATTTCGCTGTGGTGTTAGCCGTGGATTGTGTGTGTTGGGTATGGTATTCTGTTGGACATGTGGGTCTCCGTGTCCTGGCGGCGTCTGTCGATGGCGTTGTGCATTCAGATGTGTAACATAGCTGTTATATTCCTGTACACAACGGATGCAAGGATGCATCAGCTGCTGCTAGTGTTTCCCACGCGGCTTGTTGCGGGTATGCCGCTGTCATTGACTGCCTGTATGTTTTTGCTACGGTTTTGGCTGTTATCCCTTTGATATGTGCGATGGGGTATATCTGCGGATGTGGGTGACAGGTGCGGGGTGTGGGTCTTGCATTTATACATACAAGATATGCTTGTGTGTGTGCTCCATCCCTGCTTGGGGAGCTGCAGGTTACCTGTCTGTTGTTCTGGGAATGTTTGTTTTGTTGATGTCGTGTGGTGTCGGTATCGCCTGCATGTTTGCTTCCTGCATGTATTCCTCCTTCACATCGGTTATATATCTGCGGATGTTCGTCCGTGCCTACTATCCATTGGCATTTTGTCACTGATAGTTACGGTGATTGTGGTCCTGTACTTGGGACGGCCTGTATGCTACCGGTTGCCTCCTATTCATGTGGCGCTTGCTTACTTAACGGTCGTGGAACACACAGCGGTATTTACGGGACCGTAGGTGGCCACGATCGGTGCCGGGATAGCTTTACGTATTTTAAGCCGTACATGCCTGATGCTGTGTAACGTTGCCGACGTATCTTGTTGAGTCTACCATATGGCCGCCATACATACGGTCATGGTTTGTACATGCGTCCTTTGCATCTCCTGTTGGCTATGGTCCTGTGGTACATTCTGGGACATTTCCGCTTTGCATCGTTTTACGTCGCCACACCTAGCCACTGAGGAGATGTCAGTACTACTTTGTGGGTACTGCTGTACATACGGCTATGGTTCCTGTACTGTATGCCTACGCATGTTATTACACTCCGCCTGTGACATGTCACCTACATACACATTTTACAGTGGCACACATTACACACACACAGCGGAACACACGACAACCTCACCTCACACATACACATATTGCCGCCATAGCTCTCAACCTTCCATTTCCGAAATGAGGAACACACACATTCATAATGTGGAACAAATGGGCAAAATGTGGAACACATACTAATGGCTTACTAACAACTTCAGCTAAGAAGGTCATAGGATGGTTAAAATATGCTGATTTACTTACAAAGAAGAACCTTTAATGAATTACTATGATTAATTTCTATTTACCAGGATTTCATTTAAATACATTCCTAACAATGAATGTGTGACAGACTATTTCAATGTGGAACTTTGAGGAACTTCGAGGAACATGAACTGTTTTAGACCCCAAATGAGGTACGTTCCTCATAATGATGTACACTTGACAGGTATGATTGCCGCCGCACCGACGGTTGCACACAGTACCTACGTTGGCGCATCACCGGCGTGTGTGTACCTCCGCACTCATATCCTATGGATATGACACGCACATATCCCGTTACTGTACCGTGGCCTGGCGATCATCCCGACCCGCGGATATGTATTGATGCAGGTTGACATTTCCATGGCTGGTGTTCCCTGCTCTGCCCACCCTCCCAGATGATCGGGTTGTCGTTCACTATGTTTACTATGTGGGGATTTTGCGTCTTACTTATCTGTAAACTTGCATCCCTGGGTTCCATATTAACCTGTTGTACTTTATATCTGTGTATGTGTACATATATTTCTACGTGTGTAATGATATCTATTTCCGTATCTGTGTATGCACATAAGTACATATGTAGTCGACTTGCGGCGAAAGTGGCAGCATACGGCTACGCCGTCTGCTGGTATGGTTGAGGTGTTGGCGTTCCATGCTCTGCTGGCTATTGGGTGTGCAGTGTTTGGGTGGTGCCTTTGTTGAGTCACACATAGGTCCACACATACGGTACACATTACGGGCGGACATGTTTGTGTGGCGTCCATTTCACTGTGTGTGCAGGTAAGGAGGTGTCAGTCCATGGGGCCTACGCTGTCAAAGTATGTGCTATGCGTTCCCTCTTTGCCAGGGCGTAGGCATATTGGGTACGCCTCCGTCTACCTACTGGGGCTGGCACAGTGTGTTCATGGCGCTGAACGCCCTGTGCCTGTGCTTGCCTTGGCAGTTGTGGCGGGCTTGGTGGCCCTACACCATTATGTCCCTGCAGCAGCTGTTTCCGCAGAATCATATTGTGTAGCATACAACATACTATGAATATGTGGGCACATGTGCCTGGAGAGTACTGCAAGGCTCCACGGATGTATCCAAGCACCGGAACCGTGATTTCAACATCCCAAACACACGCTCTATAATTATTCTGGTTTGTGCGTGTGCCTCATTATGGCGTTCTTGCATGTGTGTGTGTGCATTTCTGATGGGTGTCATCATCCATGGCTCCAGTGCATAGCCAGCATCCCCACAAGGTGACCTTGTGTGATGTCCCCAGCGAATACCTGATACAGCTGTGAGGCATGCCAGATATGGGAGTCATGGTAGCTTCCAGGGCTGCCAGCACACACATCCATGATAATGCCCTGCGCATTGCACGACCTGGCAATTGATGGAGGGGTATCCCTTGCGGCTTATGTAGCGTCTACCCTGCTCCCGGCGGTGACTTGATTTCTATGTGCGTACAGTCTATCGCACCCAGTACCTCCGGTATTGTGCCACACGGTGGAAGTGGCATATTGCTAGCCAACTCCTCCTGAGATCTGGGGAAGTTTATATACTCATGGGCATGTCGTAACATGGCATCCAGGAACTGGTGTAGTACCCTGGATGCTGATGCCTGTGAGATACCCATTATATCCCCGGTTGGCCTTTGAAAGGTACCTGTAGCCAGTATTCGCAAGCTCACACATACCTTTGTGTCCACTGGGATGGGCTCCCCTCTGTTGTCTCTTGTTCTCAGGCGTGGCCGGCACAGCTCCACTATTTGCTGTAACGTGTCCCTGTCCACCCTGTAGCGCTCTACTATCTCCAGGTCTTGCAGCCCCTGGTAGGTCACCCTTGGTCTGAACACTCTCCTTCTCCTATGAGGCCTACGGTAGTTGTCGGCACCCTCCTCCGCAACTCCGTCTGTCTCTGACACATACCTATGCATCACAGCCACGGCGGCACCCAACATATACATATTAAAAGTTCCCTGTGTGTTTACATCCTACGGTGCGGCGTTTGGGAAATCGCTGTGTGTTGTGTGCATTCACACTTTATACTGTTGTGCTGTATACCCGGTGATGTCATTGGGTGTGTCTGTGCAGCCGTATCTGTGGATTATCTTCGGTGTTTTACCGTTGCAACTGCAACGGTATTGCCTTTAGTGTTACATTACAGTTGCCTGCATTGGCTTAGCTTTGCATCTTACATTACTGTTTCTGCACGTTGCACCTACTATTGCCTGCAGTGCATCCTGCAGGCACATGGCATATGATGCATTTTGTCTGCCGCCGTTATGCTACCTCTGTACTTGGCTGTGCTATTTCGGTTCTTTGCTCTTTGCATTTCTACTACATCCCCTACTATCTTTGCATTCCTATGCCTCCCCTTTCCCGTTTTGCGGGAGTCTGCATGCAGAGTTGTCAGCTGCCACCGTCTGCCCTTCCTCGATTGATTGGTGTTGATTGCTCATTATGGCTCCAATTACACTGCTTCCGCATTTCCTCATATTCTCCGCATTACCTTCCTATATCCGTGGTTGTTGACGGGGAGGCCGTCACATGACTGGGTTGGGGAACGTAGTCATCCTCGTGCACATGCATCTGTGCACGCATTATGTACTCTCAGCGCATCTATTTCCTCACACGCCGGTCCTACTGCTGTGATGTGCATTGTACAGCCCATGTTTGCTGGCCTCCAATGTGCTTCCTCCTACAGTGGCACACCCCTCTGCGATTGACATGTATTCCGTGTAGGCCACTCCTCGGTATACTACCGCTGCGCCGTTTGCTCCATCCTTACACCGGCGCCGGTTTTGCGATTCACTATTATCTGCCTCATTTGCATGGCATTGACTGCTAATACATGGTTACGGTGCCGAACACTGCTGCCACTCCTTGACAACCCTTACGCTGGGGTTGAGGCTTTCCATACATACTATGGTGTGTGGTGGCTGTGCATCTGATGTGTATTATACTGCTCTTTTAGGACATTCTCATATTATTTCATTGTTTTGCACCTTCTGTGCACATATCCAGGGGTTCTGCTGTGGTTTCTGCGTACATAACATTTATGTCATTATTTACAGTTTGTGCATGTTTTCTTTGGACATTCTCGGTGCCTTTCGCCATTGGCATATTGCACCTGTATGATACCTGACGTTGACAGCCTTCCATTACTCCTTGGTCATGTTTGGGTAAATGTAAACCGTTTTTTTTGGTTTACATTGCCGTGCCCTTACGCTACGCCTGCCCAACTTCGTGGATCGCTATTTGCCTTCATTTGCATGGTGCAATACCGCACACAGTGTGTTTAGCATACCTACGCCGGGGCGGCGCAGGTCCGGCGCACGCCGGTAGTGCACGTGGGATTGGTTCATACCTGAATCGCTCGGTGGCCATATTTGGCTTTATAACGCCGACGCTATGCGGGCGCCTGGCGCAAGGTTCATGAATCCCGGGGTCAGTATCCAGTCTGGAAAGTGAAACTGAGAAAAATTTTTGCTCTGTGTGTGTGTGTGTGTGTGTGTGTGTGTGTGTGTGTGTGTGTGTGTGTGTGTGTGTGTGTGTGGGATGCATGCAGTGCGTGTGTGTGTGTGTGTGTGTGTGTGTGTGTGTGTGTGTGTGTGTGTGTGTGTGGTGGGGGATATATTGGTTTGGCATGTATTGCAGGGTATTGGCTGTGATAAACCCACAACCACAAAGGAGAGAATTAAAAAATTGTAAATAACAGCCCTGAGTGAAATGGGACAGAAGACCCCCCCTACCCTCATGCAGGGAGCTTCACTTTCTTCACCACCTTACTAAATATAATAGCCAATGAAGTCATACCAACTTGAGAGGGATAACAAATCCTTATTACATTAATTTTGTATTTAATATTAGTACAAATGTTTTCAGAGAAAGAAAAAAGGGAATGGGGAGAGAGAAGGGAAAGGGGGAGTGGATTTAAACAGAGGGTGGTGGGAAGAAAGTTTAGAGTAATCATGTTTATATAAATGTGTTTGGTCCACTGTGTAATGAAAATAGTTGTGAGTATTTTCCCCTAGGGTTAGAAGTACTGACATTGGGTGAAAGTCTTTTAGCATCTTTGGAATTAGATGGTTTAGGTATGAGTCTGGCTATAGCTTACTTTCATTCTGATGACATGAAGTTTTGAGACAGACATAAATTGTACAGGCATTTGAGAGGGGATTTGATGTGATCTTCACATAGCAGAATAAACCAAGGTTAAAGGTCATCTGCACCTAAAGGTCATCGGTTGGGATTTGGTGGAATTTATTATTCAATTTGTTATTGTTCTTGTGAAGTAGCATGGGGGATAGATGGGGAGATTTAGGGAGGGTTGTCAATGCCAGATGTTATTAGATGCAAGGTAGGAGGGAAATGAATTCTGTGAGAATGTCACTGGGAAGGAGTAGTCCTCAGGTGATGTGTACATAGTAATGTTGTGGATTTTTTGTGCTTTGTTCATCCTCTTACATGATTTATTAGATTCTAACATCTTTGGTTGTTCCAGAAGGAATGTTATTAGTTTTGGAGAAAATTTTTTGTACCTTTTTGTGGCTTTTTTGGCTAGGTTTTGAAGTTTGATGATTTGTTTTGGGCGGTTGTTTCTCTTGCTTGCATACTGAAACTCATAAGTTGTACCCCGTTTTGAGCAATTCAGACCATCTTTCTGGGTAAATGCAGTATAAAAATGAATACACAGCAGCAATATAAAGTCAAACGGACAGTCTAGTTGGTGCGGGTGCCTGCATGATCTGTCTCAGTAGCGGCTCAGTAT
>NC_056741.1:1653566652-1653601652 GCF_019279795.1 Protopterus annectens | reverse complement strand
TGATACACAACTACTTCTAAATCCAAAAAGTCTGAAATTTTACTGTTACTATTTACCTCTAAACAACTCACCTCCCAAAAATCCCTTTTCATTCTAATATTCAGTAACAATATCAGAATTGACAGTAACTTCTGCAAAGCCTTCTATGAGTTATGACATACAATAATCTGAAATTTGATGACATCAAACAAAGAAAGAAAAATAAAAGAGATCAGAAACTATATGTCCTCTATAGAGCTAAATCAGACCTCACAGACACACACACACACACACACACACACACACACACACACACACACACACACACACACACACACACACACACACACACACACACACACACATTAAAAGCTATAGAATCAGCTCTCTTACAGCCAACACTGCTATGCTGTGTCTATAGTTGTGAACCTCCAATTTGTACAAACAATATGCTCAAACAGTGCTATTAAAAAATTGTAAAGTTTGCGACCAATATTCCCCATAGAACTCACATCTGTGTAGCCCTCAAGCAGCTGCAGTGGTTTATACTAACTCGCTACTTAATTGTCTCATAACTAACTGTAGTGTATAACCTCATCTACAATCCCAAATCTTTCCTAGCCTAAAACATCTCTTACAACATTACCATCCAAACTGCCATCATCGATCAGCTGAGAAAATTCCTCCTAGTAATAAACAAATCCAAAAATTCCTCAGGAGATGCTCTGCACTCTTCACATATCTCTTCAAACACTTTACTGTCACACAATAATGTCATAAATCACCAATACCTCCCTAAACCTAAATGTATATTCAATATTTCAGCCTTATTTACTTACAAATAACCGTGTCACCCACTCACAAACAATGCCATCCCATACTTCAATATAATGGAATGTACATCCAGCATGTTTGTTTACAGAGAAGAGTATAACCAACATAATTCACTGTGCATATAATTTGTATGTCTTTAATCAAATGAATGTTAACAAATGTATCAGCATTGGAATATCTGTACTAAACTGTGTAATCTCAAATATTCCTGAAATAGTACACTATTTTACCTCTTCTTTATGTCTCAGAAAAAAAAGTAATAATTATAACCATATTGTGTTGTATAGAATAGAGCTTTTCCACCCAGGACTTCACCAAAATAGGTCAAATTTCTGCTTAGAGGACTATCTCAGTTAACAAATGCAATCAATCAATCAATCAATCAATAAAAATAATAATCCATTTGCATAACAAGCTGTACACATTTATTTGTATTTAAATGATTGACAAATTCCCACAGTTCCAAATAATTCTACTATCATATCAACCATCATCGAGAGATCATCTCCAGGTCAACAGATGCAAAATGTCCATTTCTTGAACTACTACAAACATACTTTCTTCTAAAAAAACAATAAAAAGATCACCATACAAGGAAGCAGAGGTTGTCCTCATAGGTGTGCCTTTTAACTTGAGATAATGATCTTGACCTAAATATAAAACATTGTTATTGAACACAATTTCTGTAAGCTGAAAGAGAAAGTCATTAAATTCAAAAGTGCAGAGCTCCATAACCTCATATCAATAGCAAAATATCCTGAGACCAGTCTGATACGGAATGTTTGTTAAAAAGATTCACGTTTATTTAATCTACATTAAGCACTTTTGTCCCGGAATGGGACTTCATCACAATGATGATTTTTCATTCTGATGAAGTCCCTTTGTGGGACAAAAGTGTTTAATGTGGATTAAATGAATGTGATGTTTTTTAAGAGAGTATTTTCTCTGTCCAGTTCCTGTGGTACACATTTGGATTTTTCAGTTTAATTTTGTGGCTTGTTTTATTCATGGAATGTTTGTATAATAAGGCATATGAATTTCTTTAAGCAAAAAGAGAAATTCATTAAATTCAAAAATGTAGTGCTCCTTAACCTCAAATCAGTAATGGAATTCCATGAGATCATCCTCATATGGAATGATTATATATATAAGGCACATGCATCTAGTTTATAAATACACCAATTCTAATCTCCCTGAATTTCAGACATCAGTTGTAGGAATTGGATGATATCCTTCAGAAGTGACCTTGCCAAATAGATTAGAGTGTGAAGGCAGGATTTATTTCTAATTGTTTGTTAACCATGTAAACGGGCTCATCTATTGACCATTTTGAGCCATGACCGGAGTTCAAAGAGCAAAATGTACATTAATAACATACTGCATAACATTAATCTAGTACAGAATGAGTACATGTTAATATTCAGTACAGAGTGATACATTCAAGAGACAGTAATAGTGAGAAAGTACAAAGATAAAAGTGCAAGTATACATCCCCCTCTCTCTCTCTCTCTCTCTATATATATATATATATATATATATATATATATATATATATATGTGTGTGTGTGTGTGTGTGTGTGTGTATATACATACACACACATATGTATGTGTCTAACTATATTTATTTTTTTACAATGTTAGAATAGTAAGAATTAGAAGGGAAATACACCTACTGCACCATTTTACCTTGCTAATGCCCACTCAGACATTTGTGTTTGTGCTTCAGCAATAATTCAGTGTGTACATAGTTGCATAGCTATTGAGCTTGAATATTTAACTAATAAGCGATGGAGGTGCAGGGGGCAACTGCCTCTTAAAAAAACAAAAAATAAACTTTTGGAGGTGTATTTGCTGTGTAATAAATAATGATGTTTTAGTTCATGCTTTAAAAAATGAAAAAAATGAAAGAAATCCTAGGGGAGGGTTACTGAAAGATTAGAATATAGTGTATTAAAATGTCTGTTCTGCTTAGGAGCTGACAAAACACCTGGTACTAATGATAAAATTTCTAGCATGAAGCACTGGTACTCTAGATTGTATGATTATAATACAGGGTCTATTATTTTTCTTAAATTATTCATTGCACTATTTTTTTCATATTATTTTTGTGATCTAACACAGTAGTAGTGGCAACATTAATATTTTAGTAGTTTGCATTTCTCTGTTTATTGTCACAATATTATTACATCCCTTTAAAAGGGAATTTTATTTGTGGTACATGAGTATTAGGTGTTGACTGTGGTTAGTGATGTTATTCAAATGTCTGTTGATTTTGTGATAGCAGATTCAGATGAAGTCTATGGTTTTAGATAACGATTCTTAATTTGGTTTAATAATAAAACTTGGTCTAAGAATTGTGTCACAGTGTCTTGATTATTTGTTAGGAGAAATGTAGCCCTATGAGGCACTCATAGCTAGTTACAACTTTTGCAGGAATTCCAGTGGTGCACCAAAGGGTCTGTTAAGAGGATGAATGTACATATTTTATTCTCAGCAGTCTAGTTTCTGTGAGTATTTTACCTGAATGCAAAATGAGAAAAGGTAGGCCATATTCCAGTTTAAGTATTAAAATATTTTGGCAATGCTTATGTGAATATTAGATGAGAGGAGATGATTGCTATTCCAACAGAGTTTTGCTTGAGCTTGGGCTTTATTAGTTACAATGTCTGTATGAGTGGTAAAACAGTAAAATGAGTCAGCTATAAAAAACTATGGAGTCCTGTTCTGTGACAGTAGGTATCATGTTCCCCCTAAGGTTCATTAAGAGAGCAAGAAGAGAGAAGACAATGCCATTAGTTTTATTAAGGTAAATATAGAAGCTTATTAGTGTTGAACCAAGTGCATAATTGAATAAATTTGTCCTGCAACGTTGCTCACAGGTTAGACTAGCTTGTGCTGGATTAAAGGAAAAAGAATATAATCTGCATAAATAATTATATTAAATTTGGAAGCTGTAGGGGAAGAGCATTGTCAAAGAGGGAAATGTTTGTGCTAAACCCATTTTAAGTGTGCAAGTTAATTGAGAAGGAGGCTTTGGCTGTCTGTTTCAAAGCCCTCTGCAATATCTACAAAGAGTCTTGCTGTAATGAGGCCTTTATTAAGTACAATAGAGGGTAAGAGTGGCCATTACCAGGGTTGTAGAGGAGCTAAAGGCACTGTAAAAGCTATGTTGTGCATCACATAATAGGGTATGGCTGTTAAAGGTTTGGAATAGCTGCTTGTATAAAAGCTTTTTAACTATTTTGGTAATATGGCACAGGTTAGAGATAGATCTGTACTCCTCCATACCATTATGTGACGTGATTTGTGAAGGTAAGGTAATTATGAATACATGCTTTGATGCTGGAGGGAGAAAAACTGAAGAAAAGAATTGATTATTGATATGAGTTAAGTGGATTGGCTATTTCTTTCTGCTGCAAGTTTTAAAAAGGTTGACTGGAGTATGTTGAATTTGTATCTGGAATTATTAGATTCTAGTAGGTTGGCCTGTACCTATTGGCTGAAACTTGAGAGAAGAAGCAAGTTGCTGTAGAAGTGCTAAATGGTAGAAATCAGGGGAAGAAGGGTCATTAGTGAGTTTTAACTTGATGGAAAGGACTTGGTTGTATCAGTTATAGCAGACTGTAGATTATGGGCATAGCCATTAGCAAAGGGCATGTGTATTATGGTTGTATCATTTTAGGATAGAAGAAAGTTATATAATGTCCCTGTTAGCTATTTTATTTCCTTCCAAGACAGACTGAGCCAATACCAGTTTGCTCTTTATGTCTGAGATACAGGAAATCTGCAGTGTTTTTAACAACATTATTAAATTCATATATTTTGAAAAATGACATACGTACACATGCATTAATAGAAAGCAAAACAAACCATTAAAAATCATTTTTTTTCATGCATTATACATGTTTTCTTTTTAAACAATTACCATTTACTCCAACACGAGATAAATTGCTTAAGGCCGTCCTTTGCTTAAATTTCACTCCTCCTCCTAAATATTATTTTGAATGTTCTGTTTCCACAAATTCCATTTATTTCTAAGTAATTTACTCATTCCCTTTTCTTAACATCACATCTCCAGTTTTTGCATCTTCTTTACAATATTCAAAACTTCAATTATGGCTGGCTTAAATTTCCATATTCAGATTTATTTAAGTGCTTGAACCCATGCACCATACATATCAAAGCAATACATAAAGGCAACAATAAATAGCATACATAATCATAAGAATGTGACATCAAACAAATATATTTTAAAACACTTTTAAAACCTGCAATTGCAGAAATTTCCAGAAGACAGCATGGAAGATGGTTCCATAGTTCAGGTCCTTGATAACTAAAAAAACAGAAATCAGAGAACTTCATACTGGAAAGTATAATAGAAAGAAGATTTTGTAAGCTGGAACAAAGTAGATAAGAAGGACTGTAAGTGTGTAGAAACTCCATGGTTAAGAAGAGAAAGATAAACTTTAAGAAGAATTGTGTACATAATGTGATATTTGACTGGAAGCCAATGTAAAGTATGAAAAACTGGTATGACATGGTGATGTTTTGAAACATCAGATAATAGGTATACAGCAGAATTTTGGATCAGTGGCAAACATGCAAGCTCAGAGTCAAGGAGACCAGCTAGTAAAGAACTGCAGTAATCTAAATGTGAAGAAATCAGAGTATGAACCACAGTAGGGAGCTCATTTGGAGGAATAACTTGCTTGATCAAGGAGATATTTTGAAGATGGAAACAAAGTGACTTGACAGCCAGTGAAATACAGTCCTTAAGCATCATCTTGTCATCAAGAACTACACTAGGCTTGTACACCTTAGACACAGAATTTAGTTTATTGCCATAGTGCTTAGATTTTGATATTAGCTTTCTAGTGATTGCTTTCTTTGGCAGCCAATAGCTTAAAACTTAGTAAGGACTTACTATCTGTAGACATTTCAGCTCCTATATCCTAGCTTGAAAAATATTTTCCTTAATTATTGTCATTTGCTCTCCCATCATTTCTGACAAAGTAGTGTAGATAAAAGGATAAAATAACAGAATGGAGAAGCGGAACACAGCAGAGAGCAGCCAAATGTCCTTGTAGTAAAATCTGCAGTGCAGGATACAAATACAGCAGTACTCCAAAACGATTCAAAGCTTTATTAATGATTGAGTGAGCGCTTTCACCTATATCAGGCTTCTTCAGACTCAAGACAGATTGCATTAAACAAATAATGATATATATACCATAAAACTGGCGGGAAAAGCAATCAAGCACTCCAATTAATTCTTACTTAACTATCAATATGTTCAAATACAAAATAACATAAAAAGCACGCCGTGCAGAAATATACAAAATGCAAAATCCTCAAAAGCTATTTAAAAAACATCTATTAAAAAATATATAAAAAGTATATATAAAAAATGTATATGTACATTTATATTTATATCCTAAGCTAACAACAGAAATGATAATTGATAAAAATAATAATAATAATAACTGCCCCAGCTTAGCAAAATGTAATGATGTGGTGATATGTAATGTGATAATGTATAAGTAGTGATGTTATGTTTAATAGATACATAATGCATCCCAATAGAGCATTCATGTATAAACTGTTATGTGTAGACAGTTATGTATAAACTTTTAGTCTCCTCATTTTTAAAAATGGTTTCACAGATAACTTCATATTCAGTCCAGGGGGATTATCTGATCTGAATCTCATGATCCAGAAATTCTCTCTCCCCTCTGTATGCGTCCTTATATCTCCTCCCCTGCTGCTAACATAAACTGTCTCTAGAATCCTGAAGTTAAATGTATGTAAGGGGCCACATTCAAGTACATGTCTGGCTAAGGCATTGCTATTGTGTTCCAACCTTATACTGTAGAGATGTTCTCTTATACGATCCCTAAAGGTCCTGTTGGTCTTGCCAACATAACATTACACTGCTTTGTTGGAGAAGCGGTTTACTCCGAGTTATCTATTATCTAGTGATTTCTGACAAAGTACTCTAGAGGGAACTTTTAAAACTTGGCAACTCATTATATTACCAAAAAAAATATTCACATTACCGCTCTTTCTTTCCCATTATACCTTCAAGTATTTGCTATCTACCTCAGAAAAAAAATATTTGAAGTCTATTTGGGGTATACAAATACCTATGCAAACACTTTCATGGAAAAATCATAAACCTGATGGACTTTATTGCAAACTTGTGAAGTATACACATGTCCTCCCATTGTTCTCTTGTAAATTGCTATTCCAATCTCATCCTCACAATGTTTACAAACCTCTTCAGACTGATTCTTACAGCTATTATGCGGTATTTTATATGCCCTGGCCAATTATTTGCTTTTAATAGTAGTTTCTGTTCAAGACTCATCTAAAAACTCAACTGGAGCTTAGTTCTTCCCTATTTGTTTCTCTTTGCCTATATTCTGTTATCAATCCATGATGAAGAAAGCAGTCTTTGACATCCAGTCGACACTTCGGCTTGGCCTCATCCCACTCTGGTACCTTTCCCTCCCTAGTTATTTGACCCCAATAACTTGGTTCCATTTCTAATTTTCTTCAATGACTTCTAGCCCTTTTTTCCTATTTTCTATTTCACTACTTGCAGTCATCCCTATTTGTAAAATTTCCTTTCTCATTTCCAGTGTTAGCTTAATTCTTAGAATATGTTCTGCTACTTTGTAAGTGTCATCTTCGGTATGGCTGTTGCTTTCCTCTTTAATGGCTTACATCTAAATTCCTTCTCTGTCCTTATTTCTTGACTTTACCTCCCTGTTTCCATCATTATTACTTTCCTCCTTAATTTGTAATTGAGTTCTACATATGAGCTTTAACTGCATAGCTCTAAAGTATTCTTTCAAATCAGGAAATCCAAAACCACCTTGTTTTATTGGAATAAACCATTTATTCTACTTAACTCTCACTCTGTTTTCCTTCCACATAAATTTCATCAGATCTTAAATTATGGTATACATTGTCCAATCTGATTGATCAAAATATGCCTGATCTTCATATAAAACTAAAGGGATTGAAAACATTTCACTATATCTTACAATCTGTTCTAAGGAAATAGTTTTCACCTTCTCGGTTTTTGTATTATACTTTGTTAGGTCTCTTCCCACATATCTTTATATGAAATAATGGAATTCTTTCTAATCAACATAGCTAAATACCTCATCTTATCATGTCCCCATGAATATGGGTATTGCTGAACCAATCCATGTGCGGGTACATAGTTTACCACTGTAGCTTTATTTTATTTTCATTTATTTCAAATATTGAAAATAATTTAAACTCTCCAAAAATGTTCTACAAAACTAGAAATGTACTTTTCTCAATTTATCAAGTAAAAATAATATCGTCTCCGAATAAAGCTAACTTTCTTGGTTAATATACTAGCTATATAATTGAATTTGTGGAGTCTGTTATTTTGTTTGTCAATAGATCTAAATATAAAGCAAATAACAAAGTGGAAAGAGGATACCCCACCTGGGTTGTCTGTTCAAATGCACCTTGTCAGACTGGAACCCTCCCACCTTCATTTTTGTCTCTGATCCTTCATATATCTGCCTAACTAACACTATTATTTTATCAGGTAACACACATGCTACCATTGCCCTACTCATTCACCCCGGCTGACTCTACTGAATGTCTTGTCTGCCTCATGAGCCACCAGTAATAGTGGCATCTTCTTATATTCTACTTCCTTCTGGATCATCATTGTTCTTTTAATATTGTCAAATGTTTGGCTCCTCTCCACAAAACCACATTGATGGACTTCTATCAATTTGGCAGCTCCTCTACTATTGTCTTAGTGCGTATAATAGTGGTTTAAAATTGACATTGATCTATATGAAGCAGGGTCTGTGGGTTTTTTGCCCTGTTTGAGTAATACAGCAACTGCAGCTTTCTTCTGAGGTGGTGGTACTGTTCCCCTTTTTAAATTATTGTTAAACAAAACATTCCAAATCTCTCTGACTTTCTTCCTTCCTAACTTCCAATCTTCCACAAGAATAACATCTGTTCCTGGAGACTTCCCTGCCAATTAATTATGCAACTTCCATGCAGATTAATTATGCATCACCATTTTTATCTCATCATCCTCATTTCTTATCTATTAATTATTGAGCTTAATCTTCCTCTAACCTTGGTATAGTTAAATATTCCATAAACCTTTCAATTTCTGCCTTTTCTTGGTTTTCCATTTCAATGTTTTATGCAAAATTTCATAGATCTTCAAAATATCTCTAAAACCTTTACAGGATTTCTTATTCTATTATTTTCATAGGTTCCCTAAGTTTGACAACACCACTTTCTACTTTCTGTTGCCTAAGCTGTTGTTGTAATAGTTTTGTATACTGAAGCTGATATAAAAAAATACATAACAGCAACATTTCTAAACTCAAACGTATTATCCAATTTTTGTCTTTAGCACTCAGTAATCAATGCCTTCTTGTTCTGTGACATAAGATTTACCTTCTTCTGCAAAGCATTAATCTTTGACAGCCCCTCAATGTAATTCTTACTACTTTTTCCCATATCTCTTTCACTCTTATTTTTGCCATATTTTAAAACTGGATTTTTCATATTGCCCATATCTCCTAGCTTTCCTTTCTGAGGAAATGTGTATCTTTACTAATAACTTGACAATAATTTCCACTACTCATTCCCTAAATTCCTCTCTTTTTAGCAGATAAGTAGACACATTCCAGTGTCTCATTTTTAATTCATTACCCTGCATCTTTATCTTAGACTTTACTTGCATGTGATCTAAAATATTTAATGGATATGTTATAGAACTTTCACTTAAATACACATGCTCCTGTGAAATATAATATCTATCCACTCTATCTCAGCTATTGTACCTTAGGGAATAATAAATAAATTCTGTTTGATTTTCTGTTAGTAAATTCATACCTTCCTTTCCAAATATTCTTAAATATTTCTAAAGAAATCTAACTTTTTAATGTTTTCCTTTCTAGATCCCCTGATACATCACTATTGCAAATCAGGTTCCAGCACCCACTCCTTAATATTTTTCCCATCTGAAAGCTAAGTAATTCTCTTAAAGTACTCATAAGCACCATAACAGCAGTATTAGGTGGAATATAAATACATCCCTTATATTCCTTTTTTCCCTGCCAATGAGCTTTTGTTACCACATATCTACCATTATTGTCTTTCTTTTGCTCTACTATCACTATTGGAGACCCTCTTGCAACCAGTATTATTACCGCACTTTCCTTTGTCCCTGATACTCTGTTGAATATCTATTCTGAAATCTTTTCTTTACCAAATTCACATGTGCATTTCTATCCAAATCTGGCTCTTGTAACATTATTCTTTCTGTTAAGTCTATACCAGTCATGCCGCTAACATTTCCTGAGACAATTGATAAAGCAGTCATTCTGATAAGAAGTTATTAGTTTCATATGTCTGCATGACAGTTCTTTTGAATACATAATGTACTATTCATTCATTTTGTTGACTAGGATTGTCTGACTGAGCAAGAAAAGTTTCTTTTAGTGGAGGTCTGGGAAAAAAAGCTCCAAAACAATGAGCATAAAATCACATACAGTAATACCCTAATGCACAGTGTTCTAAGGAAAGGATTACAATAAAATAGTGACAACATACAATAATGGTATAATATACAGAATTTCAATGAGACAGTACATTAAGAATAGAAACAACATATAGTAATGGTCTAATACATACAATATATACAATTCTAAGGAAAATGCAATACCAGCATAAAGATATTTGACAACAATATTCACTTTACCCGGCATTAAAATAGTGCAGCTTATTCTTACAGTTATAAGAAAAAGAGGTACACTGAGGGAAATATTAGGAACATTTGGAAAGTGGGAAGATATGGTGGGGAGAGATGGGAAACGTGGGAATATAGAGTATTTGAGGAAAAAGGTAGAAATTTGTGTATAAATGAAGGTGAGACAATACAGTCTCATACAGACAATACAGCATGCAGTTTGTGGTTTGTGCTTAAGTTATAAGCAGGTGTCTTATACACATGGTAGTGGTATGAAAGCTCAGCATTATCCTTATACAGATACAACATGCATTGATCGGTTACATTACAGTGACAATGAAACAGTGGCAAACCACTTTGCAGTTAAGCCATGATAACGGGCAAATTATTATTCCACTGAAAAAAATTCAAAAGGGGATAGTCCAGGATGACTCCTTGTCACCACTGTTCTTTTGTCTTACCCTTAACCCACTAAGCTGTCTACTTATCACATTAGCTCATTGTTATACTTTGGCTCCCAGAAAACAACAAGGTGTAAACACGTATCTTATTTTTATAGATTACTTAAAACTGTATAGTTCATCAGATGAGAAGCTGAAAGCACAGCTGCAAGTAATCAAAACTTTCTCGGATGATATAAGAATGTCATTTAGTCCAGATAAATGTGCAAAAGCAACATTTAAATTAAGAAATCTACAGCACCAAGAAAATATCTGTCTGGGACAGGAATGCAATATAAAGGAACTGGAGTGAGGGATTGTATAAATATTTGGGAATTGATGAAGGATCAACAATAAAGTATAAATAAATGCAAACAAAACTCAGTAAGGAATATTTTAGAGATTACTGAAAACAACCCTAACATCTAGGAACAAAGTCCAAGGTATAAACCAATTTGCTCTTCCTGTTCTAACTTACAGTTTTTGGGTGGTTGACTAGCCCCAAAAGGTACTAGATCAGTTGGACAGGAAAACAAGAAAAATGCTTCTCACATATCAAATGATATATAAAAATGAGTGTGTACCAAGATTATATACTCCTTGCTCTGAAGGACGTATGGGCCTCCTCAAAACCGATTACTTTTATAGATTTATAGAGCATATGTTGATGAATTTCCAAATACCATTAAAGGGTATGACAAGATGTGGAAGTTGTAAACAGTGCCCATATATCTTAGAATAATTATTTGTGAATCTGCAAGGAGTACCTTTTAGGCTTTCCTTAAAAAAGGGTAATTGTAACACCAAGAGTATTATATACATCACCATCTGTGAAGCTTGTGGTGTATTTTATGTGGGAAAAACAGAGAGGCAGTTTAAGAAAAAAAACATATGAACATTTATATGCCATTGTTAAAGCCAACTCTAACAATGCTCTTTATAGACATAATTTGCAATGTGGTGGATTTAGTAAATTCAAATTTGATATTTTGGACATTTTGCCAGTTAACCCAAGGGGAGGGTGGTGGGAATTAGATTTAGAGATCATAGAGTAACAATGGCAATTTAGGCTAAATGCTATAAGCCCCCCAGGACTCAATGACAACCTATGTATTGCTCCAATTTTGAATAAAAGAGCTGGTATTTTGTAATGGGGCTTAAATTACAAATTCCATACATAGGGAGAGTATGTATTCATTGTGTTATTCAGTTTATTTTACGTTTTTAAAGCTTAATGTTCATAATATATTGTTCATTTTAGTATGTCTCTTTAAGAACTTAGTCTCATCAATGAAGTATGATTGATTAATTATTTATTTTAGTTCCTATTTAAGGATAGTATTATGTTACTGTACTTCCTCTGATAAAGTCCCATTCTTTGTTTTACTGGGACGAAAGCACTTAACCTTACGCATTGGTGTGATGTTTATGTATTAAACTGGTGGCATTTTTAAGTCGTTTGAGACTACATTATTGTTTATAGGTTCATAGGTTCATAGGTTCATACTAGGCTATCTGCCCTGTGGCAATTATAAGCCTAGCCCGATTCTGTATGGCTTATGCCACCCCTTGATTTGAGTATACTGTGCCCTTTTTAAGGTTTAGTTTACTGTGCCTCTGTCTAATAGTGACACGGGAGTAATCCCTGGGACAAACCTACGATCCCCCATCCACCTATCGAGATTCTTCTTGAAGAGATTCAGTGAGGTGCTCTGCCTCACATGAACTGGAATTCTATTCCAGAGCGAAGGGAGCCTCTGGGTTATGAACCTGTCCCTCCAGCAAGTTCTATTTATTTCTGTGCTGAGGTTCAAGTCCCGCGAGTGTGTGGCTCTAAGGGATTTAGATTTACTGAGGTGGAGCATGTCCATTAATTCTGGATTTGACATAGCTTTGTATGTCAGGCATAGATCGCTTCGAAGTAGGTGGTATGCAACTGAGTAGAGCTGGAGTTTTTTTAACCGAGCAGCATATGGCATCTGTTTGAGACCCTTGATCCTCTTGGTGAGATACTTTTGGGGTCTTTCTAATTGCTGCAGGTGTCGGGTAAGGTACATCCCAAAAGGGGCATTGTATTCTATGATGGGCCTGATGAGGGATGAATAAAGGGGCACGATTACCTCTCTTGATCTAGATGTGAAACCCTTCATGATGAGGTGGGCTATGTAGAAGGTCTTTCTAACCACTTTGGCAATGTGGTTTTCAAAGGAGAGATTGCTATCAACTTGGGTCCCCAGGTCCCTAATAACTTTCTCTGTACTTAATGGGTTTCCGCCTATGTGGTAATTTGTGGGCACATTGTTTTTGCCAAGGGGTATGACTATACATTTTTTGGCATTTAGCTTTAAACCATGGTGCTGGCACCAGTTATCTGTCTCTGTGAGACCTTTTTGAAGGATGTTTGTGTCAGCTGGAGGGTTGATTATGGCGCCCAGTTTGCAGTCGTCTGCGAACTTGGTGAGCCATAGTCCTCCCACGTTTGCCTGTACCTCAGAAAAGTATATACCGAACAAGTGTGGTCCCAGGACAGAACCCTGTGGGATTCCACTTGTGACCGGTATCGAGTCTGACATGGCTCCAGCAACTCTCACTCTGTGGGTTCTGTCTTTGAGCCAGTTTGCGACCCATCTTGTGACATAGGGGTTTATATTTAAGCTGGATAGCTTATCTATGATGCCTGAGTGGAGTATTGTGTCAAATGCCTTTGCAAGGTCCAGATAGGCTGTGTGGACTACCTTCCCTTCATCTATGGCTTTGGTGACTGTTTTGAAGAAGTCAACCAGGTTCAAAAGGCAGGATCTGCCCTTGACAAAGCCGAACTGGGTAGGATCTAGTGTCTGTAGGTCCCCACTGTCTTTGTTTATGAGCTCCATGATGATCCTCTCCATAGCCTTGCAGACTAAGCTAATCAGGCTTATGGGGCGATAGTTTCCAGGGTCCGTAGAGGCTCCACCTTTGTGGAGTGGGACCACTGTTGCTGTATGCCATTCTGTGGGCACATAACCTGTAGTGAGGCTGAGATACCTCCGTTTTTTTTTATTTTTATTTTTCTGCATCAACCCAGGATGGCTTTCTTCATCTTGGATTAGTTTGTTTCAGCCACCCTTTCCTTTCTGCCATTTTTAATATAGAGTTGTTTTATTTTCAGCAGGGAAAGGGCTCTTGTAGACTACCCTTCAGAGGACTGTTGTGCATTCTTTGGCTGTTTCATGGACTTGAGTTGCCTTTTCCTGAGCATGGAATTGGGTACGGGTGCATGCTCTACACACTCTAGTTGTGATGCTGCTCCGATACAAACAGGGAATAACAAGGGCGAGCTTACTCAGTTAGTGACTTTATTGTCACAGCAAGTGGCTAACGTCCAAAGCCAACTGCAGCAACTACATATCCCACAAAGCAGCTCGGAACTAGGCAACAGGAACTGTTACAGCAAGGAAGAGAGACTGGCCAATCAGGATGACTTTTCTCACACTTCAGTTACTTCCCCCACACACAATCTTCCAGCACACCGAGGCCTTCTACAAGGAGGATCCAAGGCAGTTCATAGAACTAAGGATTTTAATTTTACTGAATGGATTCAGAAGGACATTACTTTTTCCATCAATGGATATAACTTTAATAACTTATACAGCCAGAAACCAATAAAGTCTTTTCAGACTAAAATGAATGAGCTGGGAATGAAGCTCATAAAGATACGGACTTTACAGTGTGACACCTGTTATTTAAATGAGAGTGTTAAAGAAAAAACCCTAAGGGCCTGTGCATCTATAAGTTTCCAAACGGACGTAAAAGTAGAAGACTCAGAGACTGATGAGTTGCTTAAAATGTTTGATCATTTTGGCTTTGAACTAACGTTGTTTATCATTAAGGTTAATAACGTTAGAATTAACAAATTATTAGAAGAAATGAATGCTTTGAATAATGAGATTTTACCTGATTTGTTGTTTGAATATAATGCATAAGTATGAAAATATTTTTAATAAGGTGGAAAACCATGTTAATTTGAATTTAGAAAGAAAACGTAAAAAGATGCTTCGTGATGAGAATGAATACCACAAAAACTTGGCCTAACCCCTACTTAATTCTTATTTTGAACATCAGGATTATTTAGGAGAATTAAATACATCTATTAGAGAAGCTGATAATTTGGATAGACGTACTATTAATCATTATAATCAAGATGCCGTTCACCCAGAGGTTGAATATGTTGAAAACCCAGATTATGATTACAATTACCCACCTTAAGAAGGTCAGAAAGGATTGCGAACAGGAACAGGCAAAAAGATTTTTATCCCAAGCCCACACTCCAACAGGGGTAAGGGCCAGAGGAAGGGGATGGAAAAACAATGGCAGGAACAACTTTAGACCATAAATGAGAATCAGCAAGTGCTTCCATAAGAAAAAAACCTTACTGAGATTAAGACAATGAATGGGGGGGGTGTTAAATACATTGCAAGGTTTCAACATTTTCAACTACAGAGATACTAATATTATCAATATGCATTTTGCCGTTTTTAAAAAGGGTTTACGTTTATACCTTCTTTTAAGGTAGGAGTTGTAGATGCCTTAACCGAATTTTGTCTTTTCACAAGGAAACTTAATTTACAAATACTTTTTAGAAATCAAGGGGCATTAACCAACACAGGAACTAATGCTTGTTTATGGAATAGAAAGATTGTTTTTAATCCCCCTCTTCAGCCCCTGCTTCCAGCCTTTGAAATGGCTTGTACACAAGAGATTCATTCCACACTCAATAATAGAAGGAGAACATATTATAATTTGAGTAAGGAAGAATTTGTTTTAATGCAGGAGCTTAGAGCAAATGAAAATATCAGAATCATGAAACCAGATAAAGGTGGTGGCGTAGATTTATTAGATAAGATGAATTATATTAACCAGCTATTGGAGACATTTTATGATACAGAAAATTATCAAGTAATTTCTAGGAATGAGATTTTTGTAATGCATAGGAGATTCAATCATTTCTGGAAGACTCCTTTTATCAGGGGGCTATTAATGAATAACTTATTGAATTTCTTAAATTAGATCACCCAGTTATTCCTATGGCCTTTGGTGCCCCAAAAGTCCATAAAGACATTCAAACCCCCTTCAGAGTCATTATTGAAGTGCATAAATGTCCGACTTATACACTTACCCTGGGATTCAATAAAGTCCTGTGCAAGAATAGTTTATTCTTGCACATAATGGATCGTGTCCATTCAGCACAGCAGCGTGCCTTGCATATTCATGAAGGCACGCTGCTGTCACACCTACATAGACATGATCCATGAATGAGTGCAGTAGGCATGTTACAGAAGTGTCCACACAAGTACCATGCTGCTTTCACTCTGAAAGTGCCATTATGACACTGTTAAAAGTAAATAAAAAGAGTTGTATGCAGCTATACTGCACAACTGTGCAGATATCCACAGAATGCATTCCATATTCATGCATCTCGAGTGTGTCTCCCTGGGCCTCTGCTGAAAATAGGCTCCATCCTAGTCGGACTTTCCCAGTCAAAAAATGTTAAATAAATTAAAAAAAATTAATAAATGTATAAAGTTATCAGTGGCATGCTTGAGTTTCTGGACTTCATACACCTCAAAAAATACATGTTTACACAAAGCCCGTTATCCTATGCACTTTTAAAGTGCTAAAATTGTCCCTAGTTTTGTGCCCTTGTTCCCCCATTACGTCTGACTTTGTTCAGATTTCATGCTGAAAGAGGTTGGAGGTATGTGCATACGCGTAAAGTGAGAAAAAGTTAAATTCCATTTAAATTCTCTCTTTTTTATTAACCCAAGTAAAGTTTAAGCATAGCTGAGCTGGTGCGTGCGTTGCGCAGCTGTGCTTACCATAGCTTGAAATATCCAAAGGGGCTAAATAGAAATATATGAGTAAAATGAGTAAGCTGAAGGTTAGAGCTTCCACTTTGCATGCAGACATTCATGGTTCAAACCCCAATGAAGTCTGTTTACTTTTACATGTGAAAGCAGCTATAGAAGTGATATGTTTTAATAAATGAGGTAGTAAATAATATTTATTACCCAGGGTAGTGTATCAGGTCCAAAAATGTGATGTTAGTCTAGAAAAGATGTGAAATCCCCATATAAACACAAGCTCCCCATACAGTATAGTAACACAAGAATAAATGTAATGAAAGCACATACGGGGATGTCATGGAAGGTAAACATAAAATTATAATATGTCAGTAATGATGAACAATCCCATAAAGCTAATAGTCTACAAAACAAAACATGAGCAATGTTAAGCAGTGCACAGCAATGCTTACCGGGTATAAGCATTGTTTAAATATGAATGGTAAGCAATTAGTAATCCAGCTAAGAAGATTTGCCCACTGGTAAGCAGTACTCTGACCGTGTAAGCACTGCCAACCTTAGCTAAGCAGGTTTATGTGGCTCTTAGCTTAGCTTAGCATATTCAAAATGGTCCAGTGGGGTGGGAAATCAGCCTTATTTAAACCCCGTAGGCATGAATTCAGCACATAACCCATTGTAGCTCACCACTGCAGGGACCATGGCTGAAGTTGGTGAAGGATCGTGCTTTCAGGTGCAGCGCTAGGGCATTCAGGAGTCCATGGTCATGGTCAGACTCCTTGTAAAACAACATGAAGTGAGACTGCGGCAGGGCCAGTACCAGGGCTGCCAATACAAAGCGGAGGCCTGGGACTATCTCGCATGGGATCTCACTAGTGCTACTGGCATCCCTTGGACTGGTGAGCAAGTTCGGCACCATTTTGCTGACCTTAAGCATAGGAAGAGGGATCTCTTGGACCAGTGGATCCAAGATGCTCAGACACAGAATATCCCAGCTGTGTGTAGGTATCAGTATCAAGTACTGCTTAACGAAAGGTCCAGCCTGTGTATGTGATGGATAGGTATGCATAAATGTTTCTCTATCTCCTGTACAGCTGCAGATGAGAGGGCCATGAATATGGACGCACATGCCAACAGGTTGCTAAGGCTGCATAGTGAGGCTAGTGAGTACAAATCTAGCTTGCAGTATTTTTGGCAAATAAATAAAAAGGAGTAGAATGTCACCTATCATTATTTCAAAATGTGTATTGTTGGTACTGAATAAATGACAAATTAGCATATTACAACTGATCTACAGGGTATATTTCAATAAAAGTGTAAATAGTTGTCAATAAAACTGAAAACCCTGGACTGTTGTTTACTTTGCTATTTGGTGCTATCAGTCTATAAATGTGTATATTTTCTGCACAGCAACTATGGTTCTGAAAGTATTAAATAAATGTGGCTCATCTGACAATGACTGTGGAGTGTTAACAAAGGAGATAGTAATGTTGTGTTACCCATTGTTTCCCAGAGTGTCATACGTCAAAAAGTATGAATACCCAGTATAAAACTTATCAGCATTACATGAATGTCCGAATTACAAGGTCAAACTGTACAACCAAGAGAGTAGTAGGCAGAAAACAGTCAAACAAAAGACAGCAGTTCCTCAAAAGCTCATTTGATGACACACAAACATGTTGTACTTTTTTGCACAAACAGGCACGGTTCAAATCCCAGGAGTGGTAGTAAGCTGTATGCATAATGTCAACCAGGAATATGTGAACATGTGTATAAACAGTCAGGTATTGTTAACAGAAACTTCCTCCACAGGTCTGACAGGTAAGAAAAGGTATATATTAGCTGTAACAAGGTTGTATTTATACACTGTGTATAACACCCACTGTCCACCCCCAAGGCTGCAAATGACAGCAAGAGAAGTACATACACCAAGAAGTCCCCCTCCAAGATATGTCCCTCAAGTGTCATGCTGTCACACCTAGTGGTCATTGCTGCCAACAGCCAGGGTGACTGACAGAAAGAAGGCAGAGTATGAGTGCACATATGTAACCGTGACTATGTGAATATGGGTAGAAACAGTCAGGTAGTGTTAACAGAATTTCCTCCACAGGTGAACCAGGTAAGAAAAGGTATATATGTGTTGTAAGAAGGCTGTACTTATACACTGTGTAAAACACCCACTGCCCAACTCCAAGGCCATAGGTAGATGTAAAGTGAGGTCATACCTGCAGAGTAATGAATAGAGTAATGATCATTACAGTTGTGAGCAACTGAAGCCTATTTAGTTGTTAATTGGCATTTTTTTCTCTCCCCACCCTATCTCCACCAATAATCTACACACAAAAATCAATGGGTATGTTTTTCACCAAATCTACTGTTGGGACATGTTCCCTATTGGTCAAAAAATTCTTAAATGTTTGAAATGTATGTTTCCTGTTTAAATATTATCATTAGTGGCCTGTTGCTATCAATGTAACCTGCATGCTGTTATAATGTCCACTGTGGTTCCATATATGCATGTGTTCTGTTTGCTATGCAACTGTTCCAGACTTGTTATATGGGGTCAATTGGAACACCCATGCATGCTGTTATAACTAATCATGAAATGTGTGTTCATGACTAACCATATTAAATATTTATATATCATATTATATTTTTATATTATAACCATTCTAATATTTACTAAAACCTCAACACCATAGCACATCTGGGAAGGCAGATCCTGGTGGTTCTGCCTGTCCTGCCTCATCTGGCCATGGCACCAGGCCCCAGCATGTCTGGGACTCACCCCAGGACTTCATCGTCTGCTGGTCCTCCACCACCTTCAGGTGGAACTACCGCAGGAGAGGGGGCTCGTCTCCCCTGGAGTGGACGCAGACAGGACACTGTAACCAGTACACAGGTCCAGGGTCTGATGCATAGGGAGCTCCAAAATGAGTTTGGAGATCAGCTACACCAGCTTGAGGGCCGTGTGGCACATCTTGAGGGTCAGCTTGCCCCTCCTGTTCAGCCCCCAGCACAGCCACCTTTGGGGCCGTGAAAGTGCAGTGGTGACTGCCTATGGGTGGGGACCTCAGTCCCACTGTAACCACTTGGGGGCTCATGTGCATTTGATCCCCAATCACCCTCCCCGTCCAAGGTGTTTACCCCCCACATGTGTCATATACTGCCCCTATCTGCTGTCTTGTCTGTATTCCTACCCAACTTACCTCCCCAATTATATCTATTATCCTTCCCCACCACCCTACTCTCATCTTAAAAAAAAGGGCAATCTGTTCCCCCCCAAAATTATGCCCCATACATAGCTGTCCATTTCCCAACTGTGTCCACTGGACACATGTAATCCAGTCCAATTGGCCTGACAACACATTGCTGTTGTCCTCACCCCTTTCTCAGGATTTTGAGTGTCCAAATTTACCTCCAAATTTTGTAGAAGTGCACAGCTGTTGCTGTAGAAGAAATGGACAGCTATGGACCTTCCCTACTCCTGTCCTGCACATCCCTAGCTATCTTTCATCTTGTTTTTCCCTCTGCATGCCCCTTTTTTTCACCACTTTTCTATCACCCCTTTTTTCTTTTCTTTTAAAGAAATTCACGTAGGGGTAAGTGGGAGTAAGCAGCAGTAAGCGACAATAAGTGAATTTGTGTGATGCTAAGCGATGCCTACACAGATTAAGCATTTTTTTCATTTACCTATGTGTTGTCATCACTTAGCTTCATGCAAAACCATGCAAACCCACTTACAACTGCTTAAAACTGCCTTAATCACCCTGTCTCCATCAGCCACTGTTCTGTCCAGCAACAAAATAAACACCCTAGTTAAGTCTTGAACCCAGGACCCTGTACACCATAGTCAGAGCAATGTACCACTATACCATCTGAGATGTAGGAATCACTGTTGCTTTTTCAAATATATCATTCAGTACAGGTGGTGAATAGTAGGAAGAAAACTATGGAATCAGTCATGTGTAGTATAAATAAATATACACATATAGATGTGTATGGTGATAGATAAATATGAAAAAGTATATACATCAGATATATCGAGATATGCATATGACACCAATACATATAGAATATATACAAATATATTTTATATAACTATAGATGTAGATATATAAAAAAGAATTATGTACATCTATATATAAATATATATATATATATATATATATATATATATATATATATATATATATATAGAGAGAGAGAGAGATGCTCATAACATGTAGTGCAGTCATACCTCAGTATCATACCTCAGCACCTCTTACTGCAAGAATGCTGGACAAAGTCTGTCACAATAGGGATGTGAGTTCTGAAACTGAAATGTATGTCATCATTTACTGACAAATTCTCACATCATCACAGTCATTTACCAGATAAATGAAAATAATATGATTCTGTGGAACAGACCAGAAATATGAGCAATAAACCTGTACAGTCTATAACAATCTGACTAGTTGAAAGGTATGCTCTGAACCCCTTAGTGCAACAAATCTAGACCAAGCCTGACAAAGGGGGGGGGGTTAAGGCCATAAAAATGGGGACATATCTCAAATACTGGAGTAGATAAGCTGACACAGTTGATGCAGTAACACCCTCCTGTCTGTTCTAACATATATCGACTGGAATAGCACAAGTCCAAAACCCAATTACTTCCCACTAGTTAGTGACTTAAATCTTCACATCATCCCAGTGATGTGTCAGAAATATGCAACAATTATGGAGGCCAGGCAACAGTACATCAGACAAATATCTGGACATAACATCATATTAGGGAAACTACACTGGGCTGCTAAGCATATCACCAAACAATGTCCACACTACAGTCAGACTGACACAAAACTAACCCACATCTGCTATGGGGAACTACACATATATTGGCAAATATATCAGGCACTACGGGGATGTAACATGACTGAAAAACAGACACCACTGTGAAAGTGCATACCCACAACCAATTTCACCACAGTCACAGTGACATACTGGTAAGCTAAATTAACAGTAGAGTATGACTGTGTGAACAATTCCATCAGCATGTTTCCCACTCACACACTACCACTACATATATTGGACCAATTCACAGTGTAGTATGATGCCTGACTGTGGTATGGCACATGCCTCAGTCTACCTGTACAAACATATACAGCTGATAGAGCACCAGAAACTGGGGCAGCATGCAAAGTCAGATAAAAAAGACCCCATAAGACAAAGATCTACCCCCCCTCCCTACATAGGCAAAATAACATATTCACACTACACTGCTACACAATCCTGACAGTCTGTCAACAAATGCCAGAAATACACAGACCTCCCTACTGTACAGAGTCACACAGAATGTCCAAGCTTTGTCCTCATGTATAAGGCCTCTGACACATAACGTGTCTGGTAGTCTGATACATCACTGGGACAATATCAGGAATGAAGTCACTAAATAATGATATGCCATACTTATCCACCTCTTACTGGATTACATCAGGACAATGTCTGACATACTTGGGGGACAGAGGCCCAAACACAAGGGGAGTATTGACATATTGCTGTCATAAACTGAAAAAGTAGCTGGTGTATGAAGGTTTGTGTAACATATCTATTCTGATGGATATGAAGTCAGAAAGACAAATGGGTGTTACCAGTTACTGACTGCAAGCCTCAGAGTATGCTACTGATTTTCCAAAGACTAAACATGTGTGATTAACACACCAAATATAAGTGTCCAAACTCTGGCAGTCTGTGGATAGTCCTACAGTTGTGAGTTATGTCAAACACACAACACTGTCAGACTTAAACTCATGCAGAAAAGCCATGTCCACACAAACCCTGTCATACTAGCATTAATTCAACTTTAAAACAGCAATACTTACATTCTGTCTCTAGTCTGGAACATTCTCCCCATGGTTGTTGGGCTGTCTCCACAGTCTTTGTTGTAAGATGTATTTCCAAACAACCTCTGTGATGCAGTTGTTGACACACCTCCATGAAGTTCACCTCACAGGCAAGGTAAAAGGCCAACGCCCACATGAAGTACTCAATTATAGGAGTTTGTTCTCATGCCATTGGCTATAGGAATGATACCACAACTGTTCTGCATGCAATTAGCAAATGGGGGACTGCAACTGGTGCACAGGCCACCAGCTGCTTATGAGCATTACCTACAAAAGGCTAGCTGCTGCCTATACAAAACAGATGTATACCCTACATCTGGGAGAGACAGAGAGAGAGAGAGAGAGAGAGAGAGAGAGAGAGAGTGAGACACTGGTAGATACATCGGGATCCACATCCAGATCCAGATCCAGATCCAGATCCAGATCCAGACACAGATACAGCCAGATAGCCAGGCAGCCAGCTAAGCATCTATCCATCCACACCTTAAAACAAGGTAGGTCAAACAAGTAAGCATGTAATGGAATGTAGTAGGAGGTATGTAATAGTGACAAATATGAAGTTCAACAAATATGTCTCAACAACACTTGCTGCACTGATATATTCATGATCATAACCTATGGCCAAAGCATCTGTGTCTGTCTGCAGTGACAGATTACAGCTCAGGCCCCTGAGCCACCCCAGGAAAGGATGGCTCACATATGACTACTACTGGAGTATGTGTTGAACAGTACTGACTGTGACACTGCTAGGCCATCTACTGGGATGTCATAGATATCCATATAGTAATTGTGAATACAAATATGATATACATGCTTGTCTCAGAAATGTGAGGGACCTATACAGGATATATACATAGTGAAATACTGTCGCAGCTGTGTGTGTCGAACTGTATCTGATAAACTGAACTCACACCATTCAACTGTCCAGTGTTATGCACACTGACCATATGTGTGCCTCATATTTGTACTCATTTGTTGTGTTATGTCTGGAAAATAATTAGCAAGCTGTGAACACTGACATTACAACATTACATCTCCTACTCTTTCTTTTGGCTGTTCACATTAGGGGTTGCCACAGCAGATGATCTGTCTCCATGTCTTCCTGTCCTCTGCATCCTGCTGTGTCACACCAACCACCCGTATGTCCACTATCACCACATCCATATACCTTATCTTAGGCCTTCCTCTTTTCCTCTTACATGGCAGCCTCATCTTTTCACAAATATACTCGGCATACCTACTCATCACATCTCCAAATCAACATAATCCTGCCACTCTCTGGCTTTGTCCCCAACCCGTCCAACCTAGGCTGACCCCCTAACATACATGTTCCTAATCCTGTCCACACTCATCACACACAGTGCAAATCTTAATGTCTTTAACTCTGCTACTTCCAGCTCTGACTCCTGCCTTTTTTTCAGTACCACTGTCTACAACCCATATAACATAGCTCATCTTACTACCCTCTTCTAGACCTTCCCTGTCAATCTTAATGGTACCCGTCTGTCACAAATCACTCTTGATACTCCTCTCCACTACCTGTATCCTGCCTGTACTCTCTTCTTCACTCTCCCCCATACTTTGCATTACTCTGAACTGTTGTTCCCAAGTATTTAAACATATCCACCTTTGCAAACTGTACTCCCTGCATCCTCACCATTCCTCTAGCCTCCCTCCCATTCACAGACATATATTCTGTCTTAGTCCTGCTGACCATCATTCCCCCCCCCCTCTAGACCATAACTCCACCTCTCCAGGGTCTCCTCCACCTGTTGTCTACTCCCACTACAGACCACAATGTCATCTGCAAACAGCACAGTCAACAGGGATGCCTGTCTAATCATGTCTGTCAACCTGTCCATCACCACTGCAAATAAGAAAGGACTCAGAACTGATACCTGATGTACTCCCACCTCCACCTTAAATGTACCTGTCACTCCCAATGCAGAACTCACAGTTGTCAAACTAGCTTTTTACATCTCCTGTAGCATTCTTACAGATTCCTCCACAACTCCTGACCTCCCCATATAATACCACAGCTCTTCTCTAGGCATCCTGTCATATGCTGTCTCTAGGTCCTCAAAGACACAACACAGCTACTTCTGACCTTCTCTGTATGTCTACACCAACACTCTCAGCACAAACATCACATTTGTACTAATCTTTCCTGGCATGAAACCATACAGCTGATCAGTAATCCTCACCAACCTTCTTAACCTAGCTTCCACCACCCTTTACCATTATCTTATGCTGTGACTGATCAATGATATCTTTCTTAAGTTACTACAGCTCTGCACACCACCATTATTCTCATAAGCATTACCAAAACACATTTTCCCCACTCCTCATGCATCCTCTCACTTTCCAAGATTACAGTAAAGAATCCGGTTGAAAGGACCTCTGCCATTTCTCCAAAACACCTCCATGCATCCACAGGTATGTCATCTGAACCAACAGCCTTTCCATTCTCAAACCTCTTCATAGCTATCCTTACTCCCTCCTTGATAATCTGTTGCACTTCCTGATTCACCATACCCACATCACCCAACCTCATCTCTCTCTCATTCTCCTGATGCAACAGCCCATTAAAGTGCTGTTTCCATCTGCTGTACACAGTCACCTCACTTGTGAGTATGTTTCCCCAATTATCTTTTATCACCCTTATTTGCTGCACATCCTTCTTTAGCTATGTGCCTCTGTCTAGCCAATTGGTACAGGTCCTATTCTCCATCCTTGTTATCCAACATTACATACAACCATTTAGACACCCCATCCTTAGCCTTTGCCACCATTCTCTTTGTCATGCACCCCATCCCCTTATACTCCTGTCAACTTTCTTCTTCTGCCTGACAATCCCACTTCTCCTTTAACAACCTCTTTATCTGTATACTCCCCTGTACTTACTCATTACACCAACAGGTCCCCTTGTCCTCCTTCCTCTGTCCAGATGTCACAACAAGCCCTGTTCTACTCATCTCCCTTACTAGCATGGATATATTTAACCAAATATGTGGTCATTCTTCACTGCCATCCACTGCCTGTCATAACTCTTCCCTGAACTCAACCTTACAATCACCTTTTGTCAGTACCCACGATTTGATCCATGGTACTGCCCTCACACTCCTCCCCCTCTTTTTGACCACCAACAACATCCCACAGGCCAACATTCCTTGCTGCCCAACTACACTTTCCCCTGTCACCAGTTTACAGTTTACAGTCCCCTTCAAACAGGCCCATCTGCATAGGGGATAATCCCCCTATGTGCATCTTCCTCCACTCTTGTATGTCACCCTATGCCCCTTGGTCTTGTAAAAATATGTATTCACCACAGCCATGTCCAACCTCTTTTGCAAACTCCAAAACAATCTCACCTTCTACATTCCTTTGCTTAACACCAAACCTGCCCATCATTTCTGCATCCCCTCTGTCTCCTTCACCAACTTGCCCATTGAAATCTGCTCCAATCACCACTCTCTCACCCTTGGGTACAGTCATCACCACTTCATTCAACCAGTCCAAAGTACATCACTTTTATCCCTCACACATGCAACTAGTGGAACATATGCACTAACAACTGTCATCATTACACCATTAATTCCCAGCCGCATAAACCTTGCTCTACCCAACACTCCTATCACTGCCAAACACACTCTTTGCATAATACTCCATTAGGTTAACACCTACACCATTTCCCCTCACATACACAGCATGTTAGAACTATTTGTACCTGAGTATGATACACACAGCCATAACCCCCTTCCATCTGGTCTGTGGCACACACAATATATCCACCTTTCATCTGTCCATCAGATCAACTAGCTCAGTACCAATACCAGCCACACACGCAACAGTAAAAGTTCCTAGCACTCATTGCCACACTCCTAGCCTTTCCCCTCTCTACCTGCCATAGGAGCATTGCACATCCTCCAGGGTATGACTGTGAATGCAAAGACTACCCAACTATCAAATGACGTATGCGTGTTACAGCAATATGAAGACAGTGTCACTAATGTTGGCTCATAGCCCACCATATATGTGTGGCATCCTCCAGATGTCCTGCCCTACCAGGTTGGCAGGAATTACTGAGTAACAAAAGTGTTATAACAGTGTGCCATACTGACACAGAACAGAAATGTATAGCATTTATTACCTTTGCAGATGTATGCATGTATGGGTAGGTGTACCTGGCTGCCTCATAACACCTGATATGGGATGCAAAACATCACATAAATAAGCTGTACATGTCATGCACATGTGTAATCATACTGTCTGTGCATCCAACAGAGTTACACTTCTACAGCCAATGGTTGTTGCAATGCCCTGACACAGACATGGGTACTAGCATAAGCAGGAGTATCATGTAGACATTTTAGAGTTCTCCAACTGTGTTATGACCTTGTGTCCATGCCTACTACAAACAGTTATATGACCACCCATGTAGCTGTATGGCCTCAGCAATACCGTACTTGTACAAACTGTCTCCACCAAAGTAGAGTAAACCCCTTTGCCGGACAGCAGTAATGTACAAAGCACATAATGGGATGCTAAATTGGCTGTACAGAGAAAAGTAGGAGCAGGCACCAACTGGCCAGCATGTCATCCTTTGTCTGAATGACCATATTAGGTCACAGGTGGATTACTGTAAGGCTGACTATGAGTACAAATTGAACACATCCACTGAGGACAACCAGAAGGCCAGCTTTACATATGTCTGCAGTCTCAGAGGCAACAACCCAACCCACCCTGTAATGGAGGTCAATCACACTACATACACATACACCATAGCTAAAATCAACCTGCTGCAGACACGTTTAGGCCAAACATCACCTCTCTGCCTCAACATCAATATAGGTGGATATGCACACCACACACACCCATGCCCTCATCATCATGGATCAGGTGTAAACTGCCAACTTAAACATAAAAATAGCAAGTCCTTGGGGACTGATATCATTCCTGTCTGCATCCTACAAGAACCCAGACATATGCTTCCAGCTCCATTACACACTGTATTCAAGTCAAGCCTGAGCAGCAGTGACATCCCATCTGCAGGGAACATGGACACTGTCACCACTCTACACAAACATGAATGGTTGTTTATGAAATGTACTGGCCCTCAATGGAGGAACATGATACAACAGGACTAGGAGTACAATGCATGTTCATACAGTGATGCTGGGTATGGGGTGATGTGTTTCTATGTAGTGGCTACTGATACTCATTAGTCAAGTGCTGTCTCTGTAAAGAACTCTGGGCAATGTCTGTGGTCCTGAGATGTGTTTCCCCGTTTATGTCTTCCAGGTGTCATGCAACACCAACTGCCCTGTTTGGAACAGGAGACTGCAGCCATAACTGAGGCCATCCTGCAGAACTATGACATCCTCTTCAGTCGGGGTCACCAACATAAGCAGGAGAGGACTACCCTATGGGATGATATAATCCAAAGAGTCAACACCTTGGGCCACCATGGATGCACGTACGATCAGGTCAGGCACAGAGTGACTGACCTGATTCGGTGTGCCTGGCAAAGGGCCACTGCCATAGTGAGGGCCCGTGCTGCTACCGGTGGGTGGCCAGCCAGATAGGCCCCACTTACGGCAATGGTGGAGATCCTGACCAGCCATGAAGTAGCCCCCACCTGACCATCTATACAGGAAATATCAGTTGTGGAGGTGGGTGGCATCCAGTCAACAGGTGAGGAGCATCCAGGTAAGGAAAACATGCACATCAATGTACTGAGGTAGCATTACAACTGTGTGCTATAGAGTCTTTAGATGCATATGTCAGTGCAAAATAGATTAGTGGGTGGGGTTAAGTAATGTACACAAGTGTACATCTATGGTGAAGGACAGCAAATTGTGTAATATCATAGTTTATACTGTACCTGTGCATAAATGTGGCATTAATCTTGGACCAATGCCTTTTGTGAATCTGCTGACAGTACCTCTCCCTCCCTACTACCTAGGTTCCTCTTGTCTACATGAGGTACAACAGCTTGAAGCCGGTGAGTATGAGATTTTACTGTTGTGGCTCATCACTACCCCAGGCATGTTAAGGTCATGCATGTCACCATGCACACAACTGTTACACTCAGCAGACATTTGCCAATATCTGCATGATCACTTGTGGTGGAGTTCACTGCATAATATCACAGTGGCTATCACAGAAGCCTATTTGCATGAGATGTCACATATCTGTAGCATACCTCAGAAACCAGTCATTGCAGGACATCTAGATAAAAATTGACAAAATCTGGGGATAAAGGGCAAAGAGTAGGGATATATTGTATACATTAGTGTTATACAGTGCATATAAAAGGTGTACACACCTGTTAGAATGCCAGGTATTTGTGATATATGACAATGTGAGCACAATATGTAACACCAAATCCATCCAACCTTTCATGTGACCTATAATCTGTACAATGCAATTGTGAAACAGACAAATCTGTTAGGGGAGCAAGTATGTGACATGAAAATTGTCCAAAAACAGAAGATGAATATGTGTGTACAGGATAAAGCTCATACTGTGGTGTAGCAGCATTTGATAAAACCACAGCAGTACAACATATTGGATACACACCTGCCATCAATTACAGACCCTTGGATTAACTGCAAATAACAGTCAGCTCATATACCAAGAATATCATGACATAGACCCACAGTTGCCTGCTACAGCAAAAGCTATGGTTTGCATAGAGCTTAACATGCTGCAAAGGGATCACATTTTAGAAAGGTATCAGCCTGGAGAAGGCTACAGAAACATGCCCACAGCATTGCATATACCATGGAACACAGTGCAGATAGTCATCAAAAGGTGTTTAAGATATGGTGCAACAGTGACATTGTGAAGAAGTGGACATCCCTACATGTATGTTGAGAATACAGTACCAAAAATGTCAAGGGAAGCTGCCAGGAGCCCTACAGCAACACGGAAGGAGTTTCAGACATCTCTGGCAAGTACTGGGTGTGTACACAATCTTCCGTGGTCTCCACATATCTTGCCTATAGGGTGTGTTTGGAAGATGGCAGCTGTTCCTCACAACAAACATCAGCTTTTCAAAAAGCATTTGTGGAAATGTGTTAACGTGTTATGAGACTAAGGTTAAACTTTCTTTGTCCACAATTCAGTCATGTTAGTTTGGCCCAATAACAGCACTGCACAACAGCAGAACAGCACTACCCACACAGTGAAGCAGGGTGATGGCAGAGTTCTGCTTTGGGTTTGCTGTTCACAAGCTTGAACTGGGGCTATAGCTGATTTGGAGTGTATTATGACCGGTTTCAACCATCGGTCCCTTGTGGCTATAATCCTTCTGGTGTCTGCCACATAGCTGTGTATGGGGAGGAATTCCAACATTGCACACAATAATGGCCCACACCTTACATCCAACTGAACAAAAGGATGACTTCACAAGAACACAATCAACAGTCTGCAGCAGCCAATCCTGAGTCCACACTGAATACAATACCTGACCTGACAAGTGCTGTGCACAGGGGATGGCCTTGCATTCTGACAGATTTGGAGGTGTTTTGCAAGGGACAGTGTGCAAACAATGTCAAGATGTGCCATGCTGATACACACCTTCACAAGAGGACTGAATGTTGTGATGAGATCAACAGGTGCTTTACCAAGTATCAGTTTACGGGTGTGCACCTCCAAGCACCCCGGCTATTGCACTGATATCATTTACTATATCTTACCCCTACCTGATGTGCATGTTCTTCAATTGGAGTGGACTGGTTATATATCATACGAAATGGTGGAAATGTTATGGCAATATCACTGGTGCCTCATGTGATCACAAAATCCTTGCATGTTAAAAAAGTGTTTTTACACTTACTATATCCACTGAAAGCTTGGGAAATTGTTTGAGTAACTGCCGTTGTTTTCACATACATGTACTGCAGGTTATGACATCTGCATATCACAGTATGACATTAAGTAGGTTCACCAATCCACTGGTCAAACCAGTAATGTATCAGACAGACATAGGAGGTATGAGCAGCAGACAGGAAACATGACCCACATATCTAGATATTCCTGGAAACTCTGTACAGTTGGTAGGTATGTTCTGTAGGTTTAGCCACAGTGCTATACAGGTAACAGCAGTAATGTTTACATGGGTGCAGTGTGTTCTAGGTGAAGGCTCACCAACAACTAAAAACACTTGCATATCCCAGTGGTGTAAATTAGTAGTAACAGTAAGTTGAAAGGTATGCACTGCATGATGTTGAGGGCCTGTCCAGAGTGTGTCTGTTTTGGTCTGAATGTGTATCATGGCTGTCATCTGTTGCCTAATGTGAGGTCTGTGGAATGTCTCTGGGACACCTCACATGTGTGTGACTGTGTGAGTGTGTGTGTGTGTGTGTGTGTGTGTGTGTGTGTGTGTGTGTGTGTGTGTGTGTGTGTGTGTGTGTGTGTGTGTGTGTGTGTGTGTGTGTGTGTGTGTGTGTGTGTGTGTGTGTGTTTGTGAGTCTGTGTGAATGAGTGTGTGAGTGAGTGTGTGTACCAGCAAACCTTATAGTGCCGATAGTAATGTACATATGTTGTCTTTTCCTCACAGGTGGACATGGTGCTCGCAGTCCCTCCCACTGTGTAAGTGATGTTAGTTTGTTTGGTGATTCTGACCATAACTCCTGTAGAGAAGCACAGGTGGGGTTGTCAGGGGCTGCAGCTGTGTCATCGGTTGGCATCCCACCTTTGTCAACCCCATCCCCGCACACAATCACAATGCCCACACATTCCCCATCACCAGTCCAGTCGCCACAGTTGAAGGACAGCTGGGTGCTGGCACAGAACATGCAAGTGTGGTGACAATGGCAAGTGAGTACCCAGGCACTAGTCATAGCCAGAGTGTTGGTGAGGTCCCACACAGGCAGGTGGGCAGGGTGCTTGGAGGAGGATGGCTGCCCATCTAGCCCATGTTAAAAGTGCCACTGCTGCAGTAACCAGGCACATGTTTTAGGCTATAATGGATGCACAGGCACGTAGCAAACGTAACACCAGAGCAGTGCACAGGCTGGTGGAAGAACATCTCCCTGGTGTCTATGGCGATTTGTGTGAACTTATTGCAGTCAGGTGTGAAGGCAATGAGATCATGGGTAGACGGTGGGGTCAGGTCATGGCACTCCTTCACCGTGGAGTATCTGTGCTCGAACATTTGGCAGAGGTGGAGTATCTGTGCTCGAACATTTGGCAGAGGGGAGGCAGCAGCCATGTGGGCATACCTCAGCACCGCAATCAGCTGGGGGTACATGTGACCATGCACCATCACGCTCCCATAGGGGCAGAAACACCAGCACTGCTGAGGGTGGTATACTGTCCATGCCAAGACATGGCAGGCATGGGCACATGGTCCTGGCCAGTCCCAACAGGGACACGGATGCAGCAGACATTAGTCACCATCAGGGAACAGTACTGTGTCCGGCCTTGTCCCTGGTGGTGCCAGTGATACCCCTGGCAGGTCCAGTTCCCATGTCCAGGTTTGGAGAAGGTGAACTGTACACCCTGCTGTGTATGGCCACAGCTGTCCAAAAAACATTAGTGCAGGGCAGCCACATGGTGTGACTGTGTGCCTGTCCACACATACACACACACACACACACACACACACACACACACACACACACACACACACACACACGCACACGCGCACACACACAAACACACACACACACACACACACACACACACACACACACACACACACACACACACACACACAATCAGAAAAAGCTCACCTGCACACATGCATGCACCTCACCTGCACAGGCTATGTCATTCCCACACACCAAACACACACCCATAATGTCAACTGAATGGCACAGCCTAGGCCTCTGGCAAAACCACACGACACCCTGTGCATATGATGAAACCTGTGCCAGATCCCTGCCGTCCAAACCATCGATGCAGGGACATGCAAATATGGGTCTGATGCACAGGGTAAACTTACTAAATTGTAGCTATGTAGTGCTGTGCAAGGTGCTGTCATCTGGCATTTGTAAGGAGTACACATCAGAGTGTGTGTACAGTTTCAGCCATGATGCATTATTACTATTAGTGATGCAGAATGAATGTGTTCTCACATACTGTATCTTGTTTGTGTTCTAGGTGTCTGTGTGTCACTGGGATGTGGCCCTGCAGCAAGACCAAGGGGTATGACAGTGTGGTAACACATCAACCATGTCAGTGACCACATATGCCTCATAGGTTATAGGGCTGAGGGTTGTATATAGGTATATGGTGATTGACATCATCTGTTGTAGAGTAGAGAATGGTAAGTGGAGTGGGTTGGCCACACCTCCGTTTGCTAATAACCACACCTCCAGGGGATATTCCTCAACCAAACACAATGAGATTACTATTCACACACAGACACACACACACACACACACACACACACACACACACACACACACACACACACACACACACACACACACACACACATGTGCACAGGATCGCCATCAAGTTGTGGCACCAGACTATTATGCAATTATGGCTACTAGTGTGAGGGGTGTAACACGGTACCTGTACAGTGAAGAACATCATGTGTCATTGTGTGGAATGGCAATGGTGGGTGTAGTGTGTATGACAGTGTCATAATAGTCTGTCACATACAAGTTTACAAACCGACAACCACTGATATACACACCAATGTTCACACACACGCACACACACACACATGCACACATGCACACACGCACACACACACACACACACACACACACACACACATTTGCCAGTACTGAGATCCATAGGTTCATAGATTCATAGGTGTGTACTAGGTGAATGGCCATGAAGGCTCTACAAGGCTACCCCAAGGGAATACCCTGACATCAGGCCACCTGACAATAGTCCCCGGTCTGGCTAATGGGTATAGTCACTGGAGCAATCCCCAGGGGTGGGTATTGTATTCCCCATCCACCCATCCAGATTTCTATTGTGGATGGCCAGTGATTTGCACTGCTTCAAATGTATGTGATGTATATTCCATACCATGGACAGTATCTGGGTTGTGAACCTGTCCCACAAGCATGTCCTTTGGAGTGTGGAAGTGTAGTTGAGGTCCCTGGGGCATTTTGTGTGGACAGATTAGTATCTTCAGATGTAGCATTCCTGACCCAGTTTAGTCAGACATGTCTGTGCAACTCAGGCAGTGATAGGACCTACATTGACAGTATGATACAGAGATTCATTGGAGTTTTTGGAGCCTGTCCATACCGGGCATGTGTGTAAGGCCTGGTATTCTCTTTGAGAGGTACATTTGCAGCCTCTACAGTTGTTGCAGGTGTCCAGTGGGGTACATGGCAAAAGGGCCACTATACACATTGATTGGGCTACTGAGGGGAGGGTACAGGGTGACCATGGCCTTTTACTTGCTGGATAACACACACTTAGTCAGGAGATGTAACACATTAAAGAACTTTCTGATGTCAGTAGCACTGCTGTGGTCAACAGACAGCTCACTGTCAACCTGTGTTCCCCATTCTGTTATAAGAACATCACTGTTCAGTGGACTACCAGCAATGTATTACTCCATGTGAGCCATGGTGTTTCCAAAGGTAATGGCGGCACATTTCCTGGCATTGAGCTAATGTCCAGGGTTCTGACAACAGTCATAGGTCTCAGAGAGGCCTTTGTGCATGATGTCAACATCACATGTGGGTAATGATAGCACCCACCTTACAGTTGTATGCAAACATTGTCAGCCAAGGTGCCTTTGTGTTGGTCTGCACTTCAGAGGTGTAGAGCCCAAACATGAAAGGACACAGGTCCACACACTGTGGGACTCCACTCATGTCTGGTCATCAGTCTGACATGGAGTCCGCTACATTCATACTGTGGTTTCTATCTCTGAGGCAGTTTGCGAGACAACTAGTGATATAGGCGTTGATGCCTAGCCGAATGTGTGTATGATTCCTGAGTGGAGAGTGGTCTCTGAGTATTAGAAGGGCTGCCTATCTTGTTACCTATTCCATACTGTCACATAGTCATTGCACATGGCACAACACTTTTAGGGCTGTAGATTGTCTACACCTACCTGTACAGTAGTTGACAACTGTTGGCCTTGTAATGTGGACATTGGGATATATACTAGTTCATCAGTTTAATAATTTAGCAAAACCCACCCCCAATGGATCCTGTTATTACACACACACACACACACACACACACACACACACACACACACACACACACACACACACACACACACACACTTGCCAGTACTGAGATTAGAATCCCTACCTATCTA
>NC_056741.1:1653554152-1653561652 GCF_019279795.1 Protopterus annectens | reverse complement strand
GCATCAATACCATAAATATGCTATCAGAACATTGTACACCTTTCCTTTATTGTAATGAAATTGACTTATCTTATGCCTGAGGAAGTTGTGAGGACAGTGCTTGAGGGCTGTCTATGTTGGATGCATGCAGTACACTGCCTATACATGGTAAGGTATAGGTAGTGTGATGTTTGGCATCCATTTTAGTGTTTTTGTGAGTCAGAGAGAGATATCAGTCCCTGGGTTCCTATATTGTCAGTGTATGTACTATGTGTTGCCTCTTTGCCAAGGCCTGGGCATACTGGGCATGCCTCCTTCTGCCTACAGGGGCAGGCTTAGGATGTTCCTCCTCCGAGTCCCTCTGTGCCTGTGGTAACCTTGGCAATGGTGGGAGGCTGTGTGGCCCTTCCCCATTATGTTCCTGCTGCAGCTGTTTCCACAGAATTGTGTTGTGTAGCATGACACATGATATGAACATGTGTGCACATATAGCTGGAGCATACTGCAAGGCTCCACCGGATATGTCAAGGCAGTGGAGCTATGACTTCAGCATCCCAAACACACGCTCTGTGATAATCCTTATTTGTGTGTGTGCCTCATTATGGCATTCTTGTGTGTGTGTGTGTGTGTGTGTGTGTGTGTGTGTGTGTGTGTGTGTGTGTGTGTGTGTGTGTGTGTGTGTCTTAGTGTGTGTGTGTGTGTGTGTGTGTGTGTGTGTGTGTGTGTGTGTGTGTGTGTGTGTGTGTGTGCGCATTTCTGATGAGTGTCATCAGCCACGGTTTCAGTGTATAGCCAGCATCCCCCACCAGATAGCCATAGGGAATGTCCCCACTGACAAATGCCTGGTACAGCTGTGAGACATGCCAGATGTGGGAGTCATGGTAGCTTCCAGGGCTGCCAGCACACACACTTGTGATAATGCCCTGGGCATTGCACATGACCTGGCAGTTGATGGAGTGGAACCCCTTGTGGTATACGTAGACTCTACCCCACTCACCGGGTGGTGCTTTGATGTGGATATGCATGCAGTCTTTGGCACCCAGTTACCTCCGGGTAGTCTGCTACATGGTGGAAGAGATGCATATTGCTACCCCTCTCCTCACAGGTGGTGGGGAATTGAATATTGTTTTCATTCTGCATGCTGTACACTATAATGGCAAAATGCAGATTTCCCTTAAAATTGGGTTGTCTCATTTTTTTTTTTTTTTTTGGCATGGGCCTGTTTGAGCAATGCTGCCCTATGCTTAAACGACCAAGATCGGTCCAAAAAAATTAGATTTTTATAAATATTAAACAGCTTTTCATGCCAATGGCCTTATATTTGGCCACTGGCATGCCTAATGAACATAATGCATGCTTTTTTATGAGCTATCATGCCTCCATTTTGTTATTTGCAGAAATGTACATGGTTATTAACTGAATACATTTCTGCACTGACACTGTTCTTGCACGGAGACCTGGCAGCTTACTGAATTGCTAATTCACCTCATTTGCATGGTTTTCACCAGCAAATGAGGTAATTAGCATGCTGCATGGTTTTCCATGCAAGAACAGTGTAGAGAAGCCCATGCACGCTTATTCAGTAGTTTACTGAATCGCTTAGCTGTCTTTCTCTATGCAAGAGCGGCTACACTGTTTTTCCACTGAAATATTACTTTATTGAATATTGGGGTTAGTGTGGTTTTGGACAGGCTTTTGGAAGACTCTGTTAAATCTGTTGAGTATTTATTAAAAGATTCTTGAGATTTTCTTACTAAGACTGATAAAAATGATTACACTGAGGACTGTAGTTTTTCCACAGTAGATATTGTCAGCCTTTTTACATCACTTCCGCATCACGAAGGGTTGAATTTATTTTTTGAAGCCCTTCATAAATTGACAATTTTAAGTGACATCATGATTAATTTTGTAATGACAGTTGTCGTTGTGTCTTTCGACTTTTCCTGGCCAGGGGTCGCCACAGCGGAACTCCGGTCCACTAATGATTGGCAGTAGATTTTTGCGTGCTGGCTTGCTGGGCCTAACGCACAACCTTCAACAAAGGAACGCCCATTCACTCATGTCGCCACACAGAAGATGCTCTAACTGAGAATCGAACGGGTAGCATCTAACTGTGAGGCGATAATGCTACCGCAGCACCACCACCGCAGTTAATTTTGTAATGACAGTAATGGAATTTATTTTGATGAACAACTATTTTACATTCGAAGGAGAGTTTTTTAAACAAATCAAAGGGGTGGCAATGGGTGAGAGTTGCCAATTAAGTTTTATATGCCTGGGAATCTAAATTTGTGTTTAATTCAGAGTTTATGAAAGAATGGATTACCTACTTTAGATACCTGGACAATATCTTTATTTTATGGAAGTCCTACTCAAAACACTCTGAAAGGTTTAATGATTACTTGAATGATTCTAGTTCCTACTTGAAATTTACTGGCAATGAGTCAGACACAAGTATTAATTACTTGGATTTAACAATTTGCAAAGACAGGGTGAACAGCAGATTTGGTTCCAGAATTTGCAGGCAGGAAACATTTTCCAACAGTTACTTAGATTATTGGAGTAACCATCCAAGTCACAACAAAAATAATATTTTTAAGGGGCAACTGGTCCAAACAGCAAGAATGTGATCAAAGTTAGAACATTTTGGAGGTGAATCTACTAATATTTTTGATATGTTCCTAGAGAGAGACTACCCCTATTTCACTCTTACCAAAATTTTAGAAGAAGTTTCTATAGGATGGGGAACTAAATATAAACAACTCTTGGGGGACAATAGCTGCCTAATACCCCATAAAACAATAGTAGGGGAGACTAGGCACTTTAATTATAGCATGGTTGCACCTTTTGGTTTTGGAGCCAACAAAATCAAGAATATTATTAGTAGGAACTGGGCAATCTTCAAATGGAAACCAGAAATGATAGAAATAGTAGGTCAAACCTCTTCATTCCTTTACAAAGTTGGGAAGAATTTAAAATGGTTATTTGAGCACACATTGATGAATTTCCAAATACCATTAAAGGGTATGACAAGATGTGGAAGTTGTAAAGAGTGCCCATATATCTTGGAAGAATTATTTGTGAATCTGCAAGAGGTACCTTTTAGGCTTTCCTTAAAAAGGGTAATTGTAACACCAAGGGTATTATATACATCACAATCTGTGATGCTTATGGTGGATTCTATGTGGAAAAAACAGAGAGGCAGTTTAAGAAAAGATTATATAAACATTTATATGCCATTGCTAAAGCCACCTCTAATAATGCTCTTTATAGACATAGTTTGGAATGCGGTGGATTTAGTAAATTCAAATTTGGTATTTTGGACATTTTGCCATTTTCCCCAAGGGCAGGGTGGTGGGAATTAGATTTAGAGATCACAGAGTTACAATGGCAATTTAGGCTAAATGCTATAAGCCCCCCAGGACTCAATGAAAACTTATCTATTGCTCCAATTTAAAAAAAAAGAGCTGGCAATTTATAATGAGGTTTAAATTACAAATTCCATACATAGGGAGAGTATGTATTTATTGTGATATTCAGTTTATTTTACATTTTAAAGCTTTAATGTTCACAATATATTTGTTCAGTTTTGTATGTCTCTTCAAGGACTTAGTCTCATCAATGAAGTGTGATTGATTAATTATTTATTTTAGTTCCTATTTAAGGATAGTATTATGTTACTGCATTTGCTCTGATGAAGTCCCATTCTTTGTTTTACTAGGACAAAAATGCTTAACCTTATGCATTGGTGTGATGTTTATGTATTAAACTGGTGGTATTTTATATCGTTTGAGACTACATTATTGTTTATGCCTCCGTTTTTTTTTCTGCATCAGCTCAGGATGGCTTTCTTCATTTTGGATTAGTTTGTTTCAGCCACCTTTCCCTTTCCACCATTTTTAATATAGAGTTGTTTTATTTTCTGCAGGGACAGGGCTCTTGCAGAATACCCTTCAGAGGACTGTTGTGCAGTCTTTGGCTGTTTCATGGACTTGAGTTGCCTTTTTCTGAGCATGGAATTGGCTACAGGTGCATGTTCTACACACTATAGTTCTGATGCTGCTTCAGTACAAACGGAATAACATGGGCGAACTTAATCAGTTCGTGGCTTTGTTGTCATAGCATGTGGTTGACGTCCAAAGCCAACGGCAACACCTACATATCCCACAGAGCAGTTCAGAACTGAGCAATAGGAACTGTTACAGCAGATAAGAGAGACTGGCCAATCAGGGTGACTTTTCTCACACTTCAGCCACTTCCACCAAACACAATCTTCCAGCACATTGAGGCTTTCTACAAAGAGGATCCAAGGCAGTTCATAGAACTAAGGATTTTAATTTTACTGAATGGATTCGGAAGGACATTACTTTTTCCATCAATGGATATAACTTTAATAACTTACACAGCCAGCAACTGACAAAGTTTTTTCAGACTAAAATGAATGAGCTGGAAATGAAGCTCATAAAGGTACGGACTTCACAGTGTGACAACTGTTATTTAAATGAGAATGTTAAAGTTAAAGCGTCCCTAAGGGCCTGTGCATCTATACGTTTCCCTTAAAATAAGAGACTCAGAGACTGATGAGTTGCTGAAAATGTTCGACCATTTTGGCTTTGAACTAATGTTGTTTATCATTAAGGTTAATAATGTTAGAATTAATAAATTATTAGAAGAAGTGAATGCTTTGAATAATGAGATTTTACCTGATTTGTTGTTTGAATCTAATGCATATAAGTATGAAAATATTTTTAATAAGGTGGAACACCATGTTAATTCTAATTTAGAAAGAAAACGTAAAAAGATGGTTCGTGATGAGAATGAATACCTCAAAAACATGGCCTACCCCCTACCTTATTCTTATTTTAAACATCAGGATTATTTAGGAGCATTAAATACATCTATTAGAGAAATTGATAATTTGGATAGACGTACTATTAACCATTATAATCAAGATGCCGTTCACCTAGAGGTTAAATATGTTGACAACCCAGATTATGATTACAATTACTCCCCTCCTTAAGAAGGTCAGAAAGGATTGAGAACAGGAACAGACAAAAAGGGTTTTACCCCAAGCCCACACTCCAACAGGGGTAAGGGGCAGAGGAAGGGGGAGGGAATGGAAAAACAATAGCAGGAACAACTTTAGACCATAAATGAAAATCAGCAAGTGCTTCCGCAAGAAAAAAACCTTGCTGAGATTAAGAGAATGTACGGGGGGGGGGGGTGGATTTAAATACATTGCAAGGTTTCAACATTTTCAACTACACAGATGCTAATATTAGCAATATGCATTTTGCCCTTTTTAAAAAAGGGTTTAAGTTTATACCTTCTTTTAAGGTAGGAGCTGTAGATACCTTAACCGAGTTTCTTATTTTCACAAGGAAACTTAATTTACAAACCCCAGGATTCAATAAACTCCATGCAAGAATAAAAGTATTTTTGCACAGAGTGGTTCATGTCCATATAGCACAGCAGCGCACCTTGCATATTCATGAAGGCATGTTGCTGTTCTACCTATATGGATACAAACCATGATTGAGTGCTGGGAGCGTGTCCAAGTAGTGCACGGACACTGAACATGCCCCCTACACTCAGAAAGTGCTGTACGGCACTTTCTAAATTGATCTGGCATAATATTAGAGATTTACTCTAATATTATGCCAGTATTTCAGTGTCTGCAGACACTGAAATGAAATAATGGCCATTTCAGTGTCTGCAGACACTGAAATAAACATTGGCATCAAGAAAGCAATGCAGGGGGTGTGTGACAGGTTCTGTGAAACACCCCCTGCATTGCCAAAGTGCAGTACAAAACTCCACAACCTGCTAAAGCAGGAAATGTGTGCAAATTCACAAATAATGGGGGATAAATCCCTCATAAGGGACACAACACACATATTGCCCACTAAATTTAGAAAGTTGATAGAAAACAGATCATGCATTAGCATGAATTACTGAAGGGTAGAAGTCTGAAAGCAGATATATGCCAATATTCCCTGACAGCAGTGCATGTGGATAAAGGCACAAATAATGGGAGGAAAAACAATAAAATAGGGACAAATCTGAAAAAGTGCCCTCACACACACAGAAAGTTGATAGAAAACAGGATATGTATTAGCAGGAGTCCCTGAAGGATAGAAGCCTGAAAGCCAAATGAATGCCATTGTTTCATGATTGCAATCCTCAATGAGTTGTCAGAACACCACAGGACTCACTTATATAACATAATTATACAATAATAATATATACTTTTTTTCAAGGCTAAGGAATGTTTAAGCGTAGCTAAGCCGATGTGCGCATTATAACCCTCTGCTTATCATAGCTTAAACATCCCATAGGATATAAATGCAAATATACAGGTAAAATTTCCAAGCTGAGATAGTGTAGTGGTCAGAGTCCCAGCTTTACATGCAGGCGTTCAGTGTTTGAGTGCCAAGACAAGCAACTTATTTTTCTATGGGAAAGTACTATTAGAATTATTTTTGTAAACTTACATTATGTGGCAACTGTTTGTTGTCAACCAGGGTAGTGTAGCAGGTCCAAAAGTGAGGTGTCAGTCTAGAAAAGATGTGAACCCCCCCCCCCATATAAACCCAAGTGCCCCATACAGTATATTCACACAAGAATATAATGTACTGAAAGCACACAGGGGGATGTCATGGCAGGTAAACATAAAATTATAATATGTCAGTAATGATGAATCAGTCCCACAGTCCTGATACTCTATAAAATGAAATCTGAGCAATGCTAAGTAGAGCTCAGCTATGCTAAGCTGGCGTAAGCATTGCTTGAATGTAAATGTTAAGCAATAAGTTGTCCAGCTAAGCAGATTTGCGCATTGGTAGGCAGTGCTCAACATCTAACCCTTTAAGCACTGCCAACCTTAGCTAAGCGGGTTTGCGTGTCACTTAGCTTAGCTCAACATATTCAAAATGGTCCCAGTGATGGCAAAGGGTAGGAATTTGGCCATATTTAAACCTCACGGGTGGAAATACAGCCATACCCAGTTGTAGCTCATCTTTGCAGGCACTATGGCAGGCATAGGAGAGGGATCACTCTTTTGGACGCAACGCTGGGGCATTCAGAAGTCCAGGGTCATGATTGGACTCCTAGTGAAAGACCATGAGAAGAGGCTGCTTCAGGGCCGGTACCAGGCCTCCCAATAAAAAGCGGAGGCCTGGGACCATCTCACATGTGATCTCACCAATGCTACTTGTATCCCTCGAACTGGTGAGCAGCTCCGGCACCATTTCACTGACCTCAAGCATAGGAAGAGGGAACTCTTGGACCTGTGGACCCAAGACTCATGGACACACGATGTCCCAGAAGTGAGTAAGTATCAGTATCAATTAGTGTTTACCAAATTCCAGCCTGCATATTTAATCGATAGGTGTGCATAAATGTTTCTTTATCTTCTGTACAGTTGCAGATGAGAGGGCTGCGAACATAGACGCCCAAGCAGGTTGCCAAGGATGCACTGGGAGGGTGGTGAGTACAAATCTAGTTTGCAGTATTCAGGGA
>NC_056741.1:1653379152-1653549152 GCF_019279795.1 Protopterus annectens | reverse complement strand
ATCCCTCCTACCTGTAAACATACCCTCCTGTTTTTATTGCTTTTACTCACTCTCCTATTGTAGGCTACCATTCTTACTCACTCCCACTCTAGCCTGCAATACTAGAATCATCCACTAGGTGTTGCCCTATCTCCAGATATTGTACTACTCCCCCCTTTCTTTTTCTCTCTCTTTTACCTCCTTTCCCCAGCTCTGAACTTCAGCAGTTCCCGAAGTGCTACTTAGCTGTTACTGTTTTCTTCCTTCATTTCTACTGCCCAGTGACACCTTTCCAGTTCTGTCTCCTCTGTTTTTTTTTTCCTTTCCACCTCTAACCACCTGACTAGAGACTCCCTTAGCCCTATTTCTACTCCATTCCACCACTAGACTCAGCCTAGCTGATTGTTTTTCTTTGACTGTTTCAGTATCTGTTTCCTGTGCAGATCCATACTTTCTATCTAAACACCACTGCCTGACTTCACTCTAACCCCTACTCTTATACCTGTCCCACTCCATACCCTCTAACCACTCTGCCATATTCCCCATACTATTTTTCTCCCCTATTCTATCTTTTCTTCACTGACTACTCCACACCCTCTAACCACTCTGCCATATTCTCCATACTATTTTACACCCCTATTCTATCTTTTCTACCCTGACTAAAACTAGAATCTGACCACTGCCCTATTCTCCAGTTGGCTGCTTTCTGCCCCTCCTACCTCTACCTATTTCCTCCCCTTTTTTTTTCTTTGCCCTCCCTTTCCCTTCTTACTCTTCTGAACTCCCATAAATACCCTGGGTTTTGTGGGGCCACTTCCTTTAGAACTTGGATAGCTCTGGCTGCTGTCTGTTCCTTGCCCAGCGTCGACCTCTATGGTATGTAATCTTGTTTATTTTTTAAATTGTCTGCTGCTCATAACACTGAATTCTTGCTGCTCACATCATTTGTTTTTCTCATACCTGCTTGATGTACCTAATTAACTGCACTGGCTCTGTTACTGCCATGATTGTATTCTAGGCCATTATTTTTTTTTTTGGGTACTGTACCTAGCCTTTACATATATACTTATTTTTAATTATATAGTGAACCTTCCTAGCTGGGTTATTTTTTGGGGTCGGATTGAGGTAGTATATTACTATAGTGTATCTTTATTCAAGCTGCTAACCAGCTCACAATGTGCTCATAAGAGTAAGCATGCACACAGATATGTTACAATTGTTGGGAGTAGTTTTGCACCTTTCAAAGACGCCCTGTAGTTATACGTATCTCGCAAGAGTATACTGCTACTAGAATCGTCCACTGAAAACAGATTTAACTAGCGTTTTACTCGCGGCTGTTTAAGTGCATTATTCAAGGTATTTAGCCTTAGAGAATTTAAACGTGGATCACGCCCACTGTTTTTTTGGATTTCAGGCTGCAGATACTTTCAGCTAAGGCGACTATTTTGCGCCTTTTTAACCTACAACATATTCCTGTGGCTGTGTATCAGATACTTAGTTGCCAACATACTACTCAATCTGCGCTTCTAATTTATTTCTTATCTGAACAGATAAGCGCAGTATTCAAGTTCGCAGTGGCTGTGTATCAGATACGTGATTGCTAACATACTACTGAATCTGCGCTTCTAATTTATTTCTTATCTGAACAGATAAGCGCAGTATTCAATTGCGTATGGCCTTAGATAATCATAAGTGAATCAATCACAGCTCTCTGGATTTTCAGGCTACAGGTACTATTATCTAAGGCGACTATTTTGCGCCTTTTTAACCTACAGTGTATACCTGTGGCTGGGCATCGGATACATAGTTCCCCACAAACGACTTAACCGGCGCTTCTAATTAATTCTTATCCGAATAGAGCCAGTTCCACCAGTAATCTCTCAAGGGTCCACAAAGACAAGGCAGGCTACGAGGCTACGGAAATGTCTCCACGTATATAACACTACCAAGAGGATTTTTCTTAAATTCTCCTCCTCTCCTAAATGCCAGTAAAGGGTGTCTAATCACACAAACATACACATAGAGGATAAGTAAAGAGCTAGGACTAAATGTACCTCTTCCAACAGTACTAATAAAAGGGGCTGTTTATTTGTTATTTGTTAAACCTGTCTTATATTGCTGCTGGCAAGGCTCTAAATTCAGTTACATTCTCTGATGTACTCTATTCACTGTTGTTGCTGAATAGAAGATAACTGCTTAATCTGTTTTCAATATTTACTGCTGTTATCTACAGCTCTATAGTTGTGTTTATTGCTGTCTGCAAAGTCCATACTTGTAGTTACCTAGTCTGACTTCATTAGATTATCTGCTGCTAATAATTGGAACAGGATTTATGTTTAAATTTCTTTTTAACTGCGGTTTACATCAATATATTGATTTAAAACTAATCTTAGTACTGCTACCAAAGTCTTAAATATGTATTACTGCTAACCAGCTGTTATGTCCCTGTGTATGACTGTTAATCTCACTATGCTTCATGGATTTTTGTAATGTACATTAGATACTATAAGAATTGTGGCAGGCTATGAATACTAATATTGTGTGAAGTTCTATCTTGCTTTTTATTTTTATGTCTCTTACCTCCTATTTTGTCTCTCTTGCCTCCTAAGAAACTCTACCCACCTAGGGCTTGTAGTGCTAGAACGCAGGAAGCTTAGAACCCTCTCCACATATCAGTGGGTCACCTCCTTGCTTATCAAGCTGACAATCCCTTATCAAGGATAACAGTAAAGTATGTCTGCTGAATAATTCCTATAAGAAATACTACTTTTGACTGCACCAAAATATTTGTATACCTAGGCCTGAGCTAGGATAGCCAGCAGCCTTTGCTTTTTTCCCCCATACATTACCTTTCTATCTATCCCTCCTACCTGTAGACATACCCTCCTGTTTTTATTGCTTTTACTCACTCTTCTATTGTAGGCTACCATTCTTACTCACTCCCACTCTAGCCTGCAATACTAGAATCATCCACTAGGTGTTGCCCTATCTCCAGATATTGTACTACTCCCCCCTTTCTTTTTCTCTCTCTTTTACCTCCTTTCCCCAGCTCTGAACTTCAGCAGTCCCCGAAGTGCTACTTAGCTGTTACTGTTTTCTTCCTTCACTTCTACTGCCCAGTGACACCTTTCCAGTTCTCTCTCCTCTGTTTTTTTTTCCTTTCCACCTCTAACCTCCTGACTAGAGACTCCCTTAGCCCTATATCTACTCCATTCAACCACTAGACTCAGCCTAGCTGATTGTTTTTCTTTGACTGTTTCAGTATCTGTTTCCTGTGCAGATCCATACTTTCTATCTAAACACCACTGCCTGACTTCACTCTAACCCCTACTCTTATACCTGTCCCACTCCACACCCTCTAACCACTCTGCCATATTCCCCATACTATTTTTCACCCCTATTCTATCTTTTCTTCACTGACTACTCCACACCCTCTAACCACTCTGCCATATTCTCCATACTATTTTACACCCCTATTCTATCTTTTCTACCCTGACTAAAACTAGAATCTGACCACTGCCCTATTCTCCAGTTGGCTGCTTTCTGCCCCTCCTACCTCTACCTATTTACTCCCTTTTTTTTTTTCTTTGCCCTCCCTTTCCCTTCTTACTCTTCTGAACTCCCATAAATACCCTGGGTTTTGTGGGGCCACTTCCTTTAGAACTTGGATAGCTCTGGCTGCTGTCTGTTCCTTGCCCAGCGTCAACCTCTATGGTATGTAATCTTGTTTCTTTTTTAAATTGTCTGCTGCTCATAACACTGAATTCTTGCTGCTCACATCGTTTGTTTTTCTCATACCTGCTTGATGTACCTAATTAACTGCATTGGCTCTGTCACTGCCATGATTGTATTCTAGGCCATTATTTTTTTTTTTTGGGTACTGTACCTAGCCTTTACATATATCCTTATTTTTAATTATATAGTGAACCTTCCTAGCTGGGTTATTTTTTGGGGTCGGATTGAGGTAGTATATTACTATAGTGTATCTTTATTCAAGCTGCTAACCAGCTCACAATGTGCTCATAAGAGTAAGCATGCACACAGATATGTTACAATTGTTGGGAGTAGTTTTGCACCTCTCAAAGACGCCCTGTAGTTATACGTATCTCGCAAGAGTATACTGCTACTAGAATCGTCCACTGAAAACAGATTTAACTAGCGTTTTACTCGCGGCTGTTTAAGTGCATTATTCAAGGTATTTAGCCTTAGAGAATTTAAACGTGGATCACGCCCACTGTTTTTTTTTCGGATTTCAGGCTGCAGATACTTTCAGCTAAGGCGACTATTTCGCGCCTTTTTAACCTACAACATATTCCTGTGGCTGTGTATCAGATACTTAGTTGCCAACATACTACTCAATCTGCGCTTCTAATTTATTTCTTATCTGAACAGATAAGCGCAGTATTCAAGTTCGCAGTGGTTGTGTATCAGATACGTGATTGCTAACATACTACTGAATCTGCGCTTCTAATTTATTTCTTATCTGAACAGATAAGCGCAGTATTCAATTGCGTATGGCCTTAGATAATCGTAAGTGAATCAATCACAGCTCTCTGGATTTTCAGGCTACAGGTACCATTATCTAAGGCAACTATTTTGCGCCTTTTTAACCTACAGTGTATACCTGTGGCTGGGCATCGGATACATAGTTCCCCACAAACTACTTAACCGGTGCTTCTAATTAATTCTTATCCAAATAGAGCCAGTTCCACCAGTAATCTCTCAAGGGTCCACAAAGACAAGGCAGGCTACGAGGCTACGGAAATGTCTCCACGTATATAACACTACCAAGAGGATTTTTCTTAAATTCTCCTCCTCTCCTAAATGCCAGTAAAGGGTTTCTAATCACACAAACATACACATAGAGGATAAGTAAAGAGCTAGGACTAAATGTACCTCTTCCAACAGTACTAATAAAAGGGGCTGTTTATTTGTTATTTGTTAAACCTGTCTTATATTGCTGCTGGCAAGGCTCTAAATTCAGTTACATTCTCTGATGTACTCTATTCACTGTTGTTGCTGAATAGAAGATAACTGCTTAATCTGTTTTCAATATTTACTGCTGTTATCTACAGCTCTATAGTTGTGTTTATTGCTGTCTGCAAAGTCCATACTTGTAGTTACCTAGTCTGACTTCATTAGATTATCTGCTGCTAATAATTGGAACAGGATTTATGTTTAAATTTCTTTTTAACTGCGGTTTACATCAATATATTGATTTAAAACTAATCTTAGTGCTGCTACCAAAGTCTTAAATATGTATTACTGCTAACCAGCTGTTATGTCCCTGTGTATGACTGTTAATCTCACTATGCTTCATGGATTTTTGTAATGTACATTAGATACTATAAGAATTGTGGCAGGCTATGAATACTAATATTGTGTGAAGTTCTATCTTGCTTTTTATTTTTATGTCTCTTACCTCCTATTTTGTCTCTCTTGCCTCCTAAGAAACTCTACCCACCTAGGGCTTGTAGTGCTAGAACGCAGGAAGCTTAGAACCCTCTCCACATATCAGCGGGTCACCTTCTTGCTTATCAAGCTGACAATCCCTTATCAAGGATAACAGTAAAGTATGTCTGCTGAATAATTCCTATAAGAAATACTACTTTTGACCGCACCAAAATATTTGTATACCTAGGCCTGAGCTAGGATAGCCAGCAGCCTTTGCTTTTTTCCCCCATACATTACCTTTCTATCTATCCCTCCTACCTGTAGACATACCCTCCTGTTTTTATTGCTTTTACTCACTCTCCTATTGTAGTCTACCATTCTTACTCACTCCCACTCTAGCCTGCAATACTAGAATCATCCACTAGGTGTTGCCCTATCTCCAGATATTGTACTACTCCCCCCTTTCTTTTTCTCTCTCTTTTACCTCCTTTCCCCAGCTCTGAACTTCAGCAGTCCCCGAAGTGCTACTTAGCTGTTACTGTTTTCTTCCTTCATTTCTACTGCCCAGTGACACCTTTCCAGTTCTCTCTCCTCTGTTTTTTTTCCCTTTCCACCTCTAACCTCCTGACTAGAGACTCCCTTAGCCCTATATCTACTCCATTCCACCACTAGACTCAGCCTAGCTGATTGTTTTTCTTTGACTGTTTCAGTATCTGTTTCTACCCGCTCGCCTCATGGGCTCACTCCACTCCCCTCCCTACCCCCAATTCCCACCCACCCCCAAGGGCCCTACCTTTATACTTCCTAGACCACACCTCTTCCTCCTCCACTTACTCCAAAACCACACCCCTACCTCTCTCATCTCTCTCCTAACACATATCCTCCTTTCCCCACTTCTATCCTATCATACGTCGTGTTCTTACATTTCCTCTTCATAGACACTCTTCTCTATATCCTTGCACCCTACACACTCTCCTGTTATCTATTTCTACTAATATTACCCTTTCACTTCTCCCTTCCATCCACAACAGACACTACCCACTCTCCCATCTCCTCCCAATACATTTCAAGCTTCTACCATCAAATAGCCAGTATCTACTCATAAAATGAAGAATCAACACATCCCACCCTTTATCACACTCTTACTATCTATCTCACTACTACCTCCTTTAATCCTCACCCATCTATTCACCTTCATTGAAAACCCACTAGACCCTATCCAAAACTATCCCAAGAAAGAAACCATCTCTCCTAACTCACATCTACAATTTACACATGCTAATATAACATTCTCATCTAACTACATACTTCCTAAATATCATAGAACACAACACACAAAATACAACAACTTAAACCCAAGGAAATGTCTATCTCAGTATAGTAGAATCCATAACCTATACTATCTAAACCTACTACTCTCTTTAAAGGATGGTGACATCCACCCTAACCCAGGGCCCCCAACTACTCCTTTTTCTCCTCTCAACTCCAAAATATGTCCTACCCAAGCCTTTTTCAAACAATCTAACTCCCTTTTTATTGCTCATCTTAATATACGCAGTATAAACAATAAAGTAACTCAACTCCAAGCCCTAACTGAAATCTACTCCTTCGATATACTCTGCTTAACAGAAACTTGGTTAAAACCTACTACCAAAGACAATGAGATCATCCCACCTGGATATAATATCCTAAGACTAGACCGAACTTCCAAAAAAGGTGGAGGAGTTGCTATCCTATATAAACCTAGCTTACAATTAACCACTCATAACTGCAAACCACCTATAGACTCCAATGCAGAAATTCTTATCTCCAAACTTCTTATTAACAATGCCAAATCCATCTATATCATTTGTATTTATCTACCTCCTGGTAATAACATAGCAACCATGGAAAATATTCTTTGCTGGCTATCCCAAAACCTGCCTCAAGAAACCATCATTCTAGGTGACACAAATATTGACTGGACCTGCTTCTGCAGCAATCTCCCCTCAAGCCATATAAACCTATATGGGTATTCCCAAACCATTACCTGCCCTACCAGGATAAATAAATCCAACAAGAAATCAAGCTTATTAGACTGGATTCTCATTAACCATCTTCCTCATACTTATGACTCAGGAACCCTCCCTGATGATTTAAGTGACCACTCTCTTACCTATATCATCAGACATAAAACCAACTTTCCTCTCCAACATCCATTCAAAACATCAGATCTAAAAGAACTTTAACCCTGAACTTTTCCAGATGGAACTAAAAGCATGTAACTGGTCACCCTTACAAAACCTACCTTTAGATGAAGCCGTTAGTTACTTTAACTCCAACTTCCTTGCCATCCTGAACCACCATGCCCCTACCAGACAAATTAGAGCTAAAAACAAACATGCTCCATGGCTCTCAAAAGAAACAAAACAAAAAATCAATGCTAGAAACAAACATTGGGCTAAATGGAGAAAAACTCTAAACCCTATACACCAACAAACCTTTAGACAACTAAGAAACCAAACTAAAAAGCTATATTATCTGACAAAAACTACTACCTCCTATCCCAACAAGCCAGTCAAAACAAGCCAAAGAAATTTTGGTCTAGTATCAACCAACTACTTCATCCAGGGCAATCCACCACTCCTAACCCACAAAACACTGAACACAAAACACCAATAAATATAGCCAATGATTTTAATACCTTTTCACTGACACTATACAAACACTAGCTAGTCAGCTCTCACCTAACAACTTTACTTTACCTACTAATAAAGCAACCTCTCCCCCTTCTTTTCACTTTCAACCCATACCAACATCATATATACTAACCCTTCTTCAGAAATTGAAACCGTGCTCTCCCTCAGCAGACCAACTACCTGCTGAATTCCTACAACTAGCCGCTAAAACTATTGCCTATCCAATATCTATCCTGATCAATAGAACTATTACCGAAAGCTATATCCCTACTTTATGGAAAATTTCCCATATTATCCCACTCCACAAAGGTGGGTAATCCACTGAACTCTCCAACTATCATCCCACTGCCCTCCTCTCACCTCTGGCAAAGATCATGGAAAAATGCGTTCACAGACAACTACTTCACCATCTAACACAAAATAATTTACTAGCCAACTGTCAGCATGGTTTTAGACCTTCACATAGCACCACTACTGCCCTTCTTTCCTTCACAGATAGTATCAACAAACACCGCAATCTAAACAAACTCTCTTCTGCCCTATTTATTGACCTGTCTAAAGCTTTTGACATGGTAAATCACCAAATTCTCATCACAATATTAAAATCCCTGTCACTTGATTCATCCTCCATAAATTGGTTCCAGTCTTACCTTGACAAAAGACAACAGGCCGTACTATGGCACAAATCTCTCTCTACTCACTTGCCAGTCAACCTTGGTGTCCTCCAAGGATCCATCCTTGGACCTCTACTTTTTTCCATTTTCATCAATGACCTTCACCTTGCCATCCCCCAAGCCACATGCATACAATATGCAGATGATTCCACACTGATATGCTCAGCCCCCTCCTCTTCTGAACTTCTCTACCTCACCCAACAAGTCTTTAACATAGTTGAGCAATGGTTCACACATAGATGCCTTCTCTTAACCCCCAAATAGACGAAACTCCTCCTTTTCTCTCCTACGAGAAAATCCCCCCCATTGGATTTCTCAGTTAATTCTACCAATAAAACTATTATATCACCTGAACCTACCACCAAACTATTAGGAGTCACCATTGACAATAATCTAAACTTTGATACCCATATAAACAATACTATAAAAACTGTCAACAAAAGTTAGGCTCTCTATATAGGATAAAATCATTTCTCCTACCTTCAGCTCGAACCACAATAGCACACACTCATCTAATCTCTCCTCTTCTATATGCCTCATCTATTTTACTAAACTATCTAAAAATAATCTCAGCAAACTGGAAATGTCCTACAATAACATCGCCAGATTTGCAACAGGTAACCCATTTAGAACCCATCACTGCCTTAATCTAAAACAGCTAGGATGGCTTGAACTACAAAATCTAATTAAATACCATCAACTAACTATAGCTCACAAAACCCTTTACACACCTTCCAAAACACCTATCCTTTCCACACTAATCACTCCCTATAAAAACCTAGATTCCTTAAGGTCTTCTCAGAAACTCCTAGCACATACTACTAAAACATACAACAAGGCTGGTGACTCACTTTTTTCTAATATAGTTGGAAAAGCGTGGAATCTCCTACCAAATGATCTCTCCACACTTCCCTCACTTTCCTGCTTCAAAAACAATCTGAAAGTGCATCTCAAAACTCACTGGCTATGCCCATGCTCCAAACCTGACTAGCTCGAGTCACTAAATACTCTGATCTTCCCATCCCACCTACTCTTCTAAAGAAACTTCTTCCTTATAAAACTAGTTCTACTTACCATCTCTAGAACTCCTAAGCTATATTACTTTCTTCTGCTATGACTGTATTCTATACTGTAAATTTTGGGTTTTACCTGCATCCTTTGAAATGCCTGTATTCGACACTGTTATTTTTTTTTTACTATGATTACCTGTAAATGGCACTGTAAATAGATGTATTTGTCTTATATATCCACAGATAGAATTGTGTTAAATTCATTGTATTACCTAGGAGCTTTTCTCCCCGGGCCTCTACTGAAAATGGACATGTATCCAGTTAGACTAGCCCGGTAAACAAATGTAAAATAAAATAAAAATAAAAAATAAATAAATTCCTTGCATGGAGAAGAATAGATCAAATAATGATTCCCACAGGAATGACTGCCTATATCCACACTGTTGATATTGCAATAAACAAGCCATTCAAGGACCATTTGCACATGGAACTCAATGAATACATTGAAAATAGAATGGAGAGAAATCAGCATGGAAACTTTGTGATGCCTAACCTGCAAGAGATCATGATGTGGGTGAAAAATTCATGGGATAAAATCACTGATAGCTGTATTGCCAATGCACTATGAGCAGGCTACTTGGACAAGCAGTGCTCATTTAAGGAGAGCTCTATTGCTAGGCATGACAGATTGGGTTCAATGGTTCTACACGAAATGGAGTCACAAGAAATTCAGGTCGGAATTCGGGGGTTGGAGACTTATGACAATGTTGCAGAAGAAGATGTCATGACTGTATTTGAATAACTTTTCCATTATCGGGGCAACAGAATGGATTGCTTCTGCTTTCAGTTTTATTCCCCTCCTCCAATGCACATGTATTCAGATTTTTCTGCACTTTCTGTTAAGCATGAAATTTTGCACTGTGAAAGCCAAGGTGTAAACATTCTGAAGTTGAAATGTTTGTTGCACTGTTTATGTATAATTCTCACACAACTGTTAATGTGTTACTTAGAACTGTTGCCAAATAACAGAAAAGTATCAAATAAAATTTTAATTTGTGTACCTGAATAAATGTCAATTTTTGTGCATGAATAAATGTTGATTTTTGTACATGAATAAGTAAATAACTGTAGATTGTTGTATATATATATATATATATATATATATATATATATATATGTGTGTGTGTGTGTGTGTGTGTGTGTGTGTGTGTGTGTATACAATGTAGTGCAGTCATACCTCAGCACCATCTCTCTCAACCTCTGAGTGCAAGAAACCTTTACAGATGTTGTAAAATGGGAGGTGCTACAGCAACAGGGTGCATTTCAGCAGACAATTACTGAAGGATATGAGGATGGAAACTGAAATGTTATGGCATTATTTACTGACATAAATCCTTGGATCTTATAAATAAATAAAATTAAACTATCAAATAAATTGTGGAACAGAACAAAAGTATGGGCTAAATATCTGGACATTTTGTGAAAATCCTGGCAGTGGAGAGGTATGCTCAGAACCATTTATGAATTTGGACCAAGCCTGACAAATTGGGGGGGGGGGGCAAAGGCTTGAAAATTGGGGCACATCCAAAATATGTGAGTAGATAATCTGAGAAAGTTGATGTAGTAACACTGTATGTCCTAACATATATTGACGGAAATATCACAAGTCTGGGACTCAATTGCTTCTCATTAGTTAGTGACCTCAATCCCCACATTATCCCCCTGATGTGTCAGGAATATACAACAGTTATGGAGACAAGACCAAAGATATTGGCCAGACAACTGGACATCCGATGAATATGTAGACATAATACAACATTAGGGGAACTACACTGAGCTACCAAACAATAACCAAACTACAATCAGACTGACATAACACTACCCAAATCCAGTTCTGGGACTGTCCACATGCATTGGCAAATATAACAGGCACTACAGGGATGTAGCACTAGTGGAAAACAGACACTGGTGTGAAAGTGCATACCCACAACCAATTGCACCACAGTCACAGCGACATACCAGTAAGCAAACTGAACACTGTGTGAGCAACAATATCCTATTTGCCACTCACACATTATCCCTACATATACTGCCCTAAGTCATGGTGTAGTGGGAATATTGAGGTGTTACGGGGCATGTCACGGTCTGCCTGTACAAACATATACAGGCAATAGAGAACCAGAAACTGGAGCAGCATTCACAGTCACATAGAAAGGGCCCATGACACTCACATGTACCCCCTCCCTACACAGGCCAAATAACATGTACACACTTCACTGCTACGCAATACTAAGAGTCTGTTAACAATGACCAGACATACACAGACTTCTCAGATATACAGTTTCCCACAGAATGTATAGGCACAGCATTCATATCTATGGCCTTTACATGTCTGGGGGTCTATGACATCACTGGGATGGTAGCAGGAATGAAGGCAGTAAATAATGATACTACATACCTCTAAACCTCTTAGTACATGACATCTGGACAAAGCCTGACATGATTGGGGACAGAGGCCCAAACACAGGGGTATACTGGACATATTGCTGATATAAATTTAGACAGTTACTGGTGTTACCGGGTTTGTTGTACCATATCTTTTCTGAGGGGTATGAAGTGAGTAACACCAATGGATGTTAGCATTACTGACTGCATTGCCCAGAGTATCCTACTGGGCCAAGGACAACAACTGTCTGGGGAACAGACCAAACATATGAGCCACACATCTGGACAGTGTCTAGGCCTATGGACAGTGTAGAGATATGCCCACAGTTATGTAACAGAATGTAAATCCCCTGATAGCTGCCCAACATTTATGAAGCAAAGCAAGACCAACACAACACTCCCCCACATCAGCTCTGAGCAATTACCCATGTATATTTAAATATAGCATGGACTACAGGGATGGAACTATAGTGAAAAGTAGATAGTGGTGCAGAAATGTCCACACAAAAACATTTGCACCAGAGTCACAGCAGCATACCAGTACCCAAAATGAACTCTAGAGTAGAACGACTGTCTGAACAAACATGTCCTGATTGCCAGTCACTCACTATACCGACATATACTGGCCAAAATCACAGTGTATTGGGAATCCTGAGGTGTTACAGGACATTTCACAGTCTGCACCTACAAGCATACAGACCTGATAGACCGCCAGCAACAGTAGCAGCATGCACAGTCAGATAGGTAAAGGATGTATGGCACCCACATCTGCAACTCTCCCAACCCAGCCCAACAAACATCTACACACAACACTGCTACACAATCGTGGAAATCTGTTCACAATGGGCAGACATACATAACTGTCATATGTACAGATTTCCACAGAATTTCCAGGGTGTGGACCCATAATCCTGGCCACTGCTGCATATCATGGCCAGGAGTTTGCTCGGTCACTGGGATGATAACTGGAGTGCAGTCGGTATTTAATGATATGCCATAACTCTGCACCTCGTAGTGCAGGACATCTGGACAACGTATGATGTACTTGGTGGACAGGGAGCCAGAAAGACGGATATATCACACATAATGGTATTACAAACTGAAACAGTAGCTGGTGTTACATGTGTTGTTGCAACATAACATCCCTGAAGGATATGATGTCTGGAAGACCAATGGATGTCAACACAAAAACAGACATTGTTCAAGGAACAGATGAAACATAACAGGCAAACCTCTGGCCAGTCTGTGGACAACATGCCATTTGAGAGGTATGTCAGAGGCATATCACTGTCAGGTGTCAAGTCACTCAGTAAATACATGTCCGGATGAACCCTGTCAATCTAGAAACCTTCCATGTGTATAATAGCACTAATGACATCCAATCTGTACCCAAGTTTGGAGCTTTGTCCCTCATGTTGTTGGGCTGTCTCCACATGTCCTGTCCTCTGAGGTATTTCCACCTACTGTCTATGAAGCTGTAGCCTCCACACTTCTGTAATGTCCCCCGCACAGGCAAGAAAAAGGGGCAAGGCCCACATGAAGGATGTCCCATATGCTGGAACTAGCAGCAGTGTCTAGGCCCACACCACAATACTATGTGGGCAACTACATAGCTGTATGGCCTCAGCAATACCTGACAGGACAACATCAACCCTCTCAAGGTAGGCTGAACACCTGTGGTGGACAGCAGCAATACACAACTATCATCATAGGTGGAAATAATCGCAGGATGGGCCAAGAAGGAACAGGTACCTCATTGAAAGCCATGTCACCTTGTTCTGCACAAGCAAATAAAGTCACAGGTGATGTACCCTAAGGCTGTCTTTGAGTGCAAACTGGATACATCCACCAACACCAATCACTAGGCCTTCCAGACTTGTGTCTGCAATTTCAGAGGCAACACACATATGTGCTCTGTAGTGGTGGTCAATAACACCACATACACATATGCCATAGATATAGGCAACGAGCTACAGACAGGTGAAATGTAAACATCCCCCCATCCCCCCATAGGTACACATGTGCATGTACAGCACCTGCCCCCCTCCCCTCATGATCAGGAAGCAGGTCTATAATGCCCTCTCAAAGGCAACACATAGAGGTCTCCATAGGCCTGATATCATTCCTGGCTGCATCCTACATGAACACAAGCATGGGCTGGCAGACCCATTCTGCAGTGTAGTCAGCCACAACCTGAGCACTGGTGTCATCCCGCCTGCACAGAGGACAGACAGAACATTGATAGAAAACAGGTTATGCATTAGCATGAATGTTCTGAAGGATACAAGTCTAAAACTGAAATGTATGCCATTATGTCATGACAACAGTCCTCAATGACATGGCCGGAATCCTCAATACTCTCCATTTAATAGAATAATATAATATTAATATCCAATAGGAGATAAGTAAAAATATACAGCTCAAATCCCCAAACCAAGATAGTGTAGTGGTCAGAGTTCCAGCTTTGCATGCAGGCATATACGGTTTGAGTACTACAACAGGCAATCCAATTTTACATGGGAAAGCAGTGTTAATAGTGCTATTTTCATATTAAAATATGTGGTAAGTTATTTTTGTCATGCAGGGTTGTGCAACTGGTGTAAAATGGAAGTGTGAGTGCATATAACATGTGAAATCACCCATGTATACACATGTCCCATACAGTATAGTTACATCCCTTGCCACTGTAATTAAAGCACATAGAGCCATGTCATGTAATAGAAATCATATACACTTAGTAAATGAAGTCATTAGTGTGATATTTTATAAGAATGAACTATAAGCAAAGGTTAGAAATGCTCAGATATACTAAGCAGGTTTAAGCATTGATTAAACGTGAATGTTAAGCAGCAGGCAACTCAGCTAAGTGAATTTGCGCACTGGTAAGCATCGTTAAGCGAAACCTACACGGTTTAAGCACCTAATAGTTTAACCATATGTTGATATCGCTTAGTGTCACACAAACCACAAAGCACTTTATATACATCTTCAGGATTGCATGGATCATGCTATCCCAAATAAAACCAAGACTCCTTCCTCAAGCAAGAAGAAACCAGTCTGGTGGACTCCAGCCATAAGCAAACTATACAATAAAAGGAGGAGACTTATACAAAAAAAGGCCAAATCTCAAGTAGAAAAATCTTCCCTGATCAGCTTTAGTAAGAAATTGAGGGCTGTCATCAAGTCAACTAAAGCCAATTTCGAAAAGAAAGTTGTCAAGGATGCCAAGGATAACCATAAGGCCTTCTATGGTTACGTCAAAAACCTAAATGGCAACGCTCAGGTCTGTTCTGAGCTAGTACAAAATGGAACAAAATACACTGACCCCACTGACATTGCCAACATCTTGGCTGACAGGTTCAGTGCAAATCCCCCCCCCCCACCACCACCACCTACAGGGCCTATTACTATTCCAGGGGATTGTGTAACTCCAATTATTACTGATACATTGGTTAATAAGGCTCTATTTAAAGCTAAAAACACTGCCTCCATGGGACCAGATGGTGTCCCGGGCTGTGTTATACGTGAGCTCCAAAATGAATTAACCCCCGCATCTGAATACCCTGTTCAGTCTCAGCCTCTCAACAGGATATGTGCCCATAGAATGGCGCACAGCAATGGTGGTACTGCTGCACAAGGGTGGGTCCATAACTGACTCTGGGAACTACTGACCAATAAGCCTGACTAGTCTGATCTGTAAGGCAATGGAGCGAATCATTATGGAACTCATAAATGGAGAGATTGGGAACCTCCAAACACTTGACCCCACACAGTTTGGCTTTGTCAAGGGAAGATCATGCCTCCTGAACCTGGTGGACTTCTTTGAGACAGTTACTCAGGCTATAGATAAGGGAAAGGAGGTACACACGGCTTACCTTGACCTTGCTAAAGCATTTGACACCATCCCCCATTTGGGTATTATTGATAAACTCACCAACCTGGGCATAAACCCTTACGTCACAGGATGGATCACAAACTGGCTCTCAGACAGATCCCACAAAGTAAGAGTAGCGGGATCTATGTCCGAATCCAGACCAGTAACGAGCGGTGTGCCTCAGGGCTCTGTTCTGTGGCCCCTCCTGTTTGGCATATACTTCTCTGAAGTACAGGCAAACACTGAAGGACTGTGGCTGACCAAGTTTGTGGACGACTGCAAACTGGGTGCTATAATAGAGTCTCCGGCCGACATGGATATCTTCCAGAAGGGCCTAAATGAGACTGATGCATGGTGTCAAAGCCATGTTCTCAAGCTAAATGCTAAAAAATGCGTAGTAATCCCCTTTGGAAAAAAACAGAGTACCCACAAACTACCACATAGGAGGTAACCCCCTGAAATCTGAAGTAGTAATAAGGGAACTAGGGACCCAAGCAGATAGTCAGCTTTCCTTTGATAACCATGTTGCCAAGGTGGTTAAAAAATCCTTCTATGTGACCCACCTGATCACAAAAGGGTTCGCATCAAGATCTAAGGATGTAATGGTGCCCTCTCTACTCTTCCCTCATCAGACCCATTATTGAGTACAATGCACCAATTGGTATGTACCTGGCTAGGCATCTCCAGCATCTGGAGAGACCACAGAGGTGCCTCACTAAGAGGATTACTGGCCTCAAACAGTTGCCCTATGCAGCACAATTGAAAAAAACTAAGGCTTTTCTCTGTTGCATACTGCCTTCTCAGAGGCGATCTCTGCCTAACATACAGAGCCATGTCCAACCCAGAACTGTTGAACATGCTCCATCTTAGCAAAACCAAATCCACTCAAGCTACACACTCTAGGGATATAAACCTCAGCACAACAATGAATAGAACATGCTGGAGGGATAGATTCCCTTCGCAAAGACTTCCTTTGCTATGGAACAAGGTCCCGATCTTCATAAGACAGAGCCGCTCACTATCACTCTTCAAGAGGAACCTTGACGAGTGGATGGGTAACAGAAAGTTCACACCAGTTCACACCAGGGATCATACCAACAGCTCTACTAGATAGTGGCCAAGAGTATTAGCTGCTAGATTAAGGGCCTAGGGAACTAACCAAAGGGGTGGTGAATACCGCACAACATGGCTGGGTTAATATATGCCTTCGGGCAGATAGCCCAGTACCTATCTATGAACCTATGAACCTATAACCCACACAAACCCGCTTAAAACTGCCTTAATCTCTCTGTCTGCATCAGCCTCTGTTCTACCCAGCAACAAAATAAACAGCCCTTGCAGGGCTTGAACCCAGGCCCCTGCACACCATAGTCACAGCAAGTTACCACTAAGCCATCTGAGCTGTAGGGTTTTTGCTGTTTTTCAAACATATCAAACAGGCCAACTAATATGTAAACAGTACATTGCTACAAATTCTTGATAGGCCATACACAATGGCCATACACCGACCTCCTGACTGTACCGGGTTCCACAGGTTGTCCAGCCTTTGCCTTCATATTTATGGCCCCTACCCTAGAACATGTGTGGAATAGCACCACATCACAGGGACAATGTTAGGAATGACAGCACTAAATAATGACAGACCAGACATATCCACTTCATAGTGCATGACATATGGACAAAGCCTGACACAATAGGGATACAGCGACCCAGAAACAGGGGCATATGTACAATAGTGCTATTATAAACTGCAAAAGTCATTTGCAATGAGGGGTAAGGCAGTGAGGTAACACATCAAGTGTGTCAAAGCCGGGGTACAGCTGTATACAATTATCAGGTCTGTATAACAGTTATTGCATGTGCCACAGAGTTTATAGGGCTGAGGGGTGTATACAGGTAAATGTATGGTAGTAGACATCAGCTGCTCTTGTAAAGTGGACAATGGGAAGTGTATTGGGTGTAACACACCTCTAATTGCTGTAATCCACATCCCCAGAGGATATTGTGTCAACCAAACACGCAAAGAATACTGACAGACACACACACACACACACACACACACACACACACACACACACACACACACACACACACACACACACACACACGAGCATGCGCGCGCACACACACACACACACACACACACACACACACACACACACATATGCACAGGATCACAATTGCCAGTTTTGGTTTTGGAGCCCCTACCCATTTAGTTAGTGGTACTACAGTGTTAGGTAGTTATTGCAGGTGGCACAGAGCTTATAGTGGGGACAGTGTTCCACAGTACATGTAAAGTCAATTACATCACATGTCCTTGTAAGGTATGGCAGTGGGTGTGTAATGGGTGTGAATGGATTCATAATACTGTAACGCATGAGTCTACATACTCCCAAACACTGCTATACATACCAATGCACACACACAAATGTGCCAGTACTGTGATAGGCAGCCCTGCCTCTCTAGCTATTCATTCCATATCATTACATAGCTGTTGCACATAACACAGGGCTTGTAGGTCTGCAGAGTGTCTACAGATACCTCTATGGTTGATGTAAAAAGCAGCTCTCATAGACTAGAACGTAGGACATGTGCTGGGAGTACCATGGCCTAAAATTGTAAACCATGGCTACCCAATATATATAGTCCTCACTCAAACACACTCAGGATACTGGTCTTACACTCACACACACACACACGCACACGCACGCACACACACACACACACACACACACACACACACACACACACACACACACACACACACACACACACACACACACACACACACACATTTACCAGGACTGAGATTAGAACCCCTGTCTATCTAGTTATTGCTACTAAACTGTTATGCATTTATTGCACATGCCACAGAGCTTGTAGGGTGAAGTGCATTCCATGGTTCCTCTAAGGTGAACTACATCACCAGACCTTGTAAAGTATGGCAATGAGAGATGTACTGGGTGAGAATGGACTGAAAATACTCTAACCTACAGAAATATACACAATGACAAACACAGATACATTCATACACACATTTGCCAGAACTGAGGTTAGCAGCCCTGCCTTTCTTGTCAGTCAGTCCATTATGTTACATAGTTCCTACACACAGTACGTCCCTTATTGGGCTGAATAGTGTCATCAGATACCACTGTGGTTGATGGAGGCAGCTGGACTCATACAATGGACCTTGGTACATGTACTGGGAGTATCATTGTCTAGAAATATAAAACCCACCCCCCCACTGGATATAGTACTCACTCAAACACAGGATACTGTTGTCATACACACAGTCACACATTTTCCAGGACTGAGATTAGAACCCCTACCTATCTAGTTATTGATACTACAGTGATATACATTTATCACATGTGCCATGGACCTTGTAGGGTGAAGACTGTTCCATGGGTCTTCTAAGATGAGCAACATCACCACCCCTTGTAAACTATGGCAATGTTCAGTGTACGGGGAGAGTGAGGCCTCAAAATGCTGTCTCCTACGAATATACACACACACATGCACACACACACACACACACACACACACACACACACACACACACACACACACACACACACACACACACACACACGCACACATACTCACATTTGCCAGGACTCAGATTGGAACCCCTACCTATGTAGTTATTGGTACTATAGTGTTATGCAATTACCTCAAGCACCAGGGAGCCTATAGGATGAAGAGTGTCACAAGGTACCTTTAAAATGCATAACATCACCATGCCTTGTAAAATATGGCAATGGGGGGTGTAGTGGATGAGAAGACTATCAAAGTACTTTCACCTATAACTTTAAATGCTCACAAACACTTTTATACACAGTCATACACACACACACATTTGCCAGTACTGAGATTCATTGGTTCATGTGTTCATAGGTGTGTACCAGCCTAATGGCCATGGAGCCATTACAAGCCTAGCCCATGGGAGTACGCTGGCATCATGTCACCTGATATTTGTCCATAGTGCATCTATTGAATATTGCCACTTGAATGATCCCCATGGTGACAGTTAAATTCCCCATCCACTCATCCAGATTTCTCTTGAAGAGGGCCAGTGAGGTGCTCTGATTGACATGTATGTGACATATTGTCCATAACGTGGCCAGTCGCTGGGTTATGGACCTGTCCACCAGCATGTTCTGATTGTGGTAATGAGGTTGTGGTCTCCATGACATGTGGTGCAGATGGATTGGGATTTCACGAGATGTGGCATTCCTAACAGGGCTGGGCAGACATGGCTTTGTCAGTCAAGCAGAGATCGCATGTAAGTAGCCAAGATGTGACCGAGAATACCTGGAGGTGTTGGACTCTGTCCATATAGCACAGCTGTTTAAGGCCTAGGGTCCTATTTGTGAGGTACATTTTCAGCTTCCCCAGTTGTTGCAGGTGTCTAGTGAGGTACATGGCAAATAGGCCATTGTACTTGATGTTTGGCCTAATGAGGGGAAGTAGAGGGAGACATTGACCTCTTCCTTCCTGGAAGCAACACCCTTAGTAATGAGATGTGCCATATAGATGCACTTTCTGTCCACAGTGGCAATGTGGTGGTCATAAGAAAGGTTACTGTCAACCTATATTCCCAGACCTCTTATAACAACTTCTGTGTCAAGTGGACTACCAGCGATGTGGTCATTCATGGACACCATGTTGATCCCAGAGGGGATGGTGAAACATTTCTTGCCATTGAGCCAAAGGCCAGTATTCAAGCAACAGTTGTAGATCTCAGTGGGGAGTGTATGAAGGATGTCAACATAATTTGTGTATGTAAACATAACACCCAACTTGCAGTTGTCTGCAAACATTGACAGCCAGTGTCCCTTTGTGTTGGGTGGGATGTCAGAGGTGTACATACCGTACATGGGGGGAACCAGGACAAGACCCTTTGGCACTCCACTCGTGACGGGTCATTAATCTGACATGGTGTCCACTGCCTTCACCCTGTGGGTTCCATCCATGAGCCAGTTTGCAACCCACCTAGTGACATAGGGATTGATGCCTAGATGAGTGTGTCTATGATTCCTGAGTGGAGAATGATATCAAAGGATTAGACGCTCCACCATCTATTTTTTGATACCATACTGTTACATAGTTATTTCACATAGCACACACCTTATAGGGCTGTAGAGTGTCTACAGCTGCCTCTACAGTGGTTGACAACAGTGGGCCCTGTAAAATGGACATTGGGATGTGTACTGGGTGGACCACACTAAAAGATTGCAAAACCCACCCCCCCAAATGGAAATGGTTCACAACCAACCACACACACACACACACACACACACACACACACACACACACACACACACACACACACACACACACACACACACACACACACACACACACGCACACACACGCACACACACGCACACACACGCACACACACACACACACACACACACACACACACAATACTGTTCTCACACACACATTTGCCAGGACTGAGATTCAAACCCCTACTAATCTAGTTATTGCTACTACAATGTTATGCATTTACCACATGTGTCACAGAGCTTATAAGGTAAAGGGCGTCCCAAGTGAATTCTAAGATGAGGGACATCAGCAGCCCTTGTAAAGTACAGTAATTAGAGATGAACTCATTGTGGACGGCCACAAAATACTGTAACCTACAGATATACACACATATAAACACAAATACACTTATGCACACATTTAACAGCACTGAAATTAGAACCCCTACCTAACTAGTTTATTGCACTATAGTAGTACGCAGTTATCACAAGTGCCGCAGAACTTATAGTGCTGATGGCTGCCCAAAGGTATCTGTAAAGGTGACTGACATCAGCAGGACTGCTAAAGTAGGGCAATGGGAAGTGTACTGGGTGTGAATGGCCTCAAAATCATTAACCTACAAACACACACACACTTTTACATTTGCCAGGACTGAGATTAGAGCCCCCATCTAACTAGCTTGTTGCACTATAGTAGCACACAGATATCACAAGCGCCACAGAGCTTATAGAGCTGATGGTTGCTCAAAGGTATCTGTAAAGGTGACTGACATCAGCAGGACTGCTAAAGTAGGGTGATGGGAAGTGTACAGGGTGGTACACAGCTCAAAATGGTACAACTCACATAGGATATTATTCTCACACACACTTACTTGCCAGTATTGAGGTTAGAACCCCTACTTATCTAGTGATTTGTATTATAGTGTTATGCAGTTATCACACTCACTAAGGAGCTTCCTGGGCTGATAACTGGTCAAAGGTGCTGATAAGGGGAATGACATCAGCAGGACTGATGATGTGGGGTACTGAGAAGTGCTGTGGCTAAGAAGGGGCTACAACTGTTTCACCTACAAACAAACACTCCCTCAGTCTCACAACTGTCATACATACACAATTGTCAGTATTGGGATTAGAAAACCTACCTATTTAGTTATTTGTTTTATAGTGTTAAGTAGTTATTGCATGTGCTATAGAGCTTATAGGAGTGATAGGTGTCCGGTGGTACTTGTAAGGTGAATGACAGCAGCAGATCTTGTGAAGTAGGGCAATGTGAAGTGTACTGAGTGGGAACAGTCTCCTAATAATTAGATCTGTAGAAACACACACACACATACACACACACACACACACACACACACACACACACACACACACACACACACACACACACACACACACACACACACACACACACACACTGATATTATAAACCCAACCTCAGTACTGTTACACAATGGGGCTCACCTTTTCTGCTGGCATGTGCAATTGTTTATAACTGGTATGCCACTGTCCACAGCAGGACACCACTGTATGTCATTCAGGGTATCTGTGTGTGTGCTCAAAACAAGCAAATTACCTGAACCTTCCAGATTAATATCCAAGGAAAGAGAAAGATACTTTAAAATATAAAGTTGTAAGGCAACACTATAGCACTGTGTAGTTATATGTTCCCAGTAAAACAATGGCACCTTCTTCTGTGATAAAAGTAGTCTATTTACCTATAGTTGTCCATTTTCATATATCATTTATACACCCTCATTTATGGGTTTTCAGTGTCACAACTAACCCCCCCCCCTTTTTTGACTTGACATTCGATCAGTTCACTATTCAGGGGTAGTTTGCATATTTATTGTTTATTCAGGCATAGGCTTTTAGTTTTTATAGCATGCACAATAGTTTTGTTTGTGTTTTAAATGTTTTTATCTTTTATTCTATGAAAGCTTTTACATGTATTAAGTTTAGTTCTTTTGTGTTTTGTAATATGTCTTTAAATAGTGGTATTTTGGTAAGAGATTTTTAATTGGATACCTCTTTAACCAATTAAATAATTTAATATTTAAATTTTCATGTTAGATGCCATTGCAAATACGTCTGAAGAAGCAGTGGATTACACTGTGAAAGTGCTTACTTTATTTCTGGTTTAATAAATAGAATACTTTTATCACAGAAGAAGATGCCATTGTTTTACTGGGAACATATAACTACACAGTGCTGTAGTATTGCCTTACATCTTTATATTTTCAAGTATCTGTGTGTGTGACAAACTCTGTCTGTGTCCCCCTGTGTCTCTCTTTCTGTATCACTGTCTGTCTCTCACTATCCCACATCTATGTGTGTGTATGCTTGACATATGTTGTTATCTGTTGCCCATATATGTGTGTGTGTATCTCATGCAACAGATGCAGATATATCACATCTGGGCTACCTACACCTAGCTGAGGGTAATCCTGTCTGATGTGTGTGTGGGGGACAGTTGAGGTGTACATAGCTGTCTGTATGCACATACATATATACACAGTACAGTCATATATTCTGATGTGGATTCCAACATGTCCTGTGATTCTTAAGTGTAGGAGCATGCCCAGTGTGACCTTCTATAGTTAGAGTGGGACTCCATTCCAGAGATAGGTGTACTCCAGTCCAAGGTTTTGTGTGCTACAACCATACCTCTCAGGAGTACACAGGACTTTACTCAAGGTAATGGGTTTGTTTAGCAGACATTTTCTGACATATCTGTAGTTTGACACTGCAATGTATTGTGTCATTACCTAGTACCAAACATCCTCATATCATCACAGTGCTTTACCAGAGGAATACTAGTTGTATGATGCATAGACCAATATTATGAGAGCAGCTATGTACATTCTTGCCCATCAAGGCCATTTGTGAGGTGTGGCTACAGACAGTTGAGTAAGGACGTGCTGTGTAAACAGTCCAGCAACCTGGCGATATACTGGCTGGGGATCTCCTGCTTGTGTGGTATCTTTTTAACCTGAGTTGTCATATTCTTGTGTGGGAATACCTCTCACCTGTATATTTTTTGGCAGGTTGTCCAGGTGTTTGGCTAGAGGTTTCACCCTGTCTACGTAAACTTGTGTTTTTATGGCAAGTTATTTACATATAATTGAAGAGTGATGTTACAAAATAAAGACAGACATTACTGTTTCAAACTACATAACCTTCAGACAATTACCACTACTGCAAACCCCTCACCCTACCAACTTTCTCAGTGTGTAAGGGTGATATTTACAACAGATGCCTATCATTGTGCCTTTGTTCCACTTTTATTTCTGCCCTTGTCCGGACATCTTGATGTCAGAGGTTGGGAGTTATGAGTGTGGGTACAGAGTGCATTCTACTCTGTAGGCACGTCCATTATATGTAAAAGCAAACATGAGAAAAAAGGATTATTGAAAATAATCACTGGCAATAGTACCAAAAATCACTTCTATTCACAAAAGCTTTGGCACCTCAACTACACATCCTTCAAGATGTCCCTTATATGTGTAGCATTTATTCCACATAACACTGTGACTTCCAGGTATGTCAGTGGCAGAACAGTGGTGTCACTGACATGCATAACAGTTGGCACTGCAGTTATCTGCACATGGCCCTGTCGAAGACAGCACTGTACCTAGGGCACTACGAGATGACTGCCAGGAAAATGTGCTGGCCAGATCCTGACAGTATTAACCACATATACACATAGCTCATTGACCCCTGCATATTGTGGACAGGCAACATGTTTTCATGTGTATTGGTACAACCCTGCCAATGTGTGCAATGCTGCTATTTCCCTGCAACCATATAATGTTACTGCATTTGTGTGGGTATATGGGGGACACACCTGTCAACTGTACATATTTGCACAGACTGTGCTGATATTTGCTTTACATTTTGGTTCCATTTACCATGCTATTATGCCCTGTCTTGGGGACTAGAGGCATATCAGTAAAGAGCAAGATTAGATTGTAATGGCATACATTTGAGTTTCAGACTTCTTACCCTTCATAGCCTTACTGCAACTGTGAGTCCTGCTGTGCTATCACTGTGTGAGTCTGTAGGGGGTAATTCAACATTGCCACCATTTTTGTGCCTTTACCAGACATTTCTCTCTGGTTTCCTACAACTGACTTGCTGTGTGGGTGTGGGGGTGGGTATGGGACCCCCCCCCCACACTGACATCCATGCCTGTGACCTCAGTTAGTTGTCCTTACACATATACTGCAGTGGGATTTGCCATCTTGGGTACTACTGCATAGTGTGTGGAGGCCAGTTTTGGCCAGGCATTTCCTGGTGTCCCACATAGCTTTCAGTTGTGTGCTGCTATCCCAGTAGGCCACCCCATTCCCTTGCATGCATGCAGCATTACCATAGATATGCTAGTAAAACATACTAATCCATTCATTTATTGTTAAGAAGACTGACTTACTTTGTGCTTGCGGCAGTTGTGAGGATGGTGCTTGAGGGCTGCCTATGTTGGATGCACACAGTACATTGCCTATGCATGGTAAGTTACAGGTAATATGATGTGGGTGTCATCCATTTTACTGTATGTGCAAGTCAGAGAGCAGTGTCAGTCCCTGGGGTCCCTACAGTGCCAGTGTGTGTGTGTTATGCATTGCTTCTTTGCCAAGGCCTGAGCATACTGGGCATGCCTCCATCTGCCTACAAGGGCAGGCTCAGGGGTCTCCTCCTCTGAGTCCCTCTGTGCCTGTGGGGACCTTGGCAGTGGTGGTGGGCTGTGTGGCCCTTCCCTGTGCTGTTCCTGCTGCAGCTGTTTCCACAGGATCATATTGTGTAGCATGGTATATACTATGAGCATGTGTGTACATGTGGCTGGAGAGTACTGCAAGGCTCCACCAGATATGTCAAGGCAGTGGAACCATGACTTGAGCACCCCAAACACATGCTCTATTATGATCCTGGTTTGTGCGTGTGCCTCATTATGGTGTTCTTATGTAGGTGTGTGTGTGCATTTCTGATGGGTGTCATCATCCACGGCTCCACTGCATATCCAGAATCCCCCTCCAGATGGCCATACTGGATGTCTCCACTGGCAAATGACTGGTACAGCTGTAACAAATTCACACACAAAAACACTGAAAAAGTGCAGTAGGCAGACGAGGGAACACTCTGAACAGTTAAAAAGTCACTCTGTTTAATAACAAATCCACGAAACAGCTCCACCAGCAGTAACCACAAGCATTAACGCAATTGATACAACACTACGCGTTTTCGTCCACAAACAACTTGGACTTAATCAGATAAGCAATTAATCCCATTAATTGCCTCCTAAATACTTAATAAAAAGCATATTGACCAATAAACATCACAGAAAAGCATTTGAACACACAAACCAGGCTAATGTAATAGGCTCATTAATATTAATTAGTACATATTATACGGTATCAATACAACCACATATACAAACTAAATAAATAAAAACGCTAAAAATTTAATGAATAAAGCTTTCGGGTTATCCACCCTTCATCAGTACATGAAATTATTGAGTTTTTCACAACTTTAAGTAGAGGTCCAATTAAAATCACATGATCCAGCCAGCCAAACAATTTCAACTTATAATCTAACATTTAAATCAGTTCTTAAAACAACATTAACACATACTATAAAGACACTCAAACAATAAATATATTATACCTATCTTGAATATATAATGTGTTAAAATGTATAAACGAACATTTAAAATAACAAGGTTATACAACATAAAACAGGTGTAAGTGAATAGGTGAATAGAATAAATTTAAAAATATTCATCAAATATTTCCTCTCTGTTTCTTAATCAACACTGGTTTTATACTAACTGTGTTATTCAAACCTGGTGATAAATCTGCCTGCATCCTAGTAATCCATTCATATTCCCTTAACTCAAGTATATTATTCATATCTCCCCCTCTTAAATCTGTATTTAGTACACTTACACCCCTAAATTTAAAAGTATATGTATGAAAATCTGAAATATGTTTGTATAAACCATTAGTTAATACTTCCCTTCTTATTTCTGACTTATGCTCAATTATACAGTCCTTTAATTTTCTCATTGTTTTTCCAATATAAAATGCAGTACATACTGTGCAAGTTGCCAAATACACTAATTTTGATGTATTGCAATTTACTGAACAATTGAAAATGTATATTTCTTTAGTAACAGGATGTTGAAATCCCTCCACTATATCAAAAATATCCGCACAGCAGGTACAGTTGTAACCTTTATATGTTCCCATTTCATATTGATGTGTTTTTTCCTTATTCCTAAAATCTTTATAACACAATGGGCAGGATTCACGAAGGCTTGCACGGAGTCTAAGAGTAGTGTAAGACTCCATGCAGCCTTCGCGATCCAGGAACAGCCCAAAGTCCGTGTAAGAGTCAAGCTAAAACGGCTCTTACACGGAGTGGGCGTGGATAAGCTAATCAACCCACTTGCAGCCGAATAGCATGCAAATGAGGCTGATTTGCGATCCAGGAAGCCCAAAACAGCTCGTGTTAGAGCCGTTTTAGCTGCAGAAATGTACTCAGTTGACAACTGAGTACGTTTCTGCAAACACGGCAATGGAGCCATGTCAGCTCCAAATAAAGGGTGCATATGTGATAGGCAGCATGCCAATGGCCAAATATGTGGCCATTGGCAAGGTGACCCCATGCAAATATATTAAAAGTATAATTTTTTTTTTCGGCGATTGCCGATGTTTAAACCCAGCGCAGCCCCGTGCAAATGGGCTGCGCTGCATAGAACATAAAAACGAAGGTTTTAAACCCACAAATGTAGGTTTTATGCAATACATGGAATGTCAATGGAAGGACCAGCAGAGCAAAACCAACATGGCCACCGTGTAGTGGTTGCTAAGGGGGGAAGCTGAGTCTAAGAGATGTAACTAAGCATTAGTAGGCAATCTGATGCAAATGAGTGTAAGGATACTGAATTCCACTGTCACATAGCAAATGAGCACATTCTGAGTAGTGTAAGAGTTACATACGGGGGAGGAACAGAGTAGGAGATAGGTGACATCACAGGGGGGAATGGTAGAAAGAGATGCAGTTCATTGGAGGTTAGAGTTACATGACAGATGTCAGACAGATATCAAGGAAAGAGGTGTGCCACTAAGTAAACATGAGAAAGTCAAGAAATGGAAGGTGTACACTGTTGCCTACACCAAAGTTTCTTGCTGGACGTGTATGCGCACGTGTGTGCGCCACGAAGCGTGAGTAAGGCAGTGTGCGCTCGTGTAAGACAGTGTGCGCGCGTGTAAGGCAGACTCAGCATGTGGGAGCATGTTGGGAGATGTTTAACACCGTGTGCGCGGGCGTGCACGTGTTTAAAACCAAATAAGCAGATTCTGAACTGTGTAAGTATGTGTACGCGTGTGTAAGCCACTGTGAGCGTGTTTCTGCTGGTTTGCACACGGCTCCACCCTGAGGAAACAGAAAGGAAAAAGGAAGCAACAGATGTAGTAGGAAGTTAGCAGGGAATACTGCTGGAGCTAGCAGGTGAAAACAATTAGATGCAGGCAATTACACAGGCAGAATACTAGGCCAGCCCAGCACTTAAAACTCTGCAAACAGCAGTGCAGAATGTTTCTCTCAAGAGACACTGCAAGACAGGAGTTAAGTTATCAGAAGTGAAAACTGAAAAAGCTGAACTCAGAGCAGAAATGTTAGGGGCTGCCATAGCTGTCATAATGAGACATAGGCGACTTGCTGAGGGTGGTGACAATGCAGATGGTGCCAGACAACCCGCAGTGAGGAGACGGAGAAGAGTGTACAGGCCCAGGGTCACCTACCACGGGTTACATGAGCTGGAGATAGTAGAGCGCTATAGAGTGGACAGAGACCTCCTGCAGCAAATAGTGGAGCTGTGCAGGCCACGCCTCACACACAGAACCAACAGAGGGGAACCCATCCCAGTGGAAACCAAGGTATGTGTTGGCCTAAGAATACTAGCAACAGGTACCTTCCAGAGACCAACTGGCGATATGATGGGGATATCACAGGCATCAGCTTCCAGGGTACTGCACCAGTTCCTGGATGCCATGTCAGCACATGTCGGTGATCATGTATACTTCCCCAATGCCTGTGAGGTATTGGCCAGCAACATGCGTCTCTTCCAGCAAATAGCGGAATACCCTGAGGTAGTGGGTGCAATAGACTGCACGCACATACACATCAAAGCACCAGCCGGTGAGCGGGGTAGGGCATACATCAACCGCAAGGGCTTCGCCTCCATCAACTGCCAGGTCATGTGTGATGCCCAGGGCATAATAATGAATGTGTGTGCTGGCTGTCCTGGGAGCTACCACGATTCCCACATCTGGCATTTGACGCAGCTGTACCAGACATTTGCCAATGGGGACATCCCGCACGGACACCTAGTGGGGGATGCAGGGTATGCACTGGGGCCGTGGCTGATGACACCCATCAGAAACGCACACACACCTGAACAGGAATGCCATAATGAGGCACACGCACAAACACGTAATGTAATAGAGCGTGTGTTTGGGCTGCTCAAGTCACGGTTCCGGTGTCTGGACACATCTGGTGGAGCCTTGCAGTACACACCGACTACATGTACCCAAATTGTCATGGTATGTGCTATGCTACATAATATGATCTTGCGAAAACAGCTGCAGCAGGACCAGCATAGGGCTGGGCCAAACAGCCCCCCACCATTGCCAAGGCTACCACAGGCACAGCGTGACTCGGAGGAGGAACAACCTGAGCCTGCCCCAGTAGGCAGAAGGAGGCGTGCCCAGTATGCCCTGGCCTTGGCAAAGAGGCAACACATAGCACATACATTGGCTCAGTAGGAACCTTGGGAATGATACCCCTCTCTGACTCACTCATATAGTAACAGGAATGCCTAACGTGACACAACCTGCTCTCAAACATGTACAGGGAAGTGTAATATGCGCATCCGACAGAGGCAGCCCTGCAGCACCACCTGAGGCATGAATGCTATGTGTTAAGTAATGTAACACCAAGTACCATATGCACACCTGAGGACCCTGACTAACATCCTACCCTCAACAAGCAGCATGCCACAACATGACAACGAGATGATCAAGTGCAACAATTGACTGAAGTATCGCAGTTACTCAAAGGGGACCCAATGTGTGCCAGTCTGGGATGACATGCTGAGCATGACATGATGCACCACCTGCTAGGACTGGCGTGCACCTATCAGTGCAGGCCGTATGGATACTGGCAAAGGCTGCTGTCACACACAGTGTGCCCTGAATAGGTAAGGCTCAAAACACAAACCCATCTCCATAGGTACCAGAAGGGATAAGAATAAGATAAGGGATAAGTTGAAACAGCAAGATGCATGCAGTCTAAGTTCACCCAGTATGGAGAATGTTGATAACTGTGCTGTAACAGAAAACTGAGGCAAGGCTCACAACAGCACCCTAACACTACCAGATTACACCTCATACTGTGCTGTACAGCCTCAAAACTTGGAACAAGCTACAAAAGGAGGGTGACTAGCAAGAATTGTCAAGGATAACCACACCCCCATGTTGGTACCACCACAAAAAGCAGCATGGACTAGCCATGCTCAAGTAACAGTGGCTAAAACTGCCCCCCAGTTTATAGCCTGCTACAGACTACTGGCCCAACACCAGGAACTGCATCTGGCCTATGCTGGAATACATGAATATATCAAGTCCTCCAAACCACATTATATTGGGCGACTGCAAATACCCAGACATATAGACTGGGAGCATTATACCAGCTGCAACAGTGTAGGACAAAAGTTCATCGAATCCACAAACCAAAAGGCCCAGGAACAACGTACCACCCCCACAAGAGGGGTAAGCATACTGGATGTGATAATCAGCAACATGGGTACGGGATGTCAAGATGAGAAGTGTATTGCTCACTGGTAAAACCAGACCATATAGTAATCACACTGGATATACAAATCCTGACCACAGTCCCTGGCCGGAAAACCACAGTGGAAAACATGTGCTAAGCAATATTTGCACACCTCCAAACTGATGTGGAATCCATTAAAGGTCCCGTGCAGGTGCAAAATATGGGCCACACCTCAGAACCTGTAATACAGCCATTCCATGAACACTGCCAGGAATGCTTGGATTATGCAGTCCTAAATTAAAACAAGACACAGTGCCTAAATCTGGCATGGTGGACACCAGCCATAACCAAAACATGCAAGAGAATGAGGAAGCTACTACATGATAGAGCAAACATGAACAATGAAGTAATTACTGATCAGTAGTATGGCAATAAAATCTGTCCACACATGCAATCCACTAAGGCCAGCCACAACAAGTGGAATCTGTGAATCCTGAGGCAATGTTACACCTGCCCCAAGTACACAGACAACCCCCAACTCCACCCAAGAAATACAAATATATGTGAGAGATGCAACCATCCATCCAAACTGGAGGCTGAGCTCCCTCAACTCAGTACTCCCAAAACAAGTCAGTAGGAGAAGGTAACCACACACACCACAAACACATACCCACATAGACCTATCACAACTGCAAACCAAACACATAAACACAGAAATACATTCCCGGAGGCAGAAATCACAAACACAGCACACCAACAGAGGCCTCTAAAGCAGACACCCAATGAAACAGCCTCCAAACATAGCACATGCAACACATAGCACACAACGCTGGTGTGCCAAACAGTCACAGGCCAGAAGGAGAAACAACATGCCTGATACAGTTGTAATAGGTGACTCCATAGTCAGACACACTGCTGTCCCGCACACCAGACTGAACAAGGGAAAGGGTACAGTAAGCTGCCTGTAGGCTGCCACAATATGCCACATAACAGAAATATGTAGGTCACCCCAAAGCAAGTAGAAATATGATGCAGTCATAGTCCATGCTGGTGTGAATGACCTGAGATGTACTGCCCTAGACTACATGTAAAGAGACACAGATGAGCTATCCGATTATGTAGTCCAGGCCGGTATGACACTCACCGCTCGCAGCATCCTACCCTTACCAAGAATAATGCCACAGTACAAACACGGAATGATCAGTCATAGCAAGTAGCACACTTACTGGTGTCATTCCAAGGGGATCCAATGTCTGTCTGCTCGGGATGTCATGCTTGACAAGCCATGCAGCTGTCCTTGGGATGGCCTGCACCTGTTACCCCTGGGCGTCTGAATATTGGATAAGGCCTTTGCCACCTCCATAGAGCCTTTTGTAGGCAAGGCTGAAAAGACTGACCCACCACCCTAGAAAACATAAGTGGAAGAAACATAAGGGAAATGCTGACCAATGCCAGATGTGTACACCCCAATATGCATGCTCCCGAGGCCATCCCCAGAATAGAGAACATCGATGTCTGTGCAGTGACAGAAACCTGCTGCAAGGCTCCTGACAGCACACCAGCACTACCAGGTTATACCACGTACCATGTGTCATGGCCCCAAAACCTGGAACAAAACATAAAAGGAGGGTGAGTATCCATAGGCAGCACAGAAACCCATACGTCCAGGTAACTGACAATGCACAAGGCAGTGGAGTTCACCCATGTGCAACTAACTGTAGGCAAGACTGCTGTGCAGTCTGTAGCATGCTACAGACCGCACTCTCACACACAATAACCCCCCCCCCCAACCGTCCTGAAGACACTGGACAGTATGAATGTCCCACCAATTACCAAACAAGGTACCATGAATTACCACATAGGTGGTAAACCATTATGTATGGAAGGAGTAACCAGGGACCTAGGGACACAAGTGGACAGTAACCTGTTATGTGACACTCACATTGCCAATGTGGCTAGGAAGACTGTCTACATTTGACACCGTATCAGGTAAGGAGTCACATCTACGGCAACAGAGGTCACTGTGCCCCTATACTTTTCTCTAATCACACCCATAATCTAGTACAATGCCTCATATGGGATCTACCTTACCTGACACCTGCAGCAGTTAGAAAGACCTCAAAGGTACCTCACCAAGAGGATAAAGTGTCTCAAATATATGTCATATGCTGCCTGGCTGTAGACACCCCAGCTGAATCCAGTCACATACTGCCCACACAGAGGCATTGCATGCCTGTTGTAGGAGGCCATGCCCAACACAGGAGTAATGGACATGCTCCACCCCAGAAAACACATATCCATTGAGCTGCGAGAGTGAGAGATGTCAACCTCAACAAATAATGAAATAGGATGTGCCGGTGGGACAGATACATAATCCAGAGGCTCCCCACACCCTGGACCAGAATCCCACTCCATGTTAGGCAGAGCCCTCACTGACACTGTTCAACAGGAATCTTGTCAAGTCGATGCATCATTGTAGCGTTACAGTGCGGCTCTTCACTGTGTCATGTCCAGACAGAGGCACAGCAAAGCAAATCATAAATGGCCATAATATCCACATAGCAAGGGGTCTCAAAAGCCACACACACTCTGGCTAGGCTAACAAATGCCCAGGGTGGATAGCCTAGTATGAACCTATGAACCTATGTAGATACAAATTGTACAGGACACTAAGGATAATCCCAAGGCTTACACAACTGATGGTAGGAGCCATGTTGGGAATTCACACATATGCCCTGAATCACACAAATACCACAAACACACACACATATTGCCAACATACATCCTGACAGGTGCAGTGCAAACCCCCACCCCACGAATGCAGAATATCTATCCCAGCAGACTGCTGGCCCCCTGACATTGCAGATGCTGAGGTAACAGACAACATCTCCAAAGCAAAACACACAGCAGCAATGGTATGAGATGGTGTCCTGGGCTTAGTGCAACATGGACTCTAAGATGAATGGAATGCCAAACCACACTACTGCTCAATGTCAGCCTTACCACAGAATATGTACCCAAAGAGCAGTGTACAACAACAGTGGTCCTTCTCAACAAAGGTGTTGCCTGAATGGATACTGAACAGTACTACCCCAGAATCCTGAGAAGCTCAGTTTGCACAGCTATGGAAAGGATCAGCATGTACCACAGACATAAGGATGTTGGGGACCTACTGACACCGGACCCAACCCAGTGTGGCCTTCTCAAGTGCAGATCCTGCCCCTAACCATGTTTGACTCAATTGAAACAGTCATTAAGGTCATTGATGAGGGCAATGTGCTCCACACAGTGTATCTGGACCTTGCAAAGGCTTCTATACAATACCCTACATGTTCAGTATAGATAGGCTCACCAGCTTAAATATAAACCCACATGTCAGTAGAGGGGTTGCAAACCAGACCAAGGACAGAACAGACATGGTCAGACATGCTTCAGCCATGTCAGACTACAAACCAGATATAACTGGCATCCCACAAGGCGTTGTCCTGTTATCTCGTCTGGTATATATGTCCCATAGGTACAGGCAAACATGGAAGGACTGTGTCCTAACATTTTTGCAGAGGACTACAAACTGCTCACCACATATGATCCACCAGCTGACACATGCATCCCACAAAGGGCCACATAGAAACAGACAACTGGTGCCATAGCCATGTCAGCAAGCTAAGTGCAGAAACGTGTATAGTCAACCCCCGTGGATATACAGTAAGTGCCCACCAATTACCACATAGGTGTTAACCCATTATGTAGTTAACATGTAATGAGAGACCTGGGGACACAGGGTGATAGATATCCTGCATTGGACAAACATGTGCTGTAGTGTTTACAGAAACATACCATATACCCACCTAATCATGAAGGCTGTCAGATCTACATAATGGGAGGTCATTGTGGCTCTGTAGTCATCCTGCATCAGTGGTACAATCGACTACAATAGCCCCTGTGGGATGTACCTCAGCAGACACCTCCATCAACTGTAAAGTCCCCAACAGTACCTCATCAGGAGTATCAAACAGCCTGCACAGATGCCATGTGTTGCCTGTGTTGCTGGCATCAATAAACATGCTGCACCTTGTACAATCTGAATGGCAGTGAGCTATGCACATGAGAGACCTGAACCCCAGCACTGACTTACATAGGACAAGCTGTACTGTGTGATCCATAACACAGAAGCCACTCCCACCCATGAGTGAACCCTCAGCACAGGCTACCCATAGAGTCACTTATCAATCTTCCTCAATAGGAATCCTGATGGGTGGATGGGAGATGGTAGGTTTATCCTGGGTATCACTGTCATGTCACAGGTAGACAGAGGCACAGTATACTAACCATGACATATGTCATGGCAAACTCCACTTACAATGTGTGTTGAAGGACAAACACACTCTCCAACTTGCATTAGACATGGACTAGGGCACATCGCTAGTGTTTGCAATTGTACACCTATGTTGTAGAATACACTAACAATGTTGGACAAGCCTGGTGTAAGTAGTTCATATCTGAACAGAATGCAACATGGTCAGATGTACACAACTGGCCCCAACCAGGCTGTTGTGCCCACTATCGAAATGTAAAGCAGTGATAGCAGTAAAGCCCAGGATACTGTCCACCACAGTCAAAGTACTACCAGTACACTATACAGTACTACAGTGTTAGGTCAGTGTGAAAGGATGTTGACAACTGTATGCAAAGTATCCCATGCAAACACTGCAGGCACAGTATAATCCTGTTGTGTTCACACACAAAGCAGTTGTACAGTAACTACACAACATGACACACAACCCACAACCATAAACGGGTGATAGTTGTTGAAGTTCACACACATCCACAAATGTGGTGGGCTGCAGAGTCCAACATATGGAATGCCCACACTGGGCATGCTCACACACTTTGACAACATGCCATGGGAAGGCTGAACTGGGCATGCTCACACACTTAGGCCAAATCTCGGTTTAGCAGTTGGACACACCTATCTGGTATTGTTATGTGTTATGCCAGGAACCAACCACATTACAGCAGTCTGCCCAGTGCACACAGTTAAATGACTACAGAGACATACGTGATATAGTGGATCCCTCCCATATGCAAACATCTTCCACAGATGCAGAAGTTGTTCATACAAACAGGGAATGCTATGGCAATAAAGATATGCAAACAGTCTATCAGCAACAACTAATGTGCAATTGACAATTAAACATAATGGTGTAGAGGTCAACACTAGGCTGTTTGCCCTAGGGAATGACAGCTTAGCCATAGTGTGCTTGGTGTCTGCCTCCCCACAGGATGCATATTCCCCTTTCTAAACACAGATGATGTCAGCACCCTATAAGTACAGCAGGAGAAAAGAAACTTCCCAGTAATCTGAATAGCGCACTCCGCTAATGTGTCCGTCTCAAGTGTCATAACATAGTTAGGTAGGGGTTTCAAATCCTGCAAATGCTCAGTGTGTGTGAGTGGGGTTGGTGTGTGTGTAAGTCTGTGTGAGGGAAATGTCCCTTTTGGCAAATTCCCTTTCTAAACACCGATGATGTCAGCACCCTATAAGTAAAGCAGGAGAAAAGAAATCTCCCAGTAACGGGAATAGCGCGCTCTGCTAATGCGTCCGTCTCAAGTGTCATAACATAGTTAGGTAGGGTTTTGAATCCTGCGAATGGCAAGTGTGAGTGTTTGTCTGAGGGGGGTTAGTGTGTGTGAGGGAAATGTCCCTTTTGGCAAATAGGATAAGACACTACAGGATGCACATTCCCTTTCTAAACACCGATGATGTCAGCACCCTATAAGTACAGCAGGAGAAAAAAAACCTCCCAGTGATGTGAATAGCGTGCTCTGCTAATGCGTCTGTCTTAAGTGTCATAACATAGTTAGGTAGGGGTTTGAATCCTGCGAATGGTAAGTGTTTGTATTTGTCTGAGGGGGGTTTGTGTGTGTGAGGGAAATGTCCCTTTTGGCAAATAGGAAAAGACACTACAGGATGTACATTCCCTTTCTAAACACCAATGATGTCAGCACCCTATAAGTACAGCAGGAGAAAAGAAACCTCCCAGTAATGCGAATAGCGCACTCCGCTAATGCGTCTGTCTCAAGTATCATAACATAGTTAGGTAGGGGTTTGAATCCTGCGAATGACAAGTGTGTGTGTTTGTCTGAGGGGGGTTTGTGTGTGTGAGAGAAATGTCCCTTTTGGCAAATAGGAAAAGACACTACAGGATGCACATTCCCTTTCTAAACACTGATGATGTCAGCACCCTTTAAGTACAGCAGGAGAAAAGAAACCTCCTAATAATGCGAATAGCGCGCTCTGCTAATGCATCAGTCTCAAGTGTCATAACATAGTTAAGTAGGGGTTTGAATCCTGCGAATGGCAAGTGTGTGTGTTTGTCTGAGGGGGGTTAGTGTGTGTGAGGGAAATGTCCCTTTTGGCAAATAGGATAAGACACTACAGGATGCACATTCCCTTTCTAAACACCGATGATGTCAGCACCCTATAAGTACAGCAGGAGAAAAAACACCTCCCAGTAATGCGAATAGCGCGCTCTGCTAATGCGTCTGTCTCAAGTGTCATAACATAGTTAGGTAGGGGTTTGAATCCGGCAAGTGTGTGTGTTTGTCTGAGGGGGGTTTGTGGGTGTGAGAGAAATGTCCCTTTTGGCAACTAGGTGAACAGACTACAGGATGCACATTCCCCTTCTAAACACTGTTCAGCAGACGGCCATGGCTCTGGCACAAGTTGTCTGTTGCTATGATGCCCCTTTGGAAGATGCTTGTGTCAGCTGGAGAGTCGATTATGGTGGCCAGTTTGCAGTCATCTGCATATTTGGACAGCCACAGTCCATCCTTGTTGGCCTGTACCTCCAATAAATATATACCAAACAAGAGGGTCCCAGGACTGAGCCTTGTGGGACACAACCCGTAACTGTTATGTGGTCTGGCATGGCTCCAGCAATGCTAACCATGTGGGTTCTGTTCTTGAGCCACTGTGCAATCCATCTAGTGACATAGGGGCTTATATTTAAGCTGGTGAGCTTCCCTAGAATGCCCAAGTGGGGTATTGTTGCGAAGGCGTTTGCAAGGTCCAGGTAGGCTGTGTGAACCACCTTCCCCTCGGCAATGGCCTTGGTGACTGTATCAAAGAAATCAACTGGATTACACCCGTAGTGCTGGTGTGCTCTCAGTAGCCCTGAACCAGGCATCTGTTACTGCACAGATATCGATGTTTTCCATGCCAAGGAGTGGTTTGGGTACATGCATCTGGAGGTTTAGACATCTGGCGTTGGGTAGCATTGCTCTTAGTGTCTTATCCCTTGTGATACCTATGAAGGTGGGTTTGTCATTTGAGCCCTGCCTAACACAGGCACTATGGGGGTAGCAAGAGCCTTTGCCAATATCTGAAAGGCCAGGGGTGACAGGTGCAGGCTGTCCCTAGCAAAGCAGGTTGTTCAACAGAAGATGAATGTGTGAAGGTGTAGTGCCTGTGATTAGTTAGCAGTAGCATATATGACTGCTCACGTGGACACATGCCAGGCAGGTCATATGCACTGTGTCACAGGCAATGTACATGTGAACAGGACAAACAGTGACAACCTGTCAAGTGGGACATGGACATACATATAGTAGGCTATGCAGATGGCACTAGGAGTCCACAGAAGCTCTATAACTATGCATTGCAGGTGTGATCAGTATTCCAGGGTAATTGCAAGCAAACATGCATGCAAACAAAGATACAGTAAACAGGGCTCCATGTAGTCCATTGCACAACAAACAAGCTGTACCAGTTCCAGTAGGTAACACTGCAAATATGCAGGCACTATGCACATGTACATGGGAATACACAGGTCAGATGGCTAGGGTCCAGTCTCAGTGCACACAAGTGTACAGAACATGCATGTACTGTCAGGATGTACAATAACTGGATAGAAACCCATGTGCTCATACCTGCAGTAATACACATGTCAAATAACAGACACTGAGCCTTCACTCAGTGGTTCCATACTTAGTAGGATGTATGCTCCCTGGCCTGCCACCACAGTATCCCTGACATATATGGGGACTCTCCCTCCTGTGACAGTTAGTTATGTGTGTTGGGGCTGTCTAGCATGGTATGAGATGTGAGCATGCAGTGCTAGGGTGCTCCTGTGTGTCCTGTACCAGTCGTGTAGTATTGCACACATATCAACATCCTCAAACATCTGCATTGCAGAGTCTAGTGTGGGCAACATGCCACTTGCAATTTACATGTCCATCATTGTGTATTACTACATTCATTACCCTATCCCCTGTGCCACCTATGTATGTAGCCTTCTGTTGACATCATTACCACCAGTATGCCAACATGTGCAGATGATACACTATGGTACTTACCATGGGTGTAGACAACAGGACATGACAATCACACACTTACTGCATCAGGCATGCTGTGATATACCCACAATTAATTCAGCACACAGTACTGTTAACAACATGATACTATTACTACACATCTATGTGATCACCCTGTGCATCAGCAACATGTTAACCTGTACCTGCACAGTTGTTACAGATTGCAGGAGGTGGCACAGTTTCATCATATGCACAGGGTGTGAACTTGGTATGCCTGAGTCAGCCACCCATACCACCAATTGACATGTATGTGTATGTGTGTTGGTGAGGGACAGCAGTAGAAGGTGGGGCAATGTTGATGCAGTGTGTGCGTGTATGCGGTAGCCCTAGGTGTTGTCAATTTGCATGTGTGTATGGATGCACACAGTTCCACCTCATGGCTGCCATATACTGGTGTTTGTGGACAGCCACAGACTGTACCTGCCAGGTCATACAGATCAGTGTCTCTGGCCACGGACACGGTACCTGTGCCTTGCAGGGGTGCTACGGACCGTATCCGGTACCAACCCAGACTGGGTACTGTCATCAGAAGCAGGTGTTCGTTGACTGGACACAGATCCCTGTTGGGCCTGGCCAGAGCCACGTGCATGTGGTCTCCTGGGTCGGTCTGATGACAGCACAGACCCAGCATTGCTGGGGCTGCTGCTGGCACTACGGGGGCGGCCGCGGCCCTGTTGTTGTCCACGCCGACTGCCAGCTGCTGCTGTTGCTGGCATACGGCCACGTCGACGCCTCAACCGCCCACCATCACCCTGGCTCATGGACATGTAGTTGTGGAACCAGGCGAATATGTCCCCACAACGTCTGTCTATGACATCGGTGAAATCACGGATGGCAGCCACAATGTCACGCATACTGTCAGTCATGGCTGTGCGACATGCTGCCAGCTCCCTCAGACCCTGTCTGGTGTACCGTTCCATACGTGACTGTGCCTGCATGACAGTCCGAAACATAGCTGAGGTTGTAAGACCTCTGTGGGCACGTCTGACATGGATGCTCCCACGAGAACCCCTGGACATCTGTCTGTGTGGTACCATCTCTGGGCCATGCCCATGGCTGCTGTGTGGGGAGGCATGTGCCACAGATAACACATTACCCTGGTCAATGCCCACTGTATGCTGTCCATCACCTAGGGACAGTGGTGACAAGGGGTGTATTGGCAGGATAACTGTGCGCATTGATGGGGTCGACAGCTGTGTACTGTCAATTGGCTGACCAATGGCGGACCCTGGCATACCTTCCTGTGCCATTACACCAATGTCATCATTATCAGTACCCACGGCACCTGACTCAGGTTCCCTGCTACATGACACCAGAGCAGCAACAGAACATGTGGGAAGGAAACAGGAAACACAGTTTACAATGTCTACACATTACCAGCGATGCACACATGCACAGGTGCACACATGCACACATGCACACATGCACACATGCACACATGCACACCTGCACAGGTGCACACATGCACACATGCACACATGCACACATGCCCACGTGCACGCATGCACAGGTGCACACCTGCACAGGTGCACACGTGCACACCTGCACAGGTGCACACATGCACACATGCACACGTGCACACATGCACAGGTGCACACATGGACACATGCACACGCGCGCACATGCACACATGCACACATGCACACGCGTGCACCGTGCACAGGTGCACACGTGCACACCTGCACAGGTGCACACATGCACACATGCACACATGCACACATGCACACGTGCACACATGCACAGGTGCACACCTGCACAGGTGCACACGTGCACACCTGCACAGGTGCACACATGCACACATGCACACAGTTTCACACAATTGTACAGTACTCAGTATGCGTGATATCAACACACAGACACAGACACACCTACATGCATACAAAGAGCACTACTAAGTGAGCCAAATAGTACTATTACTATCAACACTATTACAGGAATTGTTAATACACACTCACCAGCATGGATAGGCTGCATTGCAGTTATACCAGAGGGTCCTGCAGACATGAAGAAAATAATGTCAGTGGGCACAACTGTGCCATTGTTACTGAGTATGATACAGGTCAGGAGTACAACAGTCGCCTTTCACAGGTCAGCAGCTAATATTGAGGATATCACACTTGCACAGTAAATACTATGGTGACAGCTACAAACCAAGGACACACCTCACACATGCATTAACTACCAGTGTACACAACAGTCAACTATACATATGACATATTACCTGCACGTTCACTGTCTTGCTGCTGTGTGGCTCCAGCCTCCATCATGATGCATGTCTGCTGCTGTTTTTGTTGCTGGTGGACTGGAGCCACTACACTCAGGAGTAGTCCCTCCAGTCTGGTGAGTGGGGATGTGTAGCCACCCACCACCTGTGGCGACCTGTTGCCTGTGAATATCTGGCTCACGCTGACGGACATGTCTGATTAAATCACTGCAGTGATGTCGTACCTGCTCATATGTCCTATTATGCATGCCTATATCATTTACCCGACGGACGAGGTCTTGCCACAGTGCAGCCCTCTCCTGCTGATTCTGGCTGGTGCGGGAAAAGAGTATTGCATAGTCCCACACCAGGCTCTGGTGTATCTCCTCATCCTCAGCTGTGGAGTAGGTGGGGTTCATGGTGGGCCATGTACCTGAGAAAGAAAATAACCTGGTATCAGCAATATATGTCAGCAGACTTTGGCACACATACTACACATGCTACTCGACTGTTATGATACAACATATCTCACATATGTAGCATCTGTCTGTCTATTGGTGGATACACATGTAGATGGCCAGGTATCAGTGCTCGGCCAGCAACTGTGCAACAGTACCTGGCAGACTCCATACGACATACTACCAAACACCAGCAGTCAGAACACCGATTCAGGTCAGAAGCACCTCCTCACTCTGGGGGTTTGTATCTAGGTACTGTATGGCCTACATCGGCAACTACTGTGGGCTGACCACACACTGATTGCCCTGGATATACATATCCCACCTCCACCACCAGCACAGATGACTATAGTGCATAACATTACAGATACAAACTTTACACTTTGTAACAGTGATATGGTATCCTTACAGCCCACTGGGCCAGTGGCAAATACAACCCACAATGCTGACCCCTACACAATTGCTTTCTACAGACATCTCCAAGAATGCATGGATCATGCAATCCCATATATGACCAAGACACGCTCCACAAAGGGACAGCATCCTGTCTGGTGGACCCCAGCCATAGACAGATTGTATTACAGAAGATGGAAGCTACTGCAAGACAGAGCATCATTCACTGAAGGGAGGGCATGTCTGAGCAGCACTGGTAAGGATCTATTTCCCATCATACTGACTACATGGGCAACGTTGAGAGGGAAATCAAGAGTGACACTACAGATGACCAGGAGGCCTTCTTCAGTTATGTTAGCAACCTGGTCAGGAGCCATCCTCTATGCCCATAGGTAGTACACAACACATATTTCACTGACACCACAGATATCGACAACATTGTGGTGGACAGGTTCAATGCAGGTGTCACCCCGCCCTCTCCCCTGTAATAAGGCATAGTTATCCCAGCTGACTGTAACCTCCCGTCATCACAGATGTCCAGGTGAGAGACACCCGCAGGACAGCAGAATACACAACATGGATGGGACCTGATGGTATCCCCAGTTGCATGCTACATAACCTCTGACAGGAGCTAAACACACATATAGAAGTGCTATGTAACACTAGCCTGACTACAGGATATGTACCTGTACACTGGCACACAGCAGCAGTGGTTCCACTCCATGAAGGAGGCACCTCACCATACCAATACAATACAACACAATACATTACATTACAATACAATACTATACAATATGCTATTGCCCTGTGTCTACAGCAGCGTACTGTTCTGCTACCCTGACCATTGTGACACATGTGGTGTGATGGTACCTGCTGCCGTCACACAGTTACACAGGGTGACTCATATGGCATATTACCTATCTGACTAACATTCAGCAGGGGTATGTGTGACATGTACTCATGGGGAGTCTCGCTTCTTAACACTGTGTGGTTTATTGCAGGGTGTGTCTTATCTGTGAGTAGGAACTCTTACCTCCACATGTGCACACTATTGCAGTGGCACGGACGACACACAGCAGACATTTAGGTTGTGGATGGTGGGAGGTGTTACTATGGTTGTTGGACATCTGTCATGGGTGTGACTTACATATGTAAATCTGGGAGTGGTAACCTCTATGTGGGTAGCATATGTGTACTCTGTGGTGTTGTCAGTCACTGTGCATTGGTAATGTGTTTGAGTGCATTGTCACAGTGTTGTACATGTCACTGTGTCCTTCTCCATATCTGTTGCTGTCATGTGAGGTCCATACCATGGCATCCATTATGTGGTGTGGGGGGTACACCGACCTACATGTCCATACCTGACTCACCATGTCTGCGGACACATACCATGTGCAGGTATTCCAGGGATAGTGTGCCACTGTGACTATCATTGGGGCCACTATTGTACACATTTCTGACCCTGCTCATCCCTGACACATGCAGTGGTGGGCGGCCAATCACATATCTGGTGGTTACTGGTGTTGGTGATTTGAATGTGGTATGATACTCCGGATTTGACACTGGTGTTCACTCCATGCCTTTGTCACCAGGCACCTGTTGCAATACATCTGTACACATGTGCCTCACTCAGACTTTATATACATCTCTCTCTCTCTCTCTATATATATATATATATATATATATATATATATATATATATATATATATATATATATATGTATATAGATATATCTATATGTTTATATATATATATATATATATATATATATATATATATATATATATATATATATATATATATATATATATATATATATATACATATACACATATATATATATTGATGTACATATATTGCTATAGATGTGGAGGGGGCACAAAGGGGGTGTGAGTGACAGAGGGGGTGGGACAGGCTGTGTTGCAGGTCATCATATACAATCATACCTGTAGGTAGTCAGATCAGTCTGTCTATGTATATGTATCTACATATATCTATATCTGCATGTGTGCATTACATAGATATGTTGGTACAATATTCTATCGACATCTGTCTATGTATTCCTACATCTCTCTCTCTATGTATGTATACATATATGCATATCATATATATATATATATATATATATATATATATATATATATATATATATATATACACATATGTTGACATACATACATATCCATATGTTGGACAGGTATATCAACATATTTGTCTACCATACTGTATACACACACTAACATACTGCTAAACATACATAGCTGTGTAACCTAATTTGTACATGGCACTACAACTTACAATCAAACAACATTGATATGTCCACATAGATGCTCTCACATACAAATGTATGTACAGCCTTCACTGATAGTTGCTGTATGTCTCCTGCCCTTTACACATCTTCATATACATATGGATACAGAACAATGACACATATGGAGGGTTCACAGTATGTACACCTTTATAGTATTACTTTACATTACCTGTGTTTGTCACAGCTGCTTCTGCTGCTGTCTGGTTCTCTGTCCTGCTGCTCCACTTCCCAGTTGTCAGCTTTCAGGTAGCTGTTGCTGAACAATTTGTTTCTGTCTGCTTAATTGCAGTTTTCTCTGTCTCTCTCTCTCTCTCTCTCTGTCTCTGTCTGTCACTCACGTCCTTCTCAGGGTGCAATGAAAGTATTGCATGCGTGGATATATGGAGTACAGCATACTTTTGTAGGTATCTGCATATGCCCATGTGATGGCCTCTGCACCAATTGTTAGCCAGCATTTGCTAATTGCATGCAGCCAGTTGTGTACTGATTGCAGTTCTCACTGTGATTTCAGAACAGTGCTATAAAAAGGTGTGTGAGATAGGCGTAGCCCTTTCAGATGTTAAGGGCAGGGACCATGCTGTTATGCTGTGGACAATGTTCTGTGAGTGTAAAGGTTGGTATCTCTCTCATATTTCCAGGTGTGTTGTAGATTCACATTCCTCCATTCATTTCTCCAGTTTCCTGTACTAACTGTGTATGTACACTGACAACTACAACTACTACTATTGTTAATGTGTGTGTGTGTATGTGCTTTCCTTTCACTTTTGCTTGCACTCTGTTGCTAAGGCTTCAATAGTTGCCCTTTACAGTCACTACTTGTATGCCTGCTAGGTGTCTTGACTGTAGTGTGCTGCTGTAGCTTTCCTATTTTCCATGTACATTCACACCTTGGAATGCTTGCTACATCTGCTAGGGTGTTACAGCATGCAGTGTGGTCTGGCCATGGTGTGGGCCTTGACATCTATTAGGGTATTTGAGTATGCTTCTGAGCAGGCCCCAGAGACTTTCAGGTTCATCAGTTATGTGCCTCATGGAATGGTACATATCAGTGGGGTACACCCATTAAAATGTCTGGTATGCTGCAGTTGTGACTGTGGGTTAGCATGAGCATATGTATTACTACACTTTTTCTGCCATGCGAGTGGTGAATACTTTCCGGACTCCATAGTTACCATTGCATGTGTTACACCTTTTTGCCTACTGTTTGTACATTTCACATGGGGTCTGTGGGGCATCCCTGTAAGACATTCACTGTTGCTATGTCTAGGTTCTTAACTATTCAAATATGGTGGCGTTGGACCCGTCATGTGTACAGATATTTGCAGGCTGTCCATATTTCTGCCTCATAATTTGGTCAATATCTCATGCACACCTTTATCTGGCAAGCCAGTCTGGGCTCAAGTCAGAATATGGTGACAAACATTCAAGTTCCAGACTGCATACCCTTCCAAACATCCCACAAGGTGTAGACCCTGTTACTTTCTGAACTGTCTGCGTTTGTTGTAACTTTATTTGTAATGTGTCCCTGGTTTTGGGCCTTTGCTCCACATATTTTATTACTTGGTCCGGATGTGTTCCTGTAAGAGGTTGTGGGGTATGGACAGTGCTTATCCTGCTGTGAGTATGTGTGTGTCTTGCAAGGTGCTATGGTGACATTATTACCTACTAGCTTCCAGCTAGCATGGCTGTTTCTGTTCACACACTACTATTATGGAAATCCACCAGTTTTGTTTGTGATTCTAAATGTCATGCTTTGTGTACTACACATCTATATTCCCTTTACATTCATTCCTACTGTTACATGATATATTTACTTTAGCACAATGTTTTTATATAAGAGTCATGGCTTAGTGGTAAGTCATGCAGACTATAGTTGCCAAAGTCCTGGGTTCGGGAATCACAGTGGGATTTTATTTTTCTTTTGAACTGAGTACAGGACCTGTCAATCAAAGTGCCTAAGGCACTTTTAAGCAGTTGTAACCGGGTTAGCTCTGGTTTGCGTGGAGCTCACGCATGCGCACTGGCGGTTAGCTCTGCGCACACAAGCGCACACCTGATTACAACCACTTAAACATGCTTACTCTTGCGCACACCCGCGCTATTTTCCTTGAAAGAAAAGAAAATGGGGAGACAGGAAAGTGGTGAAAAAGGGGTCACAAAGAGGGTAAGACAGTAGGGAAACAAGCTTGGGATGTGCAGGAGGGATGTAGGTAAGGCCCATAGCTGCCCATTTCTTCAGCAGCAACAGCTGTGCATATGTATGTAATTTGGTGTGACATTTGAAACCTTACACCCCTGAGAGAGGTGTCAGGACAACAATAATACTTGTTGTACAGCCAATTGGAATTGATAGGTTCCATGTCCAGTAGACATGTGTGCGGAATGGGCAGCTATGTATGGGGCGTAATTTTTTTGTGGGTACAGAGTGCCCTTTTTTTTTTTTTTTCAGGTGAGAGTGGTATGTCAGGTGAAGGTAGTCAGTACAGCTGGGGAGGTAGGTTGGGTAGGTTAACAGACAAGACAAACAAGATGCATACAGGGGTGGTGTATGACATGTGTGGGGGGTTACACAATTGACGGGGATGGAGGTTTGGATATCCAGAGACCATGAGCCCACAGATGGCAACAGTGGAACTGATATCCCCACCCATAGGCAGTTGCCACTGTTCCTTCACTGCCCAGGACGGGGCTGTGCTGGGGGCTGTGTAGGTGGGGCAACGGGCATGCCCGTTAGTTGCGCCACCCGTGCCTCGAGCTGGCGTAGGGGCTTGAGGACAGAGTCCCGAATCTCCCTACGCACCACAGTCCGGACGCTATGGAGGGTGAGTGGTGGATCTCCTCCGGCCACACTTGCAGAGGGGGGGGGCGAGCCCCATCCCCTGCAGCGCTTCCACCCGCAGGTGGCACAGGGCCACCGGAGGAGGGTCTGGACTCGGCACTAGTGCCAGGTGCACTCGCCAGCTGAGGTGGGAGAGGTGGGTCTGCTGAAACCCGCCTTCCCTGTCATTCTATGTTTTGCATTATGTCATGACAGTTTGGGTTAGTGACATATAATACCATTCACAATTAGTTGTAACAGCATGCATTAGTATTCCCATTAACCAAACACCCAGATATTCACACCATTGAACAGCGTGCATAACACATGCATAATTTGAACAGTAATACACAGTCCAACAACATGCAGGGTTGATTGATGGCAACAGGCCATCAGGTGTGGATGTATGAACAGGGCGGATGCATCAACAGACATGCAAATATATATGACCCAACAGGACAGACGTCTAGGGGTGGTAATTGTGATTGCACATACCATTTTCACGTGGAATGGGTTATAGGTGGTTAGAGGGTGGGGTAAATAAAGTAATATTAACACCGAATACAAATACATATGCTGTACATTTCTAATAGCTACAGTTATATACACACTACTGTTCTAACTACAGTGTCCTATATGTTAACTACTTAACCTTGCAGATGGGACTGTTACTGCAACATCAATCTACATTTTATTGCTGTTCATACACATTCATATCGAGCTTTGTTCAGATACATCATCCTGTTACCTTTGCTTTGTATACTTGTAGACAAGTGTGGATGTTTGGTATATCAGACAATCATCCTATCTGCGTATTTCAGACTGGGAGCAACATATCCAGATTTTGGTGTACACATTCCACATGCAGCAACACTTTGAACAGATTTTGCTGTTTGGTTCTGAGTCTCACATGCATTTAATTCTGTCCTAACTGCAGTATAGTTTATTCAGGGGTTATTACTACTGTATTGCTGTATTCCTGACACTTTCTCACACTCTCTCATTTGCTTTCATGTTACTATTCAGACTGGTACTTCTAGGCTTTATTGACATGTTTTAACAGTAGTTATTATAGTTCTTTCCAGCAGTCTCACTTCTGTCATGTTTCAGTATTTCCACAGGGATATATTTCACACATGTGATTTCATCCTCTTCTGCAGCTGTACTTTACATGCTGCTGCAGGTTGTGTACTATTTTCTTACAGGCAGGGCAGTTTTATTTCGAAATATATGTTGGACAGTGTCATGTTTAGTTTACACTTACAGGCTGGGAACTGTTGTAATCAGGCAATACTTGCATACACTTTCACACTGTTACTTGCAGATTTAATTCCTTCCTGGCTACACTGCACTCTTTTGCTGACTGTCATACATTTATATATCTTTACAGTTACTAGTAGTGGATTACTGACCTGCCTGGTGGTGCAACCGCACCAGCCTATCGGCATAGGCTCTGCGGTTTGCAGAACGGACACCTGCAGCTGTAATATAAATGAAGTAATATTGGAATACACATCTCCATAATTTCAGGTAGTTTAACTTTCTACATACATAATTAATTGTTACTTACTCAGTGGTGGGGCATTGGGTGATTGCCGGGCCTCCTGGATCCAAAGGTTCAGTTGGTCCTGCTTGCGTCTCTTCAGGTCCGCATGGTGGTGACAGACCTGCTCACCTGTCCTTGGAATTCCTGTGGCACTGGTGAGTTCATGAGCCAACTGGTCCCACCCCTCTGCCCTGTACGCTCCCCAGAGGACCTGGCCCTGCATGAGTTGGGCCTCATGGTTGTGGACTAGGAGCCAGGCCATGTACCTGGACTCCTTAACACCCCACCTCTGTGCTCGAAAGTGACTACCCTCTCCTACACCTGACATTCTGCCTGCAGGTCTGTTCTACAATTGTTTATGCTGTGTATTCCCGCCTATGGGGCTTATATAGTCCGTTTTTCCCGCACATATCTGTGATTGGCCATTTTGGAATTGTATCAACTTCAGTAAACCTGAATTGTCATGCTGTAGTTTGTATTCATTCCTATATATGAGCTATTATTGCATTTCTAGGTACTGCTGTCATGGCTTAGTAGGTCTGTACCTTGACTATGGTGTATAGTATCCTGGGTTCAAACCTGGCCACTGCTTTTTATTTTTCATGACTGTCTAGACATGTTGAGGGGTGTGTCTGCGTAAAGGCAGTTTTGATACGGCTTGCTCAACGTTGCCCGTTGGTTAGCTTGTTTGCGCGGTGCGCAGCTCCGCGCAAACGGGGTACGCTGGTTTAAGCCTCATTTGGCTATCGGCACTCATATTCCACTCAGCTCAGTTAGGGGCACATATATTTAGCATGGTAAACCACTGCTCAGCTACGGGCACTCATTTTGCACCAGTTAAACCAACGCTTATCTACGGGCACATACACTCACTCTGTTGTACTGTAGCTCAGCTATGGGCACATCTGGCAGTTTATATTCATTTCTTAGCTCACATTTATTCAATATAAATGGGATATTTCATTGCATTTACATATATTCTGGTTTTATGTGTACATATGTGTCAGGGACTTGTTTCCTGCTTATTTTGCAAAAAAAATTTGTGTTGTGGGGGCTCGAACCATGAATGCCTGCTCTGCAGCCGGCATCTCTACTGCTACGCTATTGCTTCCTGGCTTATTTTGCATATTTAGTTCTTATATGCTTTTCCATTGACTGCTAACTGTAGCTGCGCTTCACGCCACAAGCAAACGCGCACTCACGGTTAAACATCTTTACAATTTAAAAAAATATGACATGTTCATTTAGATTGTTTTATGTTTAATAGTCTGTAGGGGCATGTGTTGTGTTGTGTTTATTCACATTTCCGTGGACTCTGTTGTGGGTGTCTACTTTGGGCACTTTTACACTTCTGGGGGCGTGTCCGCTTGCAGGGCTCAGCCTACGGACACGCCCCCTACTGTCTTACACGGACCGTGTTCGACTTAGGTGTGATTCAGCATGCTCTCATGAATATGCAGAGCATGCTGACATCACTCCGTTTAACTGCAGCCTCCGTGTAAGAGTTATAACTCTTACACGGAGGCTTCGTGAATCCTGGGGATTATTTAAGTGTTTCCTGATTCCTATATGCAAACTTCGGCTTTAATCCTATTAGATATTTAATTTCTGGCATCGCAAATAGAATTATCCACTTTTTTTCTATAATATCACACACTTCTTTTGTATTTCCATTAAATGTAGTCACGTATCTAATCAAATTTTTATTTTCATCTGAAACTTGTGTTGTTAATAAAACTTTCTGACTAAAAGTAGGTTTATACTTGTCTTTCCTACCTAAGATAACCTCATTATATATGGTATCTATACTATTTATAGGATAACCATTCTTTATGAATTCTTGCCTCATTACATTAGCTTGATTTATGAAATTACTATCCTCAGTATTTAATTTACTAACTCTTATGAGTTGTGATTTAAGAATTCCTTTAAATGTATGTGGCACGTGCATGCTGTTCCTTCTTAAATACATATTTGCATTCACTTCTTTTCTATATATCATGGTTTCTATTCTTTTCATCTTCTTATATAAATTCACATCTAAAAATGCTATATTATCAGGTGAAAAGACCATTTTAAACATCAAAAAACTTGTAGTTGCATTCAAATATGAAATATAACTTTCCAAATCTGTACTAGTGCCATTCCAAAGAGGAAACAATCCTCTACAACTGTAACAAATGCCAGATGTGGGAGTTGTGATAGCTTCCAGGGCTGCCAGCACACACATTCATGATAATGCCCTGGGAATTGCACACATCCTGGCAGTTGATGGAAGGGAAACCCTTGCGGTTTATGTAGACCCTACCCTTTTCACCGGGTGGTGCTTTGATGTGGATGTGCGTGCAGTCTATGGCACCCAGTACCTCCGGGTATTCTACTACATGGTGGAAGAGACGCATATTGCTGGTCCTCTCCTCACAGGTGTTGGGGAAGTAAATGTGCTCACCGTCATGTGGTAGCATGGCATCCAGGAACTGTTGGAGTACCCTGGATGCAGATGCCTGTGAAACCTCCATGATGACCCCAGTAGGTCTTTGGAAAGTACCTGCAGCTAGAATTCTTAAGGTTACACATGCCTTGATATCCACTGGGATGGGTTCCCCTTTGTTGGCTCTAGGTCTGAGTTGAGGCCGGCACAGCTTGGTGATTTGCTGAAGTATGTCTCTGTCCACCCTGTAGCTCTCTACTGTCTCCAGGTCATGTATTCCCCTGGTAAGTTACCCTGGGTCTGAACTGAACACTGTTCTCCTCCCCCTCGGTCTGTGGCAGTTTTCAGCATTATCCTCCTCTCCGCCCTCAGCCTCTAGCACACACTGATGGATCAAAACAATGGCAGCCCTTAACATTTTTCCAGTTAAAATTCCCCCGCATGAGTACACCAATGGTGCAGAGTTTGTGGGAAAAAACAGACTGGAAAGGTGTTTCCATAGTTTATACTGTTGTGCTGCAGATGCTGCCTATATGATTGGCTGACTATGATGCATTCCACCTGCTAGCTATGTAATTTGTTCTGGATTGCTTTTATTCTGCTATTTTCCTTTTTTCCCCTTCCCATTTCCTCCCCTTTTAAGTCCCGAGGTGCGCCGCGCAAACCTGGTGCCCAAATGTAAACAATCCTGCTATTTCTGTTTTTTTTTTGTTTTGTTTTGTTTTAGACCCAGTGCATGCCATGCATACATGTTTAGCTAATATAAAATGAAGAAATGGCTCTTCCTGGATGCGAACATACTCTTCATTTCATGGAATAACTCAATACAGCCTCAGACACACACTTTTGTTTAGATGTGCTTATCTAAGCTTATCTGGGGGCCATGGAGCTCCAATGTGCTTACACCATGCCTGACACACCCGCTTTTCATGTCTGTTGCTCCTCCTAGTTACACAATCATGCTATAGCACCTACACGGTTAGGTGCAGTTTGGTACTTAGAAGATTTTTGTGATTCAGTAAATTTCCCCTCATTTACATACCTCACTGCCTTAGTCCATAGTTACTGCACTAACACAGAGCCTTTCCCCTTGACAACCACTATCCCCTGGTATTGATTTGATTATGCATGCCATAGACTATAATGACAAAATGCAGATTTCCCTTAAAATTGAGTTTTCACAGTTTTTTTTATTTTCGGCATGATCCCATTTGCATGACACTGCCCTATGCTTAAACGGCCGAGATCAGCCAAAAAAAAAATAACTTTGATTTTTATAAAATTGAAGCACTTTTCCATACCAATGGCCATATATTTGGCCATTGGCATGCCTAAAGACTTAATACATGCCTTTTTGGGAGCGGTCATGCCTCAGTTTTGTTATTTGCAGAAATGTATTCAGTTATTAACCGAATACATTTCTGCAACTAACACTGTTCTTACATGGATACCTGCCTGCGTGCTGAACCAATAATTCACCTCATTTGCATGTTTTTCACCAGTAAATGTGGTAATTAGCATTCTGCACTGGTTTCCATGCAAGAACAGTGCATTCAGGATCATGCACGTCAAAACACTACTTTACAGGATCGCTCGGCGGCCATATTCCTGCACGGAAAAAAAGGTTATTGAATCCGGCAATATACTTTTTAGAAATCAAGGGGCATTGACTAACACAGGAACTAATACTTGTTTATGGAATAGAAAGAGTGTTTTTAATCTTCCTCTTCACCCCCTGCTTCCAGCCTTTGAAATGGCTTGTGCACAAGAGATTCATTCCACATTCAATAATAGAAGGAAAACATATAATTTGAGTAAGGAAGAATTTGTTTTAATACAGGAGCTTAGAGAAAATGAAAATATCAGAATCATATAACCCGATAAAGATGGTGGTGTAGTTTTATTAGATAAAGTGAATTATATTAAGCAACTATTGGAGACGTATGATACGGAAAATTATCAAGTTATTTCTAGGAATGAGATTTTTGTAATGCACAGAAGATTCAATCATTTCTGGAAGACTCTCTTTATCAGGGAGCTATTAATGAAGAACTTTTTGAATTTCTTAAATTAGATCACCCAGTTATTCCTATGGCCTTTAGTGTCCCAAAAGCTCATAAAGACATCCACCACCACTCCCTTCAGAGTCATTATTGCAGCGCATAATAGTCCAACTTATACACTTGGTATATTTTTGGACAGGCTTTTGAAAGATTCTGTTAAATCTGTTGAGTATTTATTATAGGTTCATAGGTTCATAGGTAGGCCCTAGGCTATCGGCCCAAGGGCCTACATAAGCCTAGCCAACAAGGTTCCCTGACTTATGCCACCCAAGAAAGTTATTTTCCTGTGCCACTGTTGAGCAGAGACACAGAAATGATCACTGGGGTGTATTTCCTATTTCCCATCCACTCATCAAGATTTTTCTGGAAGAGTGTTAATGAAGAACTTTGTTTGACATAGATGGGTAGCCTGTTCCAGAGTATGAGAAGTCTCTGTGACAGGAATCTATCCCTCCAGCATGTCCTGTTTATTGTGGTGACAAGGTTTTGGTCCCTAGAGTGTGTAGCTCAAAGGGATTGGGATTTCTTTAGGTGTAGCATGTCCAACAGCTCTAGGTTTGACATAGATTTATATGTTAGACAGAGATCACCTCAGAGTAGGCAATATGCTATGGAGTAAAGCTGGAGTTTTTTGAGACGGTCAGTGTAGGTCATTTGTTTGAGACCAGTAATCCTCTTTGTGAGGTACTTCTGTGGCCTTTCCAGGTGCTGCAGATGTCTTGTGAGGTACATTCCAAAAGGGGCGTTGTACTCTATAATGGGTCTAATGAGTGTTGACTAGAGAGGAACAATGACCTCTTTTTTCCTGGATGAGAACCCTTTTATGATGAGGTGTGCCACATAGAAGGACTTCCTGACTACTGTGGCGATGTGACTATCAAAGGAGAGACTACTGTCCACCTGGGTCCCAAGGTCTCTTATCACACATTCGGTGTTAAGTAGATTGCTGCCTATGTGGCAGTTCATGGGTACAGAGTTTTTACCAAAGTGGATGACACTGCACTTTTTGGCATTGAGCTTGAGGTCATGGCTCTGACACCAGGCATCTGTCTCAGCGAGGCCCTTCTGTAGGATGTCCACATCATTTGGGGACTTGACTATAGCTCCTAGTTTGCAGTCATCTGCGAACTTCATTAGCCAGAGGCCTTATGTGTTAGCCTGTACTTCAAAGAAGTAGATACCAAACAGGAGTGGTCCCAGGACAGAACCTTGTGGTACTCCACTTGTCACTACTTTGAGGTCAGATTTGTAGTCTGCAACTTTTACAGTGTGGGTTCTGTGAGCCAGTTGGCAACCCATCTTGTGACGTAGGACTTTATACCTAGTTTAGTGAGTTTAGCTATTATTCCAGAATGGGGGATGGTGTCGAAAGCCTTGGGGAGGTCAAGATAGGCTGTGTGAACCACCTTACCCTCATCTACGGCTTTGGTGACTGCCTCAAATAAGTCGATCATGCTCAGGAGGCATGATCTGCCTTTCACAAACCCGAACTGGGTGGGATCCAGCGTTTGGAGGTTACCAATGTCTTTGGTTATGAGTTCCATGGCCTTGCAGACCAGGCTCGTCAGGCTAATAGGGCGATAGTTCCCGGGATCAGTGATGGCTCCCCCTTTGTGGAGTTGGATAACTGTTGCTGTGCACCATTCAGTGGGCACAAAGTCTGATGCGAGGCTATTATTGAACATGGTGCTTAAGTGGGGAGCCAGTTCGTTCTGAAGTTCATGTAAAACACAGCCTGGGATGTTGTCTGGTCCCATGGATGCTGTGTGTTTGGCTTTAGAGAGTGCAGCTTTTACCCGCATAGCTGTGATTACAGGGACTCTGCATTCTTCCTGTATGAATATGGGCCCTTTAGGGGGTGAGGGGGGTAAATTTAGCACTGAACCTATCTGCTAGGATGTTGGCAATATCAGTTGGTTCTGTAATTTCGTGCCGTTGTCCTGTAACTCAGAGCAGATCTGTGTGTTGCCATCGAGATTCTTGACATAGCTATAGAATGTTTGTGGTTGTCCTTAGAATTAGTGGTGATTTTGTTTTCGTAGCTAGCTTTGGAGGATCTTATAAGGGATCTCAGCTTCTTACTGAGGCTGACCATGGAGCTCCTCCACTCATGGGATTTTACTCACTTTTGCAACAGTTTCTGTCTTCTGTTGTACAGTTTGTTTATGGCAGGGGACCACCAGATTAGCTTCCTTTTTTTGGAGGATAGCGTCTTGGTTCTGTTTGGGATAGCACAATCCATGCACTTGTGTAAGTGCTTATAGAGTGCATTTGTGTAGGATTCAGCAGTCGTAACTGTATTGTCCATCTGCATGGGTGTAATGAAGTTCACCACTTCTGTCTTAAGAAGCATGAAGTTGGCTTGGGAGAAATTTTTTACTGTGGTTTCCTTAATGGGGGATGGGGGCGGGATGTGAATATCAAGGGTGATTAGCTTATGGTCAGATCGGACCAACGAGGAGTTGACTTCAGGTGTGGAACACCAGTCACTCATGTTGGTAATGACTCGGTCTAGGATATTGTTGACCCTGGTGGGGGTGTGGATAGGTTGATCCTGGGCATTGGAGTTTATGAATTCCAGAAAGCGTTGAGCTAAGGAGTTGGTACACAAGTAGTTTTCCCAGTTAATGGTGGGGTAGTTGAAGTCCCCCATTATTAGGGTGTTTGGTTGAACCCTAATATTTTCCAGTACATCAAGAAAAGAGGAGTGGGAGAGTCTTGGGATTTTCTTACTAAGATTGATAATAATTATTACACTTCGGATTGTAGTTTTTCCACAGTAGATATTGTCAACCTTTTTACATCATTTCTGTATCACAAAGGGTTAAATTTATTTTTGAAACCCTTTGTAAACTGACAATTTTAAATGACACAATGATTAATTTTGTAATCACAGTAATGGAATTTATTTTGATCAATATCAATATCAATATTTCATACAAAAAATAGATTTATCCATTAAGGACTTAATAGATCAAGGGGTTATAGATTTCAGCACATACACATATCTTGAAAATGAGAATCCTAGGGTACCTGCAATATTCGGGGTTCCAAAAATTCATAAAGATGTTGAAAATCCACCCTTAAGGCCTATTGTCTCTGCTCAGGGATCTAAGATATCTCCCTTAGCAAAGTTTCTGGATTGGAAGCTTAACAAATGTGGGGCAGAGAGCAATATTTATTTAAGGATTCTTGGGATTTTTTTATGTAAAGTTATTCCTGAGTTTAATGTTCCTAACCTACAATTTCTCACCATAGATGTGGTTGACCTTTTTTCTGTCATACCGCACGAGAAGGGACTACCTTGGTTAGAAGAAGCTATGAGGGACAAACCACAGGCTTGTGATAATGACATCTTTCTTGTTATGGAATTGGTGGATTTAGTATTGCACAACAACTTTATTTATTTTTCCGGGGAATATTTTAAACAGATATCCAGGGTGGCCATGGGTGCAAATTGAGCCCCAACTTATGCCATCATTTTGTCAGTAAGGGAGAAGAAGTATATTTTAAACAGTGAATATAATAAAAATTGGATGTTTTATTCCAGGTTTTTGGATGATACCTGTATTTTTTGGACAGGTATGACAAATACTATAGAGGAATTTATGAAATATATAAACTCCACTACTGATTTTTTGACCTTTACCTATCAGGTCAATACTCATCGGGTTGATTATTTGGATGTATCTTTGAGTGTGCAGGATACTGGTTTTAAATCTTCCATTTGCAGAAAACCCACCTTCTCTAATAGCTACATCCATTACAATAGTTCTCATCCAAGACATCAGAAGAAGGGCATAGTTAAGGGCCAATTTGTTAGGGCATCTCACATGACTTTGGATGACTTGGACTATCAACAAGAATGTTTAAAGCTTACTGGGATGTTTCAGGAAAGAGGAGACCCTGAGGAATTCATTTCAAGTATCCTTAAAAGTCAAGGAAGGTAGGAAAACCAAATACCAACCAATTTTGGGCACAGGCAAGGTAGAAAAATCTAAGAGAGATGGCGGGCAACATGATCTTATTCACGGGTTCAACAAAGCATTTATTACTGAGTACAGTGCCAATTCCGGCAATATTAGGAAAATAATAGAAAAAGAATGGGAAAGTTTTCGGGACATCACTGATCTTAACAATTTAAAAGGAAAAACAGTAAGAACTGTATTCCGAAAGGGGAATAACATTAAGAATTTATTGGAATATGAACCCAGTGTTAATAGCTTTTCCAACCAACGTAAAGGTACATACAGGTGTGGAGCATGTTCACAATGTAAATACATATCACATACTGACAAAATATATATTGTAGCTAGAAACAGATGGATAAGGGCAACTACTTATTCGAACTGTAATAGTCAAGGGCTGATATATATAGCCACCTGTCAAAAATGTCAAGGGTTTTATGTCGGTAAAACCGAAAGACACCTGAAGAGAAGGATATACGAACATATTTATGAAGTACAGAAACAAAATTCTAATAATGCCCTGTTTCGGCATACATTGATATGCCAACAGGTCAGGTTTGAATTTTTTATATTAAAGACCGTGGTCCGAGACAATAGAGGGGGTCCTTGGGAGATTAGATTAGATTTATTTATTTTATTTATTTTACATTAGTTGACTGAGCTAGTCTAACTGGATACATGTCCATTTTCAGTAGAGGCCCGAGGAGAAAAGCTCCACTGTAACAGTCTAAGGTAACACACTAAGAAAAAATATATACAAGAGGATAACTAAACTACTAAGCAGGAGTTAGCAACTAATTAGCATACAAAACAACAGAACAGCAATTAGTGAATCAAAAACACACAGCAACAACAGCAGTATTTAAATACAGAATTGAAATTTTTTTTTTATAGCATCTGGACTTGGACTTGACCTATCATGAAGAAAAAAAGAACTAAAATACTACCTGTGCAAGGCATTAGGTAGTGCAAAGTAAGTAGAGGTGATAGGAGGTAAAACATAAGCAAAGTAAGTAGCGGTAATAGGATGTAAAATCTTAAGAAAGAGGAAGTCACAAGCTGAAGAGAGTCAAGGGGAAAAATTGTAGTGATGGGAGCAGTGATATAAGCTAGATGGAGACAAGGCAGTGTGAGAGAAGGAGAAGTAATACTTGTCCAGATGATGGGTGTGTACAGTGCAGATAGAGGTAATGGGAAAAGATGTAAAAAGATGTGGAAGTAGGAAACAAGAGTCAGTCAGGAGAAGAGCAAGGGCAGAGCCAGTGTGATTTGAGGTGGGTCTTTAAATGTTTCTTGAAAAGGGGTGTTGAGGTCAAGGTAGTAAGTTCACTAGTGAGCTTGTTCCAGTGTGTACCCACAGCATTTGAGAAAAGGGAGTCACCTGCTTTGTTCTGAGATTTACATGTGGCTACTAGAAGTTTATTAGCTGATCGTAGGGTAGTGAGATTCTTATAGGGGGAAATAAGAGTATTAAAAATAGCTGCATTAGAAGGGAAATGGAGTATCTTGTGGGTAATAGTCAGTTGTTGAAGTAGAATGAGAGTTTGTAGTTCAAGCCAACCTAGCTGTCTGAGATTTAAGCAATGATGAGTCCGATATGGGGCACCTGTAGCAAACCTGATAATGTTGTGGTAGGATGAGGCTAGTTTTGACAGGTTTGTTTTTGATAGGTTAATAAAGGTTGGAGAGGCATACAGTAGTGCTGAGATGAGATGTGTTTGAGCTAAAGATATCCTAGTCTCTGGTGTGAGAAATTGTTTAAGTCTATAGAGAGCACCTATTTTTTTGTTAACTGTTTTTATAGTTAGATTGATGTGAGCATCAAAGTTTAGTTGATTATCTATTGTGACACCAAGCAGTTTTGTGGTGCTGTCGGGTGATATAAGCGTGCCATTGTTAGAGACAATAGTAAAGGAAATTGGGATGGACTTATAAGTTGGAGTAAACAATAGTAACTTAGTCTTTTTAGGATTAAGGAGGAGACAGATGTGTTTGAACCAATTTTCTGCTGCAGTAAAAACATTTTGGGTACATGAATGTAGTTCAGCAGGAGACGTTGCAGTGCAGATGAGTGTAGAGTCATCTGCATACTGAATGCAAGTAGAAGATGGGAGGGAGGTATTCAGGTTATTAATAAAGATGGAGAAGAGGAGGGGACCTAGAATAGAGCCTTGTGGGACTCCAATGGAGACTGGGAGCTGGGAGGATAAATGACTGTCCCAGACAACTGCTTGTTGTCTATTTTTGTATCAAGAGAAAGGGATTTAAGCATATCAATCAGAAGATGGTGATTTACCATATCGAATGCTTTCGAGAGGTCAAGAAATAATGCAGATGAGTATAGATTATTGTTGCGATTTTTGTTGATGGAGTCTGTAAAGGAGAGAAGGGCAGTGGTGGTACTATGGAATGGTCTAAAACCGTGCTGTGAGTCAGAAAGTAGGTTATTATGGAGAAGGTTAGAGCATAGGGAAACCTATTGGCAAATTTTTCTAGAAGCAAATAAAACAACTGGCTTAAATTATACTATATCTATTGTCCCATTGTTAAAACTGAAAGCTGGTATGCTGTGAAATCATTTTTTTATAAACACAAAAGTGTTTTGAAGTTACTTTTATATTTTCTGATACAAATATTCCAAAATATTATTGGTGCTTTAGGTGGTTGCTAAAAATGAGTTTTTTAAATTTTAAATGCATTATTTACATATATTTTTAAAGTATATACTGACTGTATAGTATTCAAACAGTGAATTTGGTTGTATTTCTTTAAATTTTAATTAAATGAAAGTTTTAATTGATTGTAACATAGTGTATAAGCTAGGCTAAGGCAATCCACTATGTATCTGATGAAGTCAATGATTTATGCTGACGAAAACGTTATACTGCATTTTACTGATGTTAACATAATAAACTGAGTGGTTGCGGTCTCCCACGGACTGATTTTTGTTATTTCTGGTGGAATTTTTATCAGTAGAGCCTCCGTTTTGGTTGGTGATATGGAGACTCGAGGAGGGGAGACCAAATCCACGGAATCTTCAAACCAAACTTTTCGGTCTGAAGTTGGCGAAGTACGCAAACTGGCGGGACAGTTAACTCAATTAATTGAAATACTTATGCCCTTGAGCCAGGGGCTCAAGTCCATTGCTTCGGGACATAGTGGTCTTTCTCAACAGGAATCTATCAGGAATAGCAAACCACCCTTGGTACAGAAAGATAATGGTATGACCCGAATACCGGATGGCGGAAATCAAACTGATTCTACAGTTAATTTTTATCATACTCCTCAGGTTTTGTGTTCTAACAGCGTTTCCCAGGATAATTCTTCACCTAAGGAAAATATCAATAACACAATGCCTCAGTCGACATTTCAGGAGTGGGTCCAGTCCAAACCGAACTTTTACAGCATCGGAAGAGGTTCAACAACGGCTGGCAATAATGCTACATACTCGGACTCCTTAGAAGCATTGCAAATGGCTCTCTACAGGTACAAAAGTTTACAATTGGGCAATATGTACATGCATGAATGTCTCAAAAAACGAATAGTTCCTAAGGGACTAAGGATATTTAAATATCCAAACAATGTCATGATTGGCAGTGATTTTTATAAATAACTTGTTAGAGCCTTTGACAATTGTGGTTTGGAAATAGTACAAGCCATTATTAACAAAAACGAAAAAGATATTTGGAAACTACATAGTGATATAGAAAGATATAATGATATTGTGATTAATGACTTATTGTTTACTGCAGAACAAGAAAAAAAAGGTATTATGATATTAGAGTACAGATTGATAAAAAATGTCAAGAAATTCTTAATAGAAAACACAAAAAGTTAAACAGAGACATCAAGGAGTATCAGGAAGGTCTGCAATATCCAGCACCCCCTCCTATACGTTCTGGTTATTACAGGGACGGACATGATATCAATACCCCTAATGGAGAGGACTTAGTATTTGATGTCGACAATTTGGGGGGGGGGTGATGGGTTCAGTGACAATCATGAGGGACAGGAATCCCTTCCAAAGCTGTCCGAGAGGATTCGCAATCAACGTAACAATCAAGATTCCAATCATTTTTTTCAAAGAAATTACCCCTACAGGGGAGGAGGGGACTTCAACAGGAACAGGAACAAGAACAGGAACCAGAAATGGTAAATACTGTACCCCCTATAGTCATAGACTATGAAGGAGAAAATTTTCGGGTCCTTATTCGAGCAGGTTTTCATATATACAATTACAGTGACCTTTTGGTCACAGATACATTTTTTTATTTATTTACTAAGGGCTTTAAATATGTTCCACATCGTAATAGTAATATTACTAAGGTCATTATGGATCTTAAAATGTTTATTAGAAAACTCAATTTGGAAAACCTTTTTGGATCTGATATTCAACACGTAGACACCCCCAACCCTACTAGGTCTAGTACCTTCAATCCACCCATACACCCCCAACTGAAAAATCTTGAAAACAGAATTGAAAAACAAATTAGAAATGTAAATAGATACAACATATTTTCCCCGAATTTAGGAAGAGCTGAACATAATTTAGTCCTTGAACTAAGCCACAACCACAATATTAGGGTTATGGAACCAGATAAAGGGGTGGCATAGTCCTTATGGATAAAATAATGTATGAAGGCAAAATGTATGCTATTTTACATGATGACACACGTTACAGATCTATATCAATCAATGAGATCAATATTTCATACAAAAAAATAGATTTATCCATTAAGGACTTAATTGATCAAGGGGTTATAGATTTCAGCACATACACATATCTTGAAAATGAGAATCCTAGGGTACCTGCAATATTCAGGGTACCAAAAATTCATAAATATGTTGAAAATCCACCCTTAAGGCCTATTGTCTCTGCTCAGGGATCTAAGATATCTCCCTTATCTAAGTTTCTGGATTGGAAGCTTAAACAAATGTGGGGCAGAGAACAATATTTACTTAAGGATTCTTGGGAATTTTTATGTAAAGTTATTCCTGAGTTTAATTCAATTTCTCACCATAAATGTGGTTGACCTTTTTTCTGTCATACCGCACGAGAAGTGACGACTTTGATTAGAAGAAGCTATGAGGGACAAACCACAGGCTTGTGATAATGACATCTTTCTTGTTATGGAATTGATGGATTTAGTATTGCTCAACAACTTTATTTATTTTTCTGGGGAATATTTTAAACAGATATCCGGGGTGGCCATGGGTGCAAATTGAGCCCCAACTTATGCCGACATCATTTTGTCAGTATGGGAGAAGAAGTATATTTTAAACAGTGAATATAATAAAAATTGGATATTTCATTCCAGGTTTTTGAACGATATCTGTATTTTTTGGACAGGTATGACAAGTACTGTAGAGGAATTTATGAAATATATAAACTCCACTACTGATTTTTTGACCTTTACCTATCAGGCCAATACTCACCGGGTTGATTATTTGGATGTATCTTTGAGTGTGCAGGATACTGGTTTTAAATCTTCCATTTACAGAAAACCCACCTTCTCTAATAGCTACATCCATTACAATAGTTCTCATCCAAGACATCAGAAGAAGGGCATAGTTAAGGGCCAATTTGTTAGGGCATCTTGCATGACTTCGGATGACTTAGACTATCAACAAGAATGTTAAAGCTTACTGGGATGTTTCAGGAAAGAGGATACCCTGAGGAATTAATTTCAAGTATCCTTAAGGAAGCCAAGGAAGGTAGGAAAACCAAATACCAACCAATTTTGGGCACAGGCAAGGTGGAACAATCTAAGAGAGATGGTGGGCAACATGATCTTATTCACGGGTTCAACAAAACCTTTATTACTGAGTACAGTGCCAATTCTGGCAGTATTAGGAAAATAATAGAAAAAGAATGGGAAAGTTTTCGGGACATCACTGATCTTAACAATTTAAAAGGAAAAACAGTAAGAACTGTATTCCGAAAGGGGAATAACATTAAGAATTTATTGGAATACGAACCCAGTGTTAATAGATTTTCCAACCAACGTAAAGGTACATACAGGTGTGGAGCATGTTCACAATGTAAATACATATCACATACTGACAAAATATATATTGTAGCTAGAAACAGATGGATAAGGGCAACAACTTATTCGAACTGTAATAGTCAAGGGCTGATATATATAGCCACCTGTCAAAAATGTCAAGGGTTTTATGTTGGTAAAACCGAAATACACCTGAAGAGAAGGATATATGAACATATTTATGAAGTACAGAAACAAAATTCTAATAATGTCCTGTTTCGGCATGCATTGATATGCCAACAGGCCAGGTTTGAATTTTTTGTATTAGAGACCATGGTCCGAGACAATAGAGGGGTCCTTGGGAGATTAGATTAGAGCATAGGGAAACCTATTGGCAAATTTTTCTAGAAGCAAATAAAACACCTGATTTAAATGATACTATATCTATTGTCCCATTGTTAAAATTGAAAGCTGGTATGCTGTGAAATAATTCTTTATAAACACAAAAGTGTTTTGAAGTAACTTTTATATTTTCTGATACAAATATTCCAAAATATTATTGGTGTTTTAGGTGGTTGCTAAAAATGAGTTTTTTAAGTTTTAAATGCATTATTTACATATATTTTAAAGTATATACTGACTGTATAGTATTTAAACAGTGAATTTGGTTGTATTTCTTTAAATTTTAATTAAATGATAGTTTTAATTGATTGTAACATAGTACATAAGCTAGACCAAGGCAATCCACTATGTATCTGATGAAGTCAATGATTTATGCTGACAAAAACGTTATACTGCATTTTACTGACATTAATATAATAAACTGAGTGGTTGCGGTCTCCCACGGACTGATGTTTGTTATTTCTGGTGGAATTTATTTTGACCAACAACTATTTTACATTTGAAGGAGAGTTTTTAAACAAACCAAAGGAGTGGCAATGGGTGCACGTTACTCACTCATTTATGCCAATTTAGTTTTATATGCCTGGGAATCTAAATTTGTGTTTAATTCAGAGTTTAAGAAAGAATGGATTATCTACTTTAGATACCTGAATGATATCTTTGTTTTAGGGAAGTCCTACTCAAAACAGTCTGAAAGGTTTATTGATTACTTGAATGATTCTAGTTCCTACTTTAAATTTACTGGCAGTGGGTCAGACACAAGTATTAATTATTTGGATGTAACAATTTACAAAGACAGGGTGGACAGCAGATTTGGTTCCAGAATTTTCAGGAAGGAAACATTTTCCAACAGTTACTTAGAGGGTCTATATCATAAATTTGAATGCTGAAAAGTCCAAAGAACAAAACTTCAAACTGAAAACCTCGAAGTTCAAAAACGTCTAAACGTAGAAAGGAGATCACCATAGAGTGTGGGAAGGGAAGATTTCTGTTTACTGCACTGTAGTGCAATCTTGGAGTTGGTATATTTAACTAGCGGGGGTGTGCAGGGGGGCTTGCCCCCCTGCATAGAGCATTTTTTTTTTGTTTTGGGTACTTAGTGTTTTTTTTTTTACATTCAATGTAAGATTTGGAGCTTTGAAGTTCAAAGTTTTGTGCTTCGGACTTTTCAGCATTCGTATATATGATATAGACCCTTACTTAGATTATCGGAGTAACCATCCAAGTCACAACAAAAAGAATATTTTTAAGGGGCAACTGGTCTGAGCAGCAAGAATGTGTTCAAACCTAGACAATTTAGGGGTGAAGCTATTAATATTTTTGATATGTTCCTAGGGAGAGGTTACCCCTATTCCTATCTTACCAACATTTTAGAAGATGTTTCTGTAGGATGGGGAACCAAATATAAACCAGTCTTGGGGGGACAATAGCTGCCTGATAATCCATAAAATAACAGTAGGGGAGACTTGGCCCTTTACTTATAGCATGGTTGTACCTTTTGGTTCTGGAGCCAACAAAATCAAGAATTTTATTAGTAAGAACTGGGCAATCGTCAAAGGGAAAACAGAAATCATAGAAATAGTAGAACAAGCCTCCTCGTTCATTTACAAAGTTGGGAAGAATTTAAAATGGTTATTTGGGCACATGTTGATGAATTTCCAAATACCATTAAAGGGTATAACAAGATGTGGAAGTTGTAAAGAGTGCCCATATATCTTGGAAGAATTATTTGTGAATCTGCAAGGGGTACCTTTTAGGCTTGCCTTAAAAAAGTTTAATTATAACACCAAGGGTTTTATATACATCACCATATGTGAAACTTGTGGCAGATTCTATGTAGGAAAAACAGAGAGGCAATTTAAGAAAAGAATATGTGAACATTTTTATGCCATTGCTAAAGCCAACTCTAATAATCCTCTTTATAGACATAGTTTGGAATGTGGTGGATTTAGTAAATTCAAATTTGGTATGTTGGACATATTGCCAGTTAACCCAAGGGGAGGGTGGTGGGAATTAGATTTAGAGATCAGACAGTTACAATGGCAATTTAGGCTAAATGCTATAAGCCCCCCCCAGCTCTCAATGAAAATGTATCTATTGCTCCAATTTTGAAAAAAAAGAGCTGGGAATTTATAATGGGGTTTAAATTACAAATGTCATACATAGGGAGAGTATGTCTTTATTGTGGTATTCAGTTTATTTTTACTTTTTTAAAGCTTTAATGTTCACAATATATTGTTCATTTTAGTATGTCTCTTTAAGAATTTAGTCTCATCAATGAAGCGTGATTGATTCATTATTTATTTTAGCTCCTGTTTAAGGATGGTATTATGTTAGTGCATTTGTTCTGATGTAGTCCCAGTTTTTGTTTTACTGGGATGAAAGCGCTTAACCTTACGCATTGGTGTGATCTTTATTTATTAAACTGGTGGCATTTTAAGTCATTTGAGACTGTTACTGTTTATATCTCCATTTTTTTTTTTTTTTTTTTGCATCAGCCCAGCCAGGATAGCTTTCTTTGTTTTGGATTAGTTTGTTTCAGCCACCCTTCCCTTTCCGCCATTTTTGATATAGAGTATATTTATAGATCTGCAATCATAGGACTACATACATATCTCCTGACTTCACCAGATCCAAACTTAATGAAAGCTTTAAAACATGATGAGGACAAATCTAAGATAACTTCCCTGCTTAGTTTAGCAGAAGTATATTGGTGTCAAGTGTGAATGGAAATCAAACCAGAAGTAGATAAAATTCAGGCAACAACTGAATGTACCAAAAAAACAAAAGAAAGAATATAAGGAGAAAGATATTATGAGAAGGCAAAACATGTGGAAAAGTCAGAAACATAGTTGCAAGTACAGAAAACTTCTGGAACAACCTTATGTTGATTATGATCTGACACAAGACTGCTTAAGGAAAGGTGAATTTAAACCAAAAGATGAAAGGTTAATCTTGGCAGACCAGGATAGTAGATTGCGTACATGCTGGTTTGCAAAGTCCATTGAACATGTGTGAGAAGCAGACAAATGCAGGTTTTGTAAAACAGAACTGGAAAAAGTCATAAATCTTGTTGGGTGTGATACACTAATGGCAGAGGGCGTGTATACTGAAAGGCATAATAATGTAGTAAGATTGTTGCATTAGGGATTATGCAAATATTACAATACTGCAGTAGCTGAGAAGCATTGAAAACATGAGCCAGAAAGAATTATAGAGAATGATGAAGTTTATATCACATGAGATTACCCATTACCAACAGTACAAAGTAGATGAGAGATCTATAAAAACAAGACCAAAATAGCACTGATCACTGAAATTGTTACACCCAGTGATTACAATGTCTTAAATACAGAGATACACAAAGTCGTAAAATACCAGAAACTGCAGGCAGAAATGAGGGCAATGTGGAAGAAGGACACCCAGGCAGTTCCAAAAGTAGTAGGAGCAATGGGTCTCATAAAAAAAGAGTTTATAGCCTTATTTAGATATGCTACTGATACATGTAACTCCATATGAATTGCAGAAGGAGTCAATTTGTGGCAAATTGAAGGTGCTGCGAAGAGCACTTCTGGCTGACATCAAAGATTGAAAGAATACTAATTTCACAAAGTTTAATCATACTTTGACTTAGGAATAGGGTTCATTTCCATCATAGTATTAGAAACCCAAAAGATTTGGAGAAATTAAACACCAGTCTGTTTCAAGCCTAAAGCACTCCTAATGCTTCTTACTCAGCTTTTGGGATTTTTTCTGACATTCAATCAATTTGTACTGGAACAATAGAAAATGTTTCACAAGCAAGTTCTCTCAATGGATTTTGTTATTGTCAGAAGAATTAGAAGAAGAATACCCTTCAGTTTTGATGGCTCACTCTTTACTGGGTGCACTTTTTCTTCCCTCTGTAGTGTATTCTGTATCCTAAAAGTATATCTGATTCTCAAAAAAAAAAAAAAAAAAAAAAAAAAAACATTCCAAAGACAGCTGAACATAGCAACTTTAACTACACACATGACTCACTACATCTCACTGATTGCAGTGATAAACTCTCATTTCTTTTGCCAGGTGTACAGTGAAGAATCATTTTCCACAAACATTCTGTCATTTCCATTTTTAAATTGTTTTCCTTCTGCCATAATGTTTTCAAGAGCAACTCTTTCTGCTGGCATGATTGCATCTTTATTACTATAGATTTTTCCATCTTTCTCATGGCCAGATTTGAATGGTGTTACCTTTCAATTAATAAATCATGCTGTGGAATACCAGTCCAGTTGCATATCTGTATTTTAATGAAATTAGTTGCAGTCTATTCCTTCCAGTTTCTCAGTATAGCAGAAAATTTCAAGTTTTCTCTCTGTGTTGTGTCTTTTAAATCTATTTTTGAAACAGTTCATTTTGAGAAGCTTCATATTCAGTCTGTCTTCCTTAAGTTGCAGTTTTCTCAGCTCACCTGAACAGCGAACTTGAAGCATCTTCTATTCTTTCCTGCCTTTTGTTATTTGACCACAGGTGTTTCACCTAGTTTAAACACCTCTGAGTACGTTTGATTTATTTTTTCATGTAAATTACTGGAAGCCATCTCCTGTACCAAAACTGAAACCTGAACTGCTTTTTGCTGAACAGCTGCAAAGCTGTTCCTCACAAAAACATTTTTTTTCTTCTCATTTTCTAGTCTATTTTTTATTACCTTCTCCAGATTTCTTCTTTGCTGATATCCAGTCAGCATAGAGACTAACCAGTAACTGGATTTCCCCAAATGGCTAGTTTTTACTGGATTTTTGTTTGCATCTCTTTTCTTTTTCACATTGGGAGAGCTCTTATGTACTTTCTTTTTAGGGTGCAGCCATCTTGAAATCCCAGGGAATTTGCCATGTTAGTAACTATTCTCATTTCAAACTAAAAACGTATAAAGCACAAAGAAAAACTTTGAAAATCCACAAATAGGCAGGCAAACCAAGAAATAATCCATTTATTGTAAAACTTTAAGCGCTTTTCGTACGTAATGTATACAAACTTCTTCAGAAGGGTAACAAAAGTAAAAGTGCCATTTAAATACCAAAAACTAATGATCAGCTGATACATCAATTAAAATGTAAAAACCCGTTAAAGGCATATTACTAGAGCATAACCAAGTCTATTTAATGATAAAACTTACTACATAAAATATTGTTGTAAATAATATATGCAGCAAAATAATTAACTAGCTAAACAAGTATAACATATTGAACTATCAAGCTTATAAAGAAAGTATATCAATCCAAATTGTGAACAAGTAAACAGCAGCAAATAAACATTAAAAATGTTAGATTCTTTATAAAAGGGAATCATATTCAAAAAATCTAAGTGTGTGTCCTTTACAAAAAAGTAATGATATAAACTAAAAAATATATATAAAAAATAAATACATATAATATTAATTCAATGAAGTTCCTATCTACTAAGGCTTTTAAGTTTTAGCAATGCCATTATGGAACACATATCATTTAAACCTGGCCAGTTATATGAATACAATCTAATCTGCCATAATAATTCTAACCTTTCCAATTCAATTTCTAAAGGTCCACCCCTAATATTAGGTATTAGCTGGTCTAACACCCAAAATTTAAAAGTATGTGTAGAATGTTCTGATACATGCTTAGCCAAAGCGTTATCTAACTTAGATTTTTTTATATTATATATGTGTTTGTAGATTCTATCTCTTAATCTACGAACAGTTTTCCCTACGTAAAAACATGGGCAAAACTGGCATTTGGCTAAGTAAATAACCATTTTGGAATTACAATTATTTTTATATTTGCTTTTTAAATCAAAATTATTAATAGTAATAGAATTACTCACTAGAATAAATTTACAATAGGTACAGGAACCACAAATATGCATACCTTTATTAATCACTTTACTTTCGATGTTATTAATACCCTCCAGTAATTGTTTAAAGTTCCTATCTCGTCTTAGTGTAAATTTAGGTGCTTTACCTACTTTATCTAATAATTCCTTACTTTCTTTTATGATGTTCCAGTTTTTAGAAACAATTCCCTTGATAAAATAAAAATCGGAATTGAAAGTTAGGGTCAAACTATATTCAAAAGACAGAGATTTACTTTTCTCTTTACTATTAATTGATAAAGTAACTGTATCACCAGGAGAATTCTCAAAACCAATATCTGATGTTTCTGAAATAAGCATTTCATTACATCTGTTGGCACCATATCCATTAACAATTGGTTTATAAACACCTCTAAATCTCTTATCATAAATTTTATCTAGTATTTTGTCAATGAATCCCTTAGGGTATGCTCTTCTAAGAAACATATCCTTTAAATTCCTACATTCCTCAAAAAAATCGTCATCCCTTGTAACCATCCGTGCAGCCCTTACTAACTGTCCTTTAACCACAGACTTTTTCTGATACATAGGGTGAGCACTAGAGAAATGTAGGAAAGTGTTGGAATATGATGGTTTTCTATATATTTTGGTTTAATATTTTTTATAAAGATTTTTTTTTATTAGGAGCACATCCAAATAGGCAATTTGATTTTCTTCAAAATTAAAAGTGAAATGAAGAAAGACAGTACTGGTATTAAAATATTTGACAAGATCTTCAGCCACTTTAATATTGCCTCTCAACAGAATAAAGATGTCATCCAAATACCAGGTATAATAGGCAATTTGAGAAATAATGTGCTCATTACCAAACACATATTGCTTTTCCCAATAGCTCATGACCAAATTAGTGAAACTTGAGCCGCAGGCTGAACCCATTGCCACTCCACTCTTTTGATGGAAAAAGTTATTCTTAAAGGTAATATAGTTATGAGCTAGCACTATATTAAGTAATTCCTCTATTAAAAGTAATTCCGATAGAGGTGCACCTTTATCCTTTAGATTCAAAATTACCCATTCAATACCCAAGTCTTGTGGAATAGAGGTATAAATGTCTTTCACATCAATTGTAAGTAAATTAACCTGTTCATTAAAGTTAATATCATTGATTTTCTGTAGGAAAGACCAAGAATCTTTACATATACATGTTTCAAGGTTAACATATTTTTTAAGTATCCCATCTACTACTTTCGCACAGGCATCTGTTGCACTATTTCTACCATTTACTATAGGCCTGAAAGGTGGATTATTCAGGTCCATATGTATTTTTGGCACACCGAAAATAATAGGGGCTGTAGGAGAGGGCATAATTAGATAATTATATAGATCTATATCTATCCTCTGTTCTATGAATAAATCATTTATATAAGATTTAATTCTATTAATAGCCTGGTTGTATTCATTCAAAGAAGCTTGTACGTAAGACTCAGATGATAATATTAATTCAATTTTATTTTCATAATCTATCTGGTCCATGAAAACCAGACCTCCTCCCTTGTCTGGCTTCATTATACGTACTCTAGTTTCTTTCAAATATTGGATCCATTTAGATTCCTCATCTGTAAGGTTATTCCTACCTACATTATTTCTTCCTGTGTGTTGCATGTATCTAAAATCAAGTTCACATAATTTTTCAAATGTGTACAAAGAACTATGCAACGGGGGATTATAGGTACTTGCAATTTTGTATTGGTTCCCATTTGTCCTATCAACATCCCCTAAAAGGAATGCCAAATTTAATTTCTGCACATACATTTTTAGATCTAAAATACAATTTGTGATATTCAAATTCCTCGTGGGTATAAAGTTAAGACCTTTTTCCAACTATTCTCATTTATTTTCTTAGGGCCAGAAAGTTTTTGTGAAGCTCAGTATTATTGAGATCCTTTTCTAATTTTTATTTTGTTTATTAATATCTACAGTGACCTGTTCTAAAAATACAGAGAGAGATTCCATCAAGGAATCATTTTCATGTATGTCTACCTTTATACACTTTAGTTAACAAATACAAGTATTGTGATATAGGTACTAAATTAGTTTATTTGCCAGTTGTAAGGCTATAACACCTGAATCCACCCAATAATGTAAAAAAATATTTATTGTTTAAATATTAGGTTGTCTTGTGTATAAAACTGGACCTAGCAGCTGTTTGTTAGCCTTTCCTTTGTATAACCAGCTGCCCCTTTCCCTCAACTTTATACCTCTTAACCATACTGAATGTCTCGATTTTCCCTGGTTTTTGAGGTCCAAATAATGGGGTGCCATGATTCCTGAGTGGCACCCCTTAATTTCTGAATTTCCCAGTTATTTTTGTATTTATTTATTTTCCCGGCCTGACATCATCATGAGGAAGCATGCACAGTGATGTCAGCTTCATCCAGCCAGTCGGAATTCAGCTGAGGGCTGCTGTGTTACAAGAGGGGTGGGACAGAATAGACCCCTGAACAGGAAGTTATGAACACTGACCATTTCTGTCAATGAGTGAGTTTACAAGAGGGGAGGGACAGATGAGAACTGAAGCCTGAACATGAACGCTTAGCTGCTAGCCTGCTATCCATTCTTTCCAGGTAAAGCACTGAGCTGCTGCTACAAATTTATTTCCATATTGCTGCTGTTTTATGTGCTGCAAAAGCACTGAGCTGCTACAAATTTATTTCAATTCCCCATAGATGTTTTATGTGTTGCCAGCCTGCCATTCAGAAGTGGAACACGTGCGCAATTTGAATTGCGTTATGAAGTAGAAGTGCTGTCTGTTGCATTAACGATTTATTTTATTTGAAGTTGAGCTGCTGATGTACTGTCTGCTGCATTAACAATTTATTTAATTTGAAGATGAGCTGTCAAATGCCAATTTCATACCTCTCAACCTGGAAACATCAAAATTTGGACAAAGGCCCATGAAAAATAGGTACAAATCTGTACGTTGCTTAACATAAAATTTGCATATGTAATTATGTAACCCCACCCACTCCAATGGGATTGCGGGATGCCAACTTTCAAATGCAAACTGAAGAACAGACAATCAAAATATGACCCCAGAGTCCCCCTGCAGCCATTCCATTGTCTCATTACCTGGCTATTTTCCTCATTTACCATGAACACATAATGTGCATACTGCTTTACTTCTACAATAATTTGGATTTTATTTTACATTTTGTAGCACAAACATTAATAGTCATCTGCTAAACACAGCAATACAGTCTCACAATGAAAATAGGCTTAGCATTAAAACTTCTCTGCCCTTGAAAATCACATTCATTGAAACAACATTGAAACCCACATCCAAAAAATGCATCTGGCCAGTGGTGGATAAAGATTGGCTTTGGGCTGTTTTCAAATCATAGGCCCCTTGCATACGAAACAAGAAACATACGTGTGTTCTTTGATAGACCTTCCTGACTTTATTAAATTATATTCCTTGCATAACACATTTCCCTAGGAAAGAAATTGCTGTTCTTTGGATTCGACATTTTCAGCTTTTGCTGAAAATGTGTTGATGTAACATCGTTCGCTGTTTTAAGCGTTTGATGTTGGAATATAGACCCAGATATATATATACTTTTTATTGTTCTTAAAAGAATTCAGCAAAAACAGTCTTTTTATCAAAATACTCAGACACACACAAACACATACTTAATCTTCCTAATAAAAGGTACAATAACAATTAATGTGACAACTGGTTTTCAAAGTGTTAAAATAAAACTGTCTATCATTTCTAAGAGGTGGAAATAAAAATATAAAACTCTGTACAATTTCTCACATAAAAAAACTTAAAACACCCTTTCTACTCTCAGCTTCTTACTTAAAACATCTTTTGACTGAGATGCACATGAATATGTACTGCAGAAATGACCTATAACCTCAAATATGAAAGATGTTATATAGAAAAGAGAAAAGACTTCACAGCAACTACTAAAAGCATACAATACATGCTTGCAAATTCTGAACTTTGAACCTCACAAAAATCATGGAAAGCTATATTTTAATAAAGCTGCTCAGGACTTTGAAACCATGTAATGGTCCATTCTCCATACCTCTTGACTGTCCAGAGTTTTCTAGAATGTCCCTGATTTTACTTCATATTTTTGCCTTGTCCCTCATAAAATGTTTGATTTTCAGGTAAATCTCAAAGGGCTGCAGTCAGTCAATAATGGCATACACAAGAGTTTCATGCTTCTAATTGTTTGCATGTTGATGCAAAACCTGTTGTCGTATTAACCTTTTAAGTGAATTATAGTAATATGTAAAAACTGATCCTCATTTTAGCTCTTTATTTTTGGTTTTGTCAAGAATTCTTGAGTGAAGTTGAGAGGTATAGCTTAACCCTATCTTACTAGCAAGACATACACCACTTATCTTTTCTCATGAATATCTCAGGCTGGTTATTATAAAATAAGCAGTCAGCTCCCATTATGCAAATCCTCTGTCCCATTGGTTACTCTCAGTCTATCCACTGAAGGCCTTACCTTCCATTCTACCCTCCACACATCATTTGTTCTCATCCCTCTCCCTCTTTTTCCTGAACCACTGACAACATACTATAATTACCAGCAATGGCTGTTATTATTTCTTCCAACACCTTGCTGGAATCTTCCCTTCCTTATCACCTGGATTATTTCTCTCATTTTACAATCTATCACTTGATACAGTTACTTGAACCTATTCTCAAGAGCAAAAAAAATCCAAGAAAGTAGTGTCACCATTCTGTCAACCTTTGAAATGATTCACATCAAGACCTGACTACCACATATGAAATTCTCAGGCTTCCTCCTTATTATATCTTCAACAGTCCACTGACTTTCCCCAAACCCAGTCTCTTAGTTTCACTGATGTAAGATATTGTCTGTGCCAGATATAAAGTTGTTGGTTTCCCACCAGACACATGCCTTTCGGCTTCTAAGCACTTCCTATTCTTCTGGCCATCACTCATCACTCTTCATCATTACCCCAGATATTCCATCATGTTACCCACCTCACCCTATCTCATGTTGCCCTGGTGTGCTTCTTTTTCCCCAGCTCTATGTACATTTTACTTGGCATACTAATTATACCATAACTCCAGTGCTTAGCCCAGAATATTCCGATGAATGTAGTCCCACCTGACCTCTGTGGCTCCGTATCAATTTTCCTCAACAGTAGTAACTTGCAGAGGCCCAAATATTCCAGCTACACTACTGAAGAAATCCCATGATCTTTTCTTATTTTAACAAAGGATTTAAAGTTTTCCCTCCTCTGTCTTTATCCTGGAAATCTCACTTGCTAAAATATTACATTTGGTCCAAGTTTTCAAACTTCTTTAAACTCATCTTCCATTATCTTTCCCAACTGTGAAATACATGGACACTGCCTTTCCATTGTAGACCATAAAATCTCTGCCAGTGACACCACATTGCCACATTCCAATACCTTATCACATCTCTTCCTACTCTCCTAAATTCCTTTGAATCTTTTTCCATTTCAGCATCTTAGACACACATGTTCCAATACCCCATCCACATATCAGCTGAAATCTGGCAAACTCCAATGCACTTACTCCTTTCAGATATAATCCAGGCCCTTCCAAATCTCATCCTTTACCTTTATAAGAACATGTTTCAAGATGTAAAAAAAAAAAACATGAGGTAAGATCATAATCTTCACTACTTCTGTTCCGTCAGTAGGGAGATCTACACTATTTGACCATTTATCCAGCATCACCCGACCATATGCTGTAATTCTCTTTCTTCATTGCTGTGTGTCTCCAACTAGTGTAAACCTTTATTTATTTTATTTATTTATTTTATTTATTTTTTATTTTACATTTGTTGACCGGGATAGTCCGACTGGATGAATGTCCATTTTCAGCGGAGGCCCGGGGAGAAAAGCTCCAAGGGTAAGCAGATACAGCATTACGCATTACATATTACAAACATACTATTTACAGAGATTACATAAGTAAGCAAGTTAAACAAGTTCCACAGGTTACAGTTAATCCTGAGCACAAGTCAGGATTAAATTAAATTACTCAGTAAATTGGTTAACATATTTTTACACATTCTAGGGAGAGTTAGCCAGGCTTGATACATTGACATAGCCAATTCTTATTCTTATTCTTACTTATTTTACTCAGCCATACTGTAACGTGGATATTCCCACAATATTACTACCTCATAACCCTACTGCTGTTATATATGGCTGTATATAATGATACTGTACCCCAGACTGATGCCTGAACATAAGAAACGTGTGCAATATACATGGTGGCCTCATTCAAATCCACTAATAATGACATACAATCTTCATCACAAAGGTTTTTGCTTTGTAGTGGGGGCACATCTTCCTCTTTTTTTTTTTCTTCAATTGCAGTTGGTTACTAACTGCCTGGAGTGTATCTTCTGTATATTCTTTTAGTGTTACACATTATGAAACTTTTTCTTTGCACAAATTACATTCTGGTTCTGTCTGAACATCTATATTATTAATTCCCTTGGCTATGCTAAGATTGAGATATTTTTTAGTGTCATAGAAACTCATGATTTCCCTGACAACTGTCACCCCAATCCTACTTCCAATAAAACTCTTACTAGAAAGAAGCTCACAGTTAACCATATCTAGAAGACAAAATCATTCTACTGTCAGTGAAACTGACACTTCAAATTACAAAAGATGTCAATAGTCCCTAGCTCTACTGCTTTTCACAGCACTGAACTATTCTTCAACAAGTTCAGGGATTACATCTTCTAGTCCCTGGCCTACAATTTGCTATCCATATATATAAAAGTAATTTCAGGATCATCTCTGTTACATTTATCTTTTTTTGCAATGCTACTACTATAGTGAATTAAAAACTAAAACCATATCTGTTACAAGCTGCCTTACCATTTTATAATTTGCTGGGAATCCATCTTCTCTCCACCTCTCCCCTCCATACACACATACACTTTACCTTTCATATCTGGCCTAATGACATTAATTATCTCATCTGATGTTATTTTCCTGGCAAAATCACTATTACCATCTTATCATTCTCTGGTCCTATTTACAAGCATAGTCCCTCTCTCTTACTTAAGAGTACCTGCACCATCCTTTTGACTGAATAACTTTTCATAACTCACAAAAATTCTCTAATCTCATCTGAACTCCACTATTTATTTCCCAGTTATGGTTTATGTAGCATATTCTTCCCTTTGCCTTTCTATCCCTTAATTTGAAGATAGGGCAACATGCTACTCTCATACATAAATAGCTAAACAATTCAAATGTCTGAACTACTCTTTCCCTGGAAAATGTATGGTACTTCTTGTCATCTTTCTAACTTACCTACTATGACTTCTGAAGAGTACATCTCTTTCATTTCAAATGCCTCTTATACAGTGTTCTTTCTTACCAGATGATATATCTAAGACATCATCCAACATTACACTATATCCCTCCTCCCAACAAAACCCCTTCTGTCTGCTGAATCATCTTATTAGAACCTCAAAGTACTTCAGCAGATATACCAGGCCATAACCATCAGGACCTCAAAGGGACTCTAACACAATTGTAGTTAACTATTTGTTTGTTTGTTTGTTTGTTTATATATATACTGTCCCATCATCACCAGGAACATAAAAGGGAATCTTATACAGTTCTATCTATTTATTTAAATACTAGGCCATACAGGAAATATAACAGTTTTATTTATTTATATACTGGTTCATCATCACCAGGGCCATAAAGGGAATGATACATATGTTTATTTACTTATTATCATTTGTTTATCACGAAAGCCCAACTCAGCCATATCAGGTCCTTTTCCAGTAAAGGCCTAGACAGAAGCTCCAAGTTTCTCCTCAAGGTCTTAGAATAATAAATATTTTTCTACTCACTTTTTCAACATCTAGCATGATTTCTTTTGTGGAGTACTGAGATAATGATCAAGTCTAAAAACAATTTTGATTTCCCTGTGGCAGCAGGTGTAAGTTTTTGTCCAGAACCCAGGTGAGCCAAGGTTCTAATCCAGCATACTCCATTTTAGGGAGGGTGCAAGTTGGCATAATGGTTGAGACGTTTACCTTATAGACACAAAGTGCAGGGTTTGATTCTCAAATGGGATGACTGGCTAGGCTTAAACTGACCCACAATGACAGTTAGCCTAGAACTAACCTATGAACAAAGAATCCAAATAGTTTATTCAACCCAGCTCAGTCCATTCCTCCCTTCATATAGTTGTATACTGTTTAATTGCTAAGTTTCTTTATGCTACAACCATTATTCTAGAACAAACACAACACTGGCTCGTACCACCCACTTGTGCTAATTATTCTCACACCGACATATATCCAAACCTATGGTTTAAATCCTCCTAACCCTACTTCTCTTCTACATGCTCTGGGGATCCAACAGAAACAGCACAGATCAGGGGATACTTGGGCAGCCCCCTAAGTGTTGCCAGCATTCCCTCTGCCAGAACCTCCTGTGCACAATGTTCCTAAGAGTCATTGCTGATACCCCTGTTCCCTGGTTCAGAAATAACAGATCTCCAGCTGCTCCAATTTCTAACTCAGCTAGTTACTGCAACCTGTAACCTGCCCTCACTTCTCTGTGTAACTAGTCTGCCATTACTGAATTTTATTTTCACTTATCTGTATTCTAGTAGCTGAAGTAATTTTCAAGGCTCCCACTGTTCCAAAATTAATAAAATGTCTCCTGTACAATTAATGTCTCTTCCCCAGTTCAAATCAGCTACACATTAAGGAGAAGGAAACATCCATTCATTTATTACAGCCACAACATGGGCAGAGTAGTGCAATACAAATATTACAGGTATACATAGCTTAAGCATACAACATAAAATAGACCACACATGTTAAGCATATACAAACATTTAGACACATTACTGCATATTCAGTTCAAGTAGATATAACAATAAATATGATATACATGTAGCATATGCAAAAACATTTGGAACTTATTTAGAATATGTACAATTATTGATACTCAGCAGTTGATTCCAATTTGCTGGCTTAGCTCATAGAATGCTCTTTTGTGAAACATGACCTTGTGAGAGTTAGGACTTATCCTTGGCTATCCAAGATATCTTCTTGGATACACTTGAATGTAACCCTGCTGCACCTATGAATTTCTTCCCTAAATGTTCTGCAATTTCCTAGGTCCCAGGTTACCAGGGTTTGATTAGTCAATCAGGCACTAGAGGAGCCTGGCAGGGAGAGGTGGAATGGATGGATGTGTCCTACACCCCTCTCCCAGAAACTTATGGACACACAATGTTGATGCAATTTACCTGGGTGGACTGGCAGAACCATCAATTGTGCTCCAGAGAAAGTGTAGTACTGCTTAGAGGGAACTTCCCCTGTGGAAGTAAGAAGATATCCTCCCTGGTCAGCCCACTGTACACCCATCCTCAGTACTCAGTTGATTGCACACATGGATAGGGTCATAAAACAGAAAACCTTGAAACATCTATGATGACTGTGTAAATGATGGCCTTCCTAGGTTGACCCTCACAAACTTTCACTAGGGACATATGGAGAAAATGTACTTACTGGGGTGACATTGTTAGTCTCCCACATCATTAGATGAATTGGCTGTGTTTTATGATGGTCTGCTGTGGCTATACAAACCAATGAATCTATGAATCTCAGTGTTGGGGAACAAATAGCCAGGAGGGGACCAAAGACTGACAGATGTCAGGGACAAGAGAAAGAAAAAAGAAAAAAAATGTTTATGCATTTCCCTAACCCACCTTTTTCAGTCTTAACCACCTGTAACTATCATGCGTACACCTTCTCAGTCAAGGTTCCTTTAGCTATTAAGGAGAAATATATTTGTTGAAAGGATAATAGAACTGTTCTTAAAACAAACAAATCTAAAGAAAACAAAAATAAGCAATTATAATTATAGCCCTTGTATATTTTCCCTCAATAACTTAACCATCTGAGATTCTGAAAACAGAAGCTTCTTCACATATAACATTTCCTACCAAGTCAGACAGCATAGTTAATCTAAGAACCTCAAAACACCTATTATGTTGGTGTAAGTGATGACCTCTCCAGGTTGACCTCACAAACTTTCACTGGTGATATGCAATAAAAACCTCAGGACAGCCATATATAATCGTCTATGAACCAGCTTAATACCCCACCTCTTCGCTTCAGGATTAATATTATCTACCCTACTGAGTTCCTTCCATCACTTTCATTTCTTTGAATTTCTAATCACAAAATCTATTATCTGTTTGACAAACCCACTAATGGATCTTAAGATGTCCAACGCTCAACATGTACTAGATGCATAAGTATTTTTATACTGTAATGCTTCCATCTATTTCATATGATGGTTTCATCTATTTCATAAGAATATGATGTAATTAGTAAATGTATGTTAATGGTTAATGTATATTATTTAGACTGATATTTGTAGTCCTTATGCAAATGCGTTAAGGCAGTTGGTGCTGTTCATAGGTTCATAGGTTCATACTAGGCTATCTGCCCTAGGGCATTTATAAGCCTAGCCAGAATGTGTTTGGCTTTCGCCACCCATTTTAAATTTATTTTGCTATGCCCTTTTTCGAGGTTAGTATACTGTGCCTCTGTCTAACAGTGACACAGAAGTGATACCCGGGGTAAACCTACGATCTCCCATCCACTCATCAAGATTCCTCTTGAAGAGAGTCAATGAGGGACACTGCCTAACCTGGACTGGGATTTTATTCCAGAGTGAAGGGAGCCTCTGGGTTATGAATCTGTCCCTCCAGCATGTCCTATTTATTTCAGTGCTGAGGTTCAAGTCTCGAGCTTAGCTCGATGGGATTTGGATTTTCTGTGGTGCAGTATGTCCATTCATTCCCGCTCGGACATCGCTTTATACGCCAGGCACAGATCGCCTCTGAACAGGTGGTATGCCACTGAGTAGAGCTGGAGTTTCTTTAACCGGGCAGCATATGGCATCTGTTTGAGCCCTTTGATCCTCTTGGTGAGGTACTTTTGGGGTCTTTCCAGTTGCTGCAGGTGTCTGGTAAGGTACATCCCAAAAGGGCATTGTACTCAATTATGGGCCTGATGAGGGATGAGTAAAGAGGACGATGACGCCCCTGATCTAGATGTGAATCCCTTCATGATTAGGTGGGCTATATAAAATGTTTTTCTAACCACTTTGGCCACGTGGTTGTCAAATGAGAGATTGCTATCAACTTGGGTCCCCAGGTCCCTAATTACTTCTTCTGTACTTAATGGATTACCACCTATGTGGTAATTTGTGGGCACTTTGTTTTGCCAAAGGGGATGACTATACACTTTTTGGCATTTAGCTTGAGGCCATGGCTCTGGCACCAGTTGTCTGTTTCTATGAGGCCCTTTTGGAGGATGCTTGTGTCGACTGAAGAGTCGATTATGGCGCCCAGTTTGCAGTCATCTGCGAACTTGGTCAGCCACAGTCCTTCCGTGTTGGCCTGTACCTCCGAGAAATATATACCGAACAAGAGAGGTCCCAGGACTGAGCCTTGTGGGACATAACTTGTAACTGGTTTGGAGTCTGACATGGCTCCAGCAATTCTAACCATGTGGGTTCTGTCCTTGAGCCAGTTTGCAATCCATCTAGTGACATAGGGGTTTATATTTAAGCTGGTGAGCTTATCTATAATGCCCGAGTGGGGTATTGTATCGAAGGCTTTTGCGAGGTCCAGGTAGGCTGTGTGGACCACCTTCCCCTCGTCAATGGCCTTGGTGACTGTTTCAAAGAAATCAACCAGGTTTAAGAGGCAGGATCTGCCCTTAACAAAGCCGAACTGGGTAGGATCCAGTGTTTGTAGGTCCCCAATATCTTTATTTATGAGGTCCATGATGATCCTTTCCATAGCTTTGCAGACCAAGCTAGTCAGGCTTATGGGGCGATAGTTTCCAGGATCCGTTGAGGCACCACCTTTATGGAGAGGGACCACTGTTGCTGTACGCCACTCTTTGGGCACATATCCTGTAGTAAGGCTGAGACTGAACAGTAGTTTTATGTTTGGGTTTAGCTTTTCTTGGAGTTCATGTAGGACGCAGCCCGGGACACCATCTGGTCCCATTGATGCTGTGTTTTTTGCTTTGGAGAGGGCAGCTCTTACCTGAGCATCTGAGATGTCAGGGGGGCAGCACTCTGCTGGGATAGATATTTGCCCTTTTGGTGGGGAGGGGGGGGGAGAAGTTTGCGCTGAACCAGTCAGCTAGGATGTTGGCAATGTCTGTGGGTTCGGTGTATTTTTTGTCATTTTGGACTAATTCTGAGCATATCTGGGAATTACCACCCAGGTTCCTAACATAACTAAAGAAAGCCTTGTGATTATCCTTAGTGTCCTGTGCAATTTTTCTCTCGAAGCTAGCCTTAGACAATTTTATGTGTGCCCATAGTTTTTTGCTAATAGTGATCAGTGATGCCTTCCCTTTTTGGGATTTTGCTCTATCATTTAGTAGCTTCCTCCTTCTATTGTATAGTTTGTTTATGGCTGGGGTCCACCAGACAGGACGTCTGCCTTTGGAGGATTGGGTCTTGGTTTTATTTGGGATCGCATGATCCATGCATTCCTGAAGGTGTTCATAGAATGCGTTTATAAAGGATTCTGCGGTCTGGGCCGTATTTTCCACAGGCCCGGGGGCTTTGAAGGATTCCACCTCAGTTTTGAGGAGTGTGAAATTTGCTTTAGAGAAGTTTTTCACTGTGGTTTTCTGGGCAGGGGTGGGGTCGGGATGTGAATATCCAGTGAGATTAGTTTATGGTCTGATCTTACCAGTGAGGGATACACTTCTGGTCTGGAGCATAGAGTCCCCATGTTGGTGATGATCAGGTCCAGTATGTTTTCCCTCTTGTGGGAGTGGTAACAAGTTGTTCCATAGCATTTGAGTTTATAAATTCTAGGAACCTTTGGGCTAGGGTGTTGGAGCTAGAGTAATGCTCCCAGTCTATGTTTGGGTAGTTGAAGTCGCCCAATATAATGGTGTTTGGAGAGACCTTCATATTTTCCAGTGTTCTCAGGAAGGCCGAGTGGGGTTCCTGGGTTTGGGAGGGTGGTCTGTAGCAGGCTATAAACTGGAAGGCAGTTTTACCCACTGTTAGTTGCACATGGGTAGTCTCTGATGCTTCGTGCTTTGCCACCAACCTGGAGGTGTGGGTATCTTTGATGAATATCGATACTACCCCTCCTTTTGTGGTTCGGTCCAAGTTTTGGGGCCAAAAAGCATGGTATGAGGTATAACCTGGTAGTGCTGGGGTGCTCTTGGGAGCCCTGAACCAGGTTTCTGTTACTGCACAGATATCGATGTTCTCCATGCTAAGGAGAGTTTAGAGTGCATGCATCTTGAGGTTTAGACTTCTGGCGTTGAGTAGCATTACTCTTAATTTCTTATCCCTTGTGATACCTATGTAGGTGGGTTTGTCTTTTGAGCCTTGCCTAAAAAAGGCACTATGGGGGTAGCAAAAGCCTTTGCCAATATCCGAAAGCCCAGGGGTGACAGGTGCAAGCCGTCCCTAGCGAAGCATCGTGGCTTGTTGAGCATATCATCCCAAGCTGACAGGCATTGGATCCCTTTTGAATGACACCAGTACTTAAGCCAATTGTTGAAATTGATCATCTTGTCTTCATATTGTGGCATCATTGTTGGTGAGGGTAAGATGCTACTCAAGGTCAGGGTCATACCGGCCTGGGCTACATGCTCAGAGAGCTCCTTTATGTCTCTTTTCATGTAGTCCAGGGAGGTACGTCTCAGGTCATTCACACCAGCATGGACAATGACTGAGTCATATTTGTACTTGCCTTGGAGTGACCTGAGTGCTTGTGTTATGTGGCGGATCCTAGCACCCGACAGGCTGCTCACCGTGACCCTCTCCTTGTTCAGCCTGGTGAGCGGGACGCCAGTGTGCCTGACGATAGAGTCACCTATTACAAGTGTATCAGGTGTGTTGTTTAGTTTTAAGGGCTGTGACTGTTTGGCACACTGGCTTTGTGAGATATGTGTTGCATGTGTTTTGTTTTGGGGTAGCGGCTGCTTGGGTGTCTGCTTTGGAGGTCTCTGCTGCTTCGGCAGATCTTTATTTAGAGCCTCAAGTATGTTTTTGTGTGATTATGTGTTTGGTTTGCTGTCGTGGTAGGTCTATGTGAGACTGGAATTGTAGTGAGTGTGGTTTCCTTCTCCTCCTGACTGGTTATGCCAGTACTGAGTTGAGAGAGCTTAGCCTCCAGTTTGGCTATATGGTTGCATCTCTCACATGTGTTGGAATTTGTTGGGAGGAGGAGGGGTTGTCTGTGTACATGAGGCAGTTGTAACATTGCCTCAAGATTCCCAGATTCACCAGCTGGACCGGAGAGGAGATTGACAACTGACCTTTGGACATGCTAGACTAATATTGGGAATTCCTTAATAATTGAAAACCAGGGCCAGTGGGGAGTGAGGGTGTAGTGCTTTTAATTTTTAGTGCTGACTTATATAATTGCTTTAGTGAGCAAGTGCCAGGTAACTTAAGTGCAATGTGTTACAGGTAACTTAAATGCAAAAACGACAAACAGTAACTTTCTTTCAAGTGAAACAAGGAAATAAGTACAGTAAGCAATGCAGATATCACTAGTGATCCACAGAAGCGCTGAGAAGCCACGTATTAGGTGGAATTAGCGTTCCAGTGAAATAACAAGCAAACAAACAACAAGCATATAAACAAAGCTAGATTCAGCAGGCCTGGATCTAGTCTATGCTACAGCAAACAAGGTGTACCAATTTCAGTAAGATACAGTTCAAATATTCAGGCACTATAAACCTTTAACCAGAAATTCCCAGCTCAGAAGGGCAGAGTCCAGCCTCTTCTCCCACAAGAGTGCAGACCACAAACCTTCTTAATGTAAAATAACTGGCCTGAAGCCCAAGTGCTTAAACCAGAACTAATACACTTTAAGAATAACAGACACTGGGCTCTCAATCAGCAGTTCCCAACTTAGAAGGATGAAAGCTACCTGTCCTGCCACCACAGTGCATGCCACAAACCTTCCTAATGTAAAACAACTGGTCTGAAGCCCAAGTGCTTAATCCAAAAGACTTAGAATGATAGCTACACTTTAATCAAGTTACTACCAAGCAGTAATAAATACAATTTAATACTTTAGAGAATGCCTGGATTAGTGCTCAAATTACTCAAACAAAGCTAGATCCAGCAGGCCCGAATCCAGTCTATGCCACAGCAAACAAGGCGCACCAACTTCAGTAAGAAGCAGTTCAGATATGCATGCTCTATAAGCCTTCAACCAGAAATTCCCAGCTCAGAAGGGCAGAGTCCAGCCTCTCCTCCCACAAGAGTGCAGACCACGAACCCTCTTAATGTAAAATAACTGGCCTGAAAGCCCAAGTGCTTAAACCAGAATTAATACACTTTTAGAATAGCAGACACTGAGCCCTCAATCAGCAGTTCCCAACCTAGAAGGATGTAAGCTACCTGTTCTGCCACTACAGTGCAGACCACAAACCCTCTCAGTGCAAAACAACTGGTCCGAAGCCCAAGTGTTTAAACCAAAAGGCTTAGAATGAGTTACACCAAGCAGTAATAAATACAATTTAGTACTTTTAAGATGATGCAAAAGTAAAAAAAGTAGGTAGAAACACAAGTACAGTAAAAGCAGATGAAATTTTTTTTTTTTTTTTTTTTTTCTGAACAAGTGCTGAGATCATAGAAACAGATTTGAGTGCTGAAACTAGAAAACTGGCTAGTTATAAGAAAAAAAAACTAAGCTAGAAGGCTTCCCTCCAACACAGAAGGGCTTGTTTGTGTCTAAGCTCAGCAAACAAAGGCAGGATTCATAGAGGCCATTTATGGTAACATGCGATTGCTTTGAATAATCTTATACAAGTGAAGTAATGAGCTGCTAATGAGAAATGATGTAAAACCTGGTATGCTAATACATTCTCTTCCTGCCTGTTTGAGATTCATGGATATGTTATCATGCATTTCCACATTGTGTATAAATTCATTATAAAAGGTGGACTTGGACCATTTCTATCTACTTTGCAGTTAGTGAAAATGCTCTCTCCTGTTGCTGCCTTTGCTGTTTCCCCCTGTGAGCTGCTTATCTTGTCAGAGCCAAAACTGCTGGGCACCTGTCAGCCAAGAAGGTGAACATATAAACAAAAAATAACTCATCATTTTGATAAAGAAGAAAACCTTGATGGGTTCAGAGTGGTCAGGGAGATTGCAAGGGTCTTAGTGAGCATGTATGGTCCCCACATGGGTACTAGAGGGATGCATGGCCTTTCTTCTCTGCAGATACTGAGGTATGTATAGCCCTCACTATAATTGCCACAGGCCTTCCAAAGACAGACATGTTACACGCTGGAAATTTCTCAGGCTTCTCCCTAGAGGATACTGCAGAAGATTGTGGATGTACTCTTGGCATGTGTGGATCAGTACATCTATTTCCCGGTGTCACTTCAGGATCAAGACAGGAGTATGTGTGTCTTTTATGGGCTGGCATACTTCTCTGAGGTAATCAGTGTGATAGTTTGCACCCATGTTGCAATTAGGGCACATCCTGGTCCACAGGGGAGCAGTACCACAGTAGGATTAGCTACCACTCCATCAACTGCCAGGCAGTGTGTGATGCATGGGGGCACATCACCAATGTCTCTGTCCAGCACCTGGGCAGTGCCAATGGTTCCATATCTGGTACACTAGCTCATTCTACCACCTATTCCTGCATGGTAGGATGCCCAATTATCATCTTGTTAGTAAGTGGATTTTTTTTTGCATCGTTTAATTAGTTACTCACAGTAAAATGCATTGCTTAATACTAAACCACTTTCTCTTTCTCTTTTTTGTTGTTGTTGTGTTTTTCATGTGGTGCAGGGTATCCACTGGTACTATGGCAAATGATAGCAGTGACAAATCTGAATGGAAATGCAGAAGATAATTTTAATACAGCCCTGTCCTAGATTTATATAAGAATCTTCTGAATGTTGAAAAGTAATTTTAGATGCCTGGATGAGTCTAGGAGTGCATTCATGTCTACTGTATGTGCATGATGATCTGCAGAACGTGATCATGCACTGGTCTGGTGGTGAAGTGATCCCTGCTGTCACTGTAGCTCCAAGTGTAAGTCCTACTATGACTAATGGTGACCAGCCAGCAACCATAGTAATGGACCCCATGCCTCAAGTTCATGCACAGCATATGGCTACACAGGTAAATAAGTATCATCTGGTCTAGAACTATGGACCCTGACATTCAGGTTAGTCTTTCCTTTTTTATAAAAAAAAAAGAGAGTATAATTGATGCATGCAGTACTTTCTGTGGTCTCTTCTGTGTGGTGCTTGGTCTAGTGTCACTGTTCATCAGGCATTCCCATCTATTTTTTAATGCTAGAAACATGCACTCATGTTATTTTTTATAAAAGTTATGCCTGAATGCTCATTGACACCAGTTCAGTGATATCATAAGGCATCATATAAGGAATATTTACATTTTTTAACTATTTAACAAACAAAATATTTGTTTAGGGACTGTAATTAAGTATGGACTTAATGAAGTTACTGAAATGGTACATTTAACAAAAAGCATTATGCTTGGAATTTGTCAAAAGTGTATGTATTACATTCTCTACACTTGCATTTAACATGAGTTCATGTCTTGGTCTGGAATGGAAAATGTATTCCATGCTTTTTTATTATACAATGTTTCCTTGATTTTATGTATCACATATTAGAAATTATTTACTTTTCTCTCTTAAGATATAGTATGTCAGATCATTACATTATGTCATACACTGCAAGTTGTATCCTCAGAAATAGAAAATCATCATTTGTGCATAGCTGAAGGTAAAATGGCAACAATGTTAGTGCAGATGGCAGGATACACATGGTTGTTAAGGTGCGTGTTATTCTCTTACGTGTATAATATTTGTTTTAGGATCTGTGTATCAATCAGCTGTACCATTGCTGAATTGAAACTCTTAATAATGAATGGGCCTGTAATGGTGTTAAACATTGCAATTTGCATATTATGCCTTACAACTTTCTTTCCAGACTTCTTTAATTGTAAGCATTACCATTACTGAAATTAAATACATGCAGATGCAAAGCCTTTTCATACTGGGTTTCATTGTGCACAAACACATATTCTGCAGTTATTTTTTAACACATTGCATTTGAAGGTAAGCATTGATTTCAGTGTATTAAAAGGCAAGGTAGTCAACACTTTATATTGTAAGCACCTGAAATGTCTAGCCTGAGTCATAGTGGGTCAAAGTGAAATGTGTCATACACAATGTCTCCTAAAGACAGGGGGGTGAAGGTGTATGTGATCTCAGAGAGAGGCTGTCACGGGAGCTGGATGTTGACTTTCTGTGATGACATGACCTTTGTGATGCAGGTGATCGTACATCAGATGATTTAATAGTGCTACAGAAGTAGATGAATGCTGACATGGCCTGCATGAAATCTGCTGTGTTGTTACCACTACTATTTCCATTAATATCTTGAGAAGCACCGCGAGCGTGATTTTATATGCACCCATGTGTATAGACAGTACTTCATCTTCTTCTCCTTCCAGCACTGACTGCTATTTGGGTCACTGTGATCATGGCATTAGCCCTGCTGTCGCTACCATTTCCATGTAGTACTGGTGATGCTCACTAGACCCTGGAGGACTCTGTCTATTTATAACTGGTGCTCTGTGGCAGTGCACTGAGCGTTAACAATGTCACGGCACATTTGCTGCTGGGCAGCCAATGCTTTATGTGTTTCCTGAGGTAGCTGTGATATATGCCTTTACCTTACCTTTGTAAAGGTATTACAGTGGATACTGTTACCTATGAACTTTATCCATTATCCAGGAGATGTTGCTGTGGGTCTGGAGACAGTGGTGTTGAGGTGTGTAAGGTTTTCTGTCTCTACAATCTGTAGTGTATTGCAATGTCACCAGGTACTTGATTTGTCATCCAGTGTGATCCAGTGTCATTACCTACAGAGTTGTTGTGGGCTGTGTGATTCTGCCATTAAACTTGGCACCTGCATGACCCTTTCCTCAGGATGTCGCATAAATACAACTATAGTATTTTCATCACCATCATTAGCCATTCTGCTGCTGATATCTTCTAAATTTGCTGGTACAGAGGAGCTGCTCACTTCTGCTGCTGACCCTGTAAAGAATTAATTGATTACATCACTACTGAGATACTGGATTACACTGCTGCATTACTACTGAGATACTGGAGTACACTGCTGCATTACTACTGAGATACTGGAGTACACTGCTGCATTACTACTGAGATACTGGAGTACACTGCTGCATTACTACTGAGATACTGGAGTACACTGCTGCATTACTACTGAGATACTGGAGTACACTGCTGCATTACTACTGAAATACTGGAGTACACTATTGTATGTTGTGTAATGAGGTGTGGAGGACACTTACCATGCACACTCTGTTCACTGTCATTATGTGCACAAGTGGAGGGTTCACCTGTTAATAGTAAATGTCATGTGCTACATGTAATCATTTCATCTTAGCAGACATTTCTTTATTTAAATCCATTAGTGAGGTCAAACCAACATTCCTGAGCAGATGTCTGGTAATGCTGCTGCGGATGTGGGTAATAGCTAGTATCCACACAACCTCTAATTATGCCTGTGCCATCAGCATCTGTTTCACAGTCACTGCCCCAAAGTGAGAGGAACTATTCCACATCAGTTGTTACAGGACTAAGAGTTCAAGGTCCCCCATCCTTATGCAATGAGCAATTGTCTTTTCTCTGGCATGTCCTACCATATCATTGGCCTCATCTTGCACTTTGTTAATGTATAGTCCCTTCAGCCTACAACATTTATATCCATAACTGCTTCGTTCCAGGCCTTTGGCCACTCAGCATGTTCAAGTCCCCTTTTCCAAAAAGCAGTTGTCCTATGTTCTAACAGCTGCCATGAGGATGAGATTCTCCTTATGGTTAAAATGATCTTTTCTCTTGTCTGTATCCCTGCTGCTGCATCATTCATTTACTTAAAATATGCACAAAAGTAATATACTGAATCTTTATCAACTCATCATTCAAACAACGCATCAGTGAAGTTATGCCTGCTTTCATCACAAATAAATCAAAGATCTGAGTACAAAAACATTTCTGGTGACACAACACCCATATATATATATATATATATATATATATATATATATATATATATATATATATATATATATATATATTTATTTATTTATTTTTATTTTACATTTGTTAACCGGGCTAGTCTAGCTGGATATATTTCCATTTTCAGTAGAGGCCCGGGGAGAAAAGCTCCACATATAGAGATTACAGATTACAGACTGGTAGGACTTAGACAAGGAATATTGTTATCCAAACAAGAGTAGGAGTTAAAAATTTCTAGACAATCTAAATGCAATCATAATGAATATTATTACATAGTTTAAAAACAAGGAAACAAAAAATTGAAAGACCAAGGACAGAGAAATGTACATTGTTACCAAAAGGAAAGGAGTTTAACTATCTGGATAATCTAAAATAACATCATATTGAACATTTTGCTTAAGTTTAACAGCAGGTGAAGAAAGTGGAAGACCAAGGAGGAGAGAGAGACAACAATAGAGAGAGAGATTAGAGATACAGGTATATAGGAAAAGAGTCATAGCCAAATAGGGAGGAGAGAAATATGAGAGAGGTATGTAGGGTGGAGGGAAGCTAAGGGGAGAAATGAGGAGGCACAACAGAAGGGAGAGAAAAGAGGGTTGAGGGGGGAAACAACATTTAGTCAGGATTAGAGCAGGGACACATCCAGTGGCTTTTGAGGTATGTTCTGAGTTTTTGTTTAAACAGAAAAGTAGTTGGAATGGAAGTAAGTTCGGTAGGAAGTTGGTTCCAGTGTTTACCGATGGAGTTTGAGAAGAGGGAGTCACCAGCTAGGTTATTAGATTTGGTTAGGGTAACTAGCAGTTTGCTAGATGAGCGGAGTGAGTTTAGATTAGCATATGGGGTTAAGAGGTTAGAAAGTACAGGTGTGTTAAGAGATTGGTAGAAAGCTCTTTGGACAAATGTAAGTTGGGAAAGAAGTAACATGTTTGACAGTTCAAGCCAGTTCAGTTGCTGCAGATTCAGACAGTGGTGAGTTCTGAAAGGTTTCCCAGTAACAAATCTAGCTATGTTATTGTAGGTAGTAGACAGTTTGGAAAGATTGTTTTTCTTGAGGTTAGTATAGATGGGAAAAGCGTAGAGAAGAGTGGAAATGAGATGAGAGTGGGCAAGAGTAGTTTTGGCTGGGGAGGTTAAGAAAGTCTTAATTCTATAGAGAGAGACGAGTTTCCTATTTACACATTTAATGGTGTTGTTGATATGACAGTCAAAGGTAAGATTGTTGTCAATTGTGACACCTAACAGCTTGGTAGTAGGGTCGGGTGTTATAATGGTTCCATTGTTAGATAAGATAGTGAAATCTAAAGCTGGGGATCTGGTAGTAGGCTTAAAGAGTAAGAGTTTGGTTTTTTTTGCGTTTAGGAGTAGGCAACGATTTAAGAACCAAGTTTCAACTTTTGAAAATACAGTTTGAGTATTTGTTTGAAGTTCAGAAATGGATTTAGCAGAGCAAATTAGTGTGGAATCATCAGCATATTGTATACAAGTAGCCTGGGGAATAGCTACTTGTAGGTCATTTATAAAGAGGGAGAAAAGAAGGGGTCCAAGGATAGAGCCTTGGGGGACTCCGAGTGAGATTGGGAGAAGAGATGAGAGTTCCTTATTCCAGAGGACGGCCTGTTTCCTGTTAGTGAGATAGGAACTAAACCAGTGGACAGCGTTAGGTTCTAAGGAAAGAGATTCGAGAATTTTTAAGAGGAGAGAGTGGTTGACCATGTCAAAGGCCTTGGACAGGTCAATAAAGAGAGCTGAAGATAGGATGTTATTATTGCGATTTTTGTTAATAAAGTCTGTGAAGGAGAGGAGAGCGGTGGTTGTGCTATGAAAAGGCCTAAAGCCATGTTGACAGTTTGTAAGAATGTTGTTTTTTATTAAGTGGTTCATTAACTGATGGTGAACACATTTTTCCATGATCTTTGCTAGTGGGGATAAGAGAGCTATGGGTCTATAATTAGAATAGTCATAGGAGTTCCCTCCTTTATGTAAGGGTATAATGTGAGAGATTTTCCAGATATCAGGTATGGTTTCTTCATTAACAGTTCTATTAATGAGAATGGATATAGGATAGGCTATTTCAGAGGCTGCTTTTGAAGGAATTCAGATGGCAGTTGGTCAGCTGAGGGGGAGCAAGGTTTGAGTTTGTGGATACATTTCAGAATAAAGGAAGTAGGGATGGGTTGTAGCCTAAAGGTTGGTAGTTTGAGGGATGGAAGGTCAGGGATATTAGTGTTGTCACTAGAGAGATGAGAGGCCAAGGAATTAATAGTATCAATAAAGAATGAGTTGAAGGTATTGGCTGTATCAAGGGCGAATACTTTTCAGACCCGGAAGGGGATGGAGTGGTAGTCTGTCCTGGGTGAAGAAGTTTATTTAGGGTTGACCAGAATTTTGAGGGTTATTGTGATTTGCTTGCTGGAGATTACTATAATAACTCCTTTTATCAGAGAAGATAGCTTTTTGGTAGTGTTTCTTAGGTGCCTAAATGTCTGATGGTCTATTGGAGATTTGCTAGTTCGCCATTTCGTCCAGGATTTGTTTCTAAGTAACATTTTTGTCTTGTATCTTTAGATAGCCAAGGGGCAGGTTTAGATTTAATTCGGATGGAGCGCTTTTGGAGCATGATTATCTAGAATTGTTAGGAATGTGGTATTGAAGTAAAGGACAGCTTCTTCAAGAGGAAGTGTCTTTAGAGGATTCCAGTTGCAGGCATTTAGTTCACTTTTAAATTGAATAGGGTTGAATCGCTTTGAGATCGCGGAGGGTCCTATAGATGGGAGTATTGTTAGCGTTTTTGTCTTAGAATGTAGGTTAGTTTGTGATCACTAAAGTCATCGGGTAAAGTTCCAGATTGATATTTTAGAAGTGGTTTGTTAACGAGAATCCAGTCAAGAATACTTTCTTTGTTGTTGAGTTTGTTTGTCCTGGTAGAGGTGTCTATTGTCTGTGTGAAGCCATAGAGGTTAATATGAGAGGTCGGGTTGTTAGTGTTTAACGAGGACCAGTCAAGGTTAAGGTCACCAAGTATTATGGTTTCTTGTGGGTAGGTGGAGGTGGCCCAACTGAGGATATTTTCTATGGTAGACGAGTTATTTCCAGGAGGTAGATAAATACAGATAATATAGATGGATTTTTTGGGTTTAGTTGAAGCTTTGAGATAAGAAGTTCAGTCTTGGTAATGTCTAGGTTCTCAGAGGGTACTAATGTTACATTTAGTTCAGTTTTGAATAATATTGCCACTCCTCCTCCTTTTTTAGTTTTGTGGTCGAGTCTTAAGATGTTGTAACCTGGAGGAATGATTTCATTATCTGTAGTAAAGGGTTTTAACCAGGTTTCAGTTAAACAGAGAATATCAAAGGAGTGTTGTTCAAGAAGGAGTGGAGATGGGTGATTTTGTTATTGACACTTCGTATATTAAGGTGCCCTATAAGTAGAGTATTAGCATTGGAGGTTGGTATTAGTAGGGAAGAGTTTAGTGTAACAGGTAAAGCATCAGATATAGAGGCTAAGGGTCCTGGGTTTGGGTGAATGTCCCCATCTGCCAAGATGGAGTGGTGATATTCAAGGTAGGCTTTGTTAGAGGAGTTCAGTAAGTATTTTAGTTTCCTGAGCAAGAGAGTCTGGGTTTTATTATGAGACAGCCTATGATATCTAGCTAGAAGGTAGCTAGGGGTAGATGTAATATTTGCGTGAGTAAAGTTTAGGCTTTCAAAGTCAGAGGCTGTATGTTTGGGAGAGTAGATAAGGTGGCAGTTAAGGTGTGATTCATACCAGGTCAGGAAGTAGGGTAGAGTAAGAACAAGAGAAATACTCAGTAGAAGTGTTAGCTTTAATAGAGTTGTTTCTATTACAGAGGTCTTAGAAGATGATTTGTAAGCTTTGATGGACATGTTGTGGAGAGAAGGAAAGGAAGAATCAAAGGAATTAGACTCAGATAATATAATAAGTAAGAAAGGTTGGCAGGATAAGTTAGAGTAAGTATTTAACTTAGGGTGGGGAGGGAAGATAGGAGGGGTAAGAGTGGGAGGTATAATTGGTAGGGAGTTGCTAGTATGGTAGGAGGTCTGGATAGGTGTAGATGTAGAGGGGGTGTGGTGTGAGGTATAAGGCTAAGGGTACGTGGGGTGGGTGGGATAAGGGGGTAGGGAGGAGAGCGAAGCGGGGCAGAAACAGTCAGAGAAGAGAGTGAGTCAATCAGCTTAGCAGGGAAGCTGAACAGTACATTTTCCTAAGCTATGTAGTTTAAGTAGAAGTTGGGGAGAGTTAGGTAGAAAGATGGAAAGGAGAAGGTAAAAGACAAGAGTAAATCAGGCTCAGGGTGTGTGTAGGATGTGTACAGTTTGCAATGGGACCCTGAGAGGGGTACTAAAAAGTAAGTAAGCAGGAGTATTAGGATACAGTCAATTGGTGAAATTAAAATGTAGGAAACAAGAGAGAAAGGAGTGCAACAGCCAGGGAGGTAGAGTGGAGACAGTAAGAGAACAGGAGAGGCTAGATAAGCTGGGTGTTACAGCTATAGTAATGCTAGCAAACAAAGGGGAAATCAGGTAAACCAGGGGCAGGAGGGAGAAGCAATGATAGATGAAAGGGAGCTTTTACACTGCAGAATAGGTAAGGGACAAGACAACCTTAGCTGGTGCCACGTGTGTGCTGTCCACAGGAGGACAAAACCATCAAATAAGGTAAATAGATAAATAAATGGACGTACAGCCAGTAAAGATTAATGTAAATAGTCAATAAACCATCACTCAGGTGGAGGTAGGGGTGCTTCCTGGGTGCCAATACAGCTGGTCTGCCTTGTAGCTTCTGGGTAACCAAGAGAGATAGGCCAGCAGGGAGGGGACAACCCGATGAGGAGCACTATGCTTAGATGCTGGAATACAAAAAAAGGAAAAGAAGGGTTAGGAAAACAAGGTAGCAGATAGAACATAGGTGGTTAGCAAAGGATTGGGTAGAGAGGTACCAAAGAAGGAGTATGCAGAAAAAAGAGTGAGAAAACAATATATCTACAAGTCACAGAAACAGGTACATCAAGATATTAAACATTTCTAGCAGCAGCAGTTATAATGCATTAATACAAGAAGCATTGGTATTAAGGAAGTACAAATTAAATAGTTGTTCATAACAGGGTTCAATGCAGATGGAAACAGAAAGCTCATTTACTAACAAATAAGGGTAGTTATGTGAACATACAAGGAGTGGGGACAGTGCAAAATATTACTCAATCATTTAGAAATATATATATGTATATATATATATATATATATATATACTGTAAGTCCTTTACCCAGTTAAAATTGTGTTGTATTAATCTAGACAGCAGCATCCACAAATGTATAATAGTATTGCAGACACTTATCATTATGCTGCTATTTTATGCCATTGTTAACAGAGTTGAATTCATTCCCCTACCATTTTTCTGTATGATTTTTAATTCATGAGCAACAGTCATAAGTTCCACAGTAAAGCCTTGTAAGGCAGCATCTATCTTGGCAACGCAATATGTTGATCAATATTTCAATAAAGGTTTTAAAAAAAACATACAATACATTGATTCTAATGTTAGTACATCAGACTTCACCCTCTTTGAATTATGTACCTTTGTGCTGTATAATAATCTATAAATGCAAAATAAATAAACAAATAAATATATTGCAATAATTTATCTTTTACACTGCATCATTAATACTTTCCCATATATTTCCAGAATTTCTGTCATGATTTTCCATTTATGAATGACACTCACGTCATTACTATTAACATAAATCAACTGCATCTGACATTCAGATGAATGAAAACACAATTTTCCTAATAATAACTGCTTTATAAATCAATATGTACTACTTCATACTGCTATTTTTATCTTACTATGTAACCTTTATGCTTGACCAAAATACTTGCCATTTAACATAATTGATCACCGTTAAATATGTCAGTATTAAACTTATTCACCTACAATCAGGCTCATTTATGCATTCTGTATGCAAATGTGGGCCGAGTTATGTTTATCTCCTTGAAATTTAGTAATTCATGAATGTGCATGTCTACAGATGCACGTTACTAGGCTATAGGTAGTTGAGGATAAGTTGTGTCGAGTGGTGTTGAGACAAGCTGGCCCTGCGAACACGTGAACAAGCCTAATATATCTCAAATTTTACTATACATAGAAAAATGAAAATGGAGTCCACAACAGTTATGTTTGCATAATCATGCAGCTTAAGCCATGCTCATCCTGTACACTGGGACACACCTTATCACTTCAAAACACTCAGTAGTTTATAGCAAAGTAACACAAACAGGAATATTTATTTATAAAGTAAAGTCAAAGAAAAAAATTACTGATGCAATACTTATTTAGACAGGCATGCTTACAAAAATAAGTAATGCATGACCATAAATTTAATTGTATAAATAAAGATTGCAACATTACTGCTCACAAGCAAAAACACATAAAAGCAAATGAAAAATTAATGATTTAACAATTTTTATTTGCCATAGCAAAAAAATAAATAAATAAATAAATAAACAAACTATTCTTTAAAAAAGGGGAAAAATATATGGTAGTCTGGTAAAACCAAACTTGCCAGTAATAGAAGCTCTATACTTAATGACCCTGCACGGCAGTTTGGTTTGGTTATGAGGATGCCCCACCTCATGAGGTGTGTTTAAGAACCACAGTCCTGTACTTTCATTCTTCACTTTGATACTGGCACTTCAAAGGATGGCAGCACCTGTGAAGGAACAAGACTGTGTTCCAAGCTGTGGCACTTCAAAGGATGGCAGCACCTATGAAGGCACAAGACTGTGCTCTGAGTTGTGGCACTTCAAAAGATGGCAGCACCTGTAAAGGGATGAGGCTGTGTTCCAAGCTGTAGCACTTTGATGGATGGCAGCACCTGTGAAGGCATGAGGCTGTGCTCCAAGGTGTGGTACTTCGAAGGATGGAAGCACCTGTGAAGGCATGAGGCTGTGCTCCAAGCTGTGGCACTTTGAAGGATGGCAGCACCTGTAAAGGCATGAGTTTGTGCTCCAAGCTGTGACACTTCAAAGGATGGCAGCACCTGTAAAGGAATAAGACTGTCTTCCAAGGTGTGGTACTTAAAAGGATGGCAGCACCTGTGAAAGCACAAGACTATGTTTCAAGGTGGGGCACTTTGAAGGATGGCAGCATCTGTGAAGGCATGAGACTGTACCCAAGGTGTTGCACTTCGAAGGATGGCAGCATCTGTGAAGGCATGAGGCTGTATCCAAGGTGTTGCACTTCAAAGGATGACAGCATCTGTGAAGGCACGAGGCTGTGTTACAAGGTGTTGTAGTTCAAAGGATGGCAGCACCTGTGAAAAAGCCATGAGGCTGTGTTCCAAGCTGTGGCACTTAGAAAGCTGACAGCACAAGTGAAGCTATTAGCCTGTGCTCCAAGTTGGTTTGATAAGAAGACCAAAATAATAGACTGCCTTTTACAGGACTTACACCTGGGCAAGATCAAAAGAGCAGAAGGAGTAGAAAAGGGTAGACATCTAGCAAGAGATGGGTTAGCACCTGTCTTCCCTGACAGGGATCACTTGCTCTAGACCCCAATTCTGCTACAAGTACAATGACCTGCAGAGGTACAGGGCTGAACAGTTGGCTGAGTGGGTAGACCAGAATAGGGTGAGAAGCTGTGCTTCGCTTAACATTTTATTTTTAACTCTTTTCTAAAACAGGTTTGAAACACATTCTAGATTAATATTATATAAATGCAAGAAGTCTCTGCATACTTTCAAATATATAGCTACATGTAATCCAAGGTTATGAGTAGACAAACATTTGTAATCAGAAATGCATCTGTATACAAATTTGTCAGATTTATGAGCAGAGATGTTTTGTGTGTAAACACACATGTATAAATAAAACATATGCAGGTATACATATATATGTGTTTAAAAAAAAAAAAAAATATATATATATATATATATATATATATATATATATGGAAAAAACAACAACTGCTGAAACCTCAAAGCGAAGAAAAGGTCTCTGAACAGGAATCTATCAGTACTGTAAAATAACGCACTGTGAAGTAGCGTACTGAACAAGGACAAATTTATGTTAATGTAAGTTAAGTTATATAAAACAAAACAATGTTTTCGTCCTCCTAAATAGGAAAACTTCTTCAGAAAAAGTGAGACAAACATTCCACATCATTTTAAAAGTTTCTACTCAAATGTTCAGATGTTTAAGTCAATCAGTGAGGTAGGAAGTGAGTTAGATCTTACAATTAAAGAGCTATACACAAAACAAAATCAAACCTCACTGATACATACAGAATATAAAAAAACATAAAATTGTAACCACCTCTCGAACCTTTGTGGGCAGGAAAACAAGTTTATAGAAAGTATCACTTAAAAATGTGTATATATACACACTAGCATAAAATAACACATTTTTAACTAATTTTTACTACTGTTCAACCATACGTTTCGTATGTAAACACTCAAAAGGTCGACGATAAACACACCATATGCACCGTATATAAAATATCATGCTAGCACCCATATCTAACAAAAATATTAAAAAATTATTAAATTATTAGTGTGCTGATAATAAATAACTACTTAAAGTATAACTGTGGGTACTATTTAAGAACCAACCTAAAAATAATAATGTATATATATATATATACATATGCACTCATTTCATAAAATAAATATAGAAGTAATACATAGAAAGCTACTAGTTATAATATAGCTGAGAAGTAAAGCCTGTTGGCCATAGTGATGTCAGATCAAAAATAATTAATCCTTTAAAAAATAAATTTATATATATGTATATGTATGAAAATTGTTATTATATAAAAAATTCACATCTATATGAGACTTATGAGGTTCATCATCTCAAACAACTCCTAAGCCTCAAAAGACAAGTAATATTACAATTGTCGTTAAGTCCAGGGCAACTAAAAGCATTTAATAATAATTGCCATTCTAACTCTTGGCATTCAAGTAAAACTGAAGACAGTCCTCCTCTATTGTCTGACAACAATTTGTCTATAGCTAAGAAGTGGAAAGAATGATCAGGATTAGTGTTGACATGTTTAGCTAAAGCATTGTCACACTTGTTTTTAGAAATTGCATAAATATGTTCATATATCCTATCTCGAAATTTACGATCAGTCTTCCCTACATAAAAGGCATCACAGGCTTTACACTTAGCCAAGTAGATAATACTCATAGAGTTACAGTCTAATCTATGCATGATGTAAAATTTCCTACTTCCGACTTCAAAAAAACTACTGTTTTTAACATGTTTACACATGCTACAAAAACCACAAGTAAAAGACCCACAAATTCTATTATACATTCTAATTTTTTTATTCTCTAAAAGACTTTTCAAGTTTGCACCTCTCCTATAAACAATAAGTGGAAATGGACCAAGATAAGACCTATCTTACTTTCAACATCATCCTACAATGAGGACATAACAATAACAGCTGAGAGACAGGATGCCCTTCAGCTTAGTAACACACTGACTAGCTTTACCTTTTTGGACACAAACGAACTAATAGGTAACTCTGTTCATATAAACTGTAAACAGAGGTTGTCTTTCATCACAACTTTTAGCAATGACAACGGCCAAATTAGAGAGGCACTGGTTAAAAATTGGTGTTTATTATATAAAGACAACCTATTAATGGAGAGAATTGGTCTATTTCCACTTATTGTTTATAGGAGAGGTGCAAACTTGAAAAGTCTTTTAGAGAGTAAAAAAATTAGAATATATAATAGAATTTGTGGGTCTTTTACTTGTGGTTTTTGTAGCATGTGTAAACATTTTAAAAACAGTAGTTTTTTTGAAGTCGGAAGTAGGAAATTTTACATCATGCATAGATTAGACTGTAACTCTAAGAGTATTATCTACTCGGCTAAGTGTAAAGCCTGTGATGCCTTTTATGTAGGGAAGACTGATCGTAAATTTCGAGATAGGATATATGAACATATTTACGCAATTTCTAAAAACAAGTGTGACAATGCTTTAGCTAAACATGTCAACACTAATCCTGATCATTCTTTCCACTTCTTAGATATAGACAAATTGTTGTCGGACAATAGAGGAGGACTGTCTTCAGTTTTACTTGAATGCCGAGAGTTAAAATGGCAATTATTATTAAATGCTTTTAGTTGTCCTGGACTTAACGACAATTGTAATATTACTTGTCTTTTTAGACTTAGGAGTTGTTTGAGATGATGAACCTCATAAGTCTCATATAGATGTGAATTTTTATATAATAACAATTTTCATACATATACATATATATAAATTTATTTTTTAAAGGATTAATTATTTTTGATCTGACATCACTATGGCCAACAGGCTTTACTTCTCAGCTATATTATAACTAGTAGCTTTCTATGTATTACTTCTATATTTATTTTATGAAATGAGTGCGTATATATATATATATATATATATATATATATATATATATATATATATATATATATATATATATATATATATATATATATATTATTATCTTTAGGTTGGTTCTTAAATAGTACCCACAGTTATACTTTAAGTAGTTATTTATTATCAGCACACTAATAATTTAATAATTTTTTAATATTTTTGTTAGATATGGGTGCTAGCATGATATATTACATACGGTGCATATGGTGTGTTTATCGTCGACCTTTTGAGTGTTTACATACGAAACGTATGGTTGAACAGTAGTAAAAATTAATTAAAAATTTGTTATTTTATGCTAGTGTATATATATATATATATATATATATATATATATATATATATATATATATATATACACATTTTTAAGTGATACTTTCTATAAACTTGTTTTCCTGCCCACAAAGGTTCGAGAGGTGGTTACAATTTTATGTTTTTTTATATTCTGTATGTATCAGTGAGGTTTGATTTTGTTTTGTGTATAGCTCTTTAATTGTAAGATCTAACTCACTAGCTATCTCACTGATTGGCTTAAACATCTGAACATTTGAGCAGAAACTTTTAAAATGATGTGGAATGTTTGTCTCACTTTTTCTGAAGAAGTTTTCCTATTTAGGAGGACAAATTTGTCCTTGTTCAGTATGCTACTTCACAGTGCGTTATTTTACAGTACTGATAGATTCCTGTTCGTAGACCTTTTTTTCGCTTTGAGGTTTCAGCATATATATATATATATATATATATATATATATATATATATATATATATATATATATATATATGTTATATATATGACAAAATAAATTTCAAAACAAATTAGCTAGGCAAAAGAAACATGCAGAACAAGTTTATTTCAGTGCTTTCCTTCTTTGATTGTAAGAACGCCATCAGAAATGAGAAAACTGGAGAAAACACTTTAATAAATACAGTAAAAACTACCAATCACACTTAAAACATGAAATCAAATGTCCAGCAAGGAATGCAACCCATTAAGAAAACCTTATTTGTTTTCAAAAACCTAATAAAAACGTAAAGGATCTATCTGGTCAGGAGGGAGTGGAGCTCAGGAGAGAGAAAGAGCTTTATATCCTTGTGGGGGGGGGATTGGTTCATCTATGCCACCTCAAGGAACAGATAATGTTAAAGCTATCATTAAAGCCAGGCAAAAGCTCTATGGGGGGAATTTAATAAAGCCTACACAGACTTATTTCCCATGTAGGCAAAGTGGCACACTGCTTACATGAAAGTAGGCAGGCTTGCGATCCAGGAAACAGAGCTGAGGAGCCTGCATGAGTGTGCCAACACAGAAGTGCCATGGCATGCAAATCACCTCATAAGCAGGTGAACTGTGTGCAAATGAGGGTGGTAGAGCAATCCAGCAAGCAGATAATCAGTCCTGCAGACCCCATGTTGATGTCAGAAATGTGCATGGAAAAATTTCATGTACAGGATGTTAAACAGAGAACAAGGGCTGCGAATGTGCAGTAAAAAGGACAGAAATAGCATAGCAGACACAGATATGTGCAAAACTATCCACTGTGTGTCCAAAATCTAATGGAAAGTAATTTAAAATATATATTTTTTTAATAATCAGATTATATTTGCACAGCATGCAGCAGTGCACAAACATGCTGTTAAGAAAAAAATAAATAAAAAGTGTAAAAATGAAAATTAGTACTATGTTGCAGCAATGCATTATAGGACCGTGTGTGGAGTATGTACAATTGTAGACTGCTGTAATTGCAAACGAGACATGGCCTGGAACCATGTAGTTCTCAGATTGTGTGCAGGGATCTCTATGCAAATGAGCTGTGGTTACTGAATAGCACAAATGGGTATCCGTGTCCACAGATCCCATCTGTGTAGGCGGAGAACCATGCTGGTCTCTACAGAAGATGTATCCAACATCAGAAGGGGGTGTGTCTGCATCCTTTTAAGATCATTGGAGCACAGTGGCACTTGTTTGCATGGCACACTGCTGTGCTCAGCAAGGGGGTGTATGTACACTGGCTGCTAAGCTTTGTTTACCTTCGGGGTGCATGTTTGAGCATGTTTGTGCATTGCACCACTTTGCTGAGCATGACCTTCCATGGGGGCTTGTACAATGACCGCTGAGCAATGCTTAACTTTACAGCATGTATTGTGTGCCATGCTGCAGTTCTGAGTGAGGAAAGCTGTTAAAAAAACTTGCTGAGAAAGGCAATGAGATCTTAATTACTGAAGACTCATGTTCCACTTGAACTAGGGCCAGTAACAGTCCTTAATGATGTATTTGGTAGGTGGTATGCATCATAGATAGCCAATCAGAAAGGCTGCACCTACAACAGAGCATTATAAAGGTTGCAGAAAGCCTACAATCTGATTTCACCCCCATACTCTGTACCACTGGAGTACAGACTTGGGACTTTTAACTAAAGAAATGCTAGGGGCTGCTACAGGTCTGTTACATATGTATGTGCAAGATGCTGAGGTCAGTGCTGCTGCTGCTGATGCTGACAGTAGGTCTAGACTGAGAAGAAGAAGAGTGTTCAGGCCCAGGGTAACCTTCCAGGGGTTACATGAGTTGGAGATTGTAGAGTGCTACAGGGTGGACAGGCGCATACTACAAGAACTCACTGAGCTCTGCCAACCTCAACTCAGACTCAGATCCAACAGATGGGAACATATCCCAGTGGAAACTATGGTATGTGCTGCTCTTAGGATACTACCTATGGGTACATTCCAAAGACCAACTGGGGACATGATGGGGGTCTCACAGGTATCAGCATCCAGGGTACTCCACCAGTTCCATATGCCAGTGAGCACATTTATTTTCTCCTCATCCCTGAGGTGAGGGCCAGCAGTATGCAACACCTCTACTGTGTAGCACATTACCCTGAGGTACTGGGTGCCATAGATTGCACTCATGTACACATTAAGGCACCACCTGGTGAGAAGGGTAGAACCTACCTGAACTGCAAGAGATACCAATCCATCAACTGCCAGGTCATGTGCAATGCCCAGGGCATTACCATGAATGTGTGTGTGCTGGCAGCCTTGGTAGTTACCATGACTTATCTGGTACATCACAGCTGTACCAGATGCTTGCAAGGGGGACATTTACTGGAGGAACCTGGCTATGTACTGGAACCATGGATGATGACACCCATCAGAAATGCATACTCACCCACAGAAAGAACTTCATAATGAGGCACATGCACTAACTAGGAACATCATAGAGCATATGTTTGGGCTGCTGAAGTCACAGTTCCAGTGCCTCAATATATCTGGTGGAGCTCTGCAGTACTCTCCAGCCACATGTGCACACATGTTCACAGTATGTGCCGTGCAACATAATATGATCCTGTGGAAACAGCTGCAGCAAGATCAGCAAAGGAAAGGGATACACAGCCACCCACCAGGGCCTAGGTCACCACAGCCATACCCATAGGGAGACTCCAAGGAGGAAAACCCTGAGGTTGTCTCTGTAGGCAGACATAGGTGTGTCCAGTATGCCCTGGCAAAGAGACAATGCATAGCACATGTGCTGACAACCTAGGGCCCTAGGGACTGACACCTTACTGTACCTCGCATACATATTAGTAAAAATGATGCCAGCCAACCCACATAACCTGTACCTCACCATGTATTGGCTGTGGACTGTATGCATCAGACAGAGTCAGCCCCAAACTACAGGTCTGTCAACTGCTGCATTTGCAAAGTAAGTCACACAGCTACTCACCACTTGTAAGAGACACTAGAATATGGTAGCATATGTATGGACCTTCTGCATGTATGCAAGGAAATATAGTGGGCTACTGGGTTACTTGCAGAGATCTAACAGACACTTGGGACAACAGGTACTCTGTCCAATAGTATGTGGCCCATAATATTCACTAGGCTATGTCTGGAAACCCAACTACATTATTCAAGGGAGATGCCAAACAGTGGGGTCACAGAACAGTCACATGACTATAGAGAACAGTTATAAAATAAATTTGTAAAACTAAACACTTTTAGTGGAAATTATCTAAACAATTCTACAACTCACAGTAGATGGTATAAGCAAGTCTTAGAAAAGGGAAAAGAATATATATATTAATCTAAAATTCCTGAGTAAGAGTCAGTAGTAGTAAGTCAATTTGGAGGTAAATGTTATATGAGTAGTGTATAGGGTTATGGACAGAAGTGAGAAAAGATGTCAATCTGGGTTAGTGCATGGACAGAGCCAATGAGCTTTGAGATGTTCTTTGAGATGTTTTTTAAACAGAGAAGTAGAGGCAAGGGAAGTTAAGTCAGCAGGAAGCTGATAACAGAATTTTTCTGCAGTGTTTGAGAAGAGTGAATCCCCAGCTTTGTTGTTAGCTTTATTAGAGGAGACTAGAAGTTTGTTAGCAGAGCGTAGTGTAGGCAGATTCATATAAGGTGTAACAAGATTAGTGAGGATAGGGGTATTATTAGGGTGGTATAGGATCTTTTGAGTAATAAGTAGTTGTTGATAGAGTATGTGGCTATGAAGTTCTAGCCAGCCAAGCTGTTTGAGGTTAAGGCAATGGTGAGTTTTAAAGGGTAAGCTTGTGATGAATCTAGTTATGCTATTATAACAGGTAGAGAGTTTAGAGAGGTTGTTTTTGGATAGGTTGGTGTATATAACAGAGGCATAGAAAAGGGTGGAAATGAGGTGAGTCTGGGCATTTGATTTTCTTGCAGGAGGAGTAAGAAAGGGTTTTATTCTATAGAGGGTGCCAAGTTTTTTGTTGACAGACTTAATAGTTGAGTTAATGTGTACATCATAGTTGAGTTGATTATCAATAGTTACACCAAGTAGGCGGGTTGTAGTCACTGGGGTAATGTTGGTACCATTGTTAGAGGTTATAGAGAAGGAAGGAACAGGTGATTTATGAGTAGGAGTAAAGAATAGTAGTTTTGTTTTTTTGGGTTTTAGGAGGAGGCAGTATTGCATAAACCAGTCTTCAACCTTCTTAAAAACAGTTTGGGTGAGAGAGTGGAGAGAGGTTATACTCTTGGCTGTACAGATTAAGGTGGAGTCATCTGCATACTGAATACAGGTGGCTTGGGGTATGTTAGTATGTAAGTTGTTAATAAATAAGGAGAAGAGTAGGGGACCTAAGATAGAGCCCTGGGGTACTCCTATTTACACTGGTTGTAGCGAAGACAGGATGTTATGCCAAAGTACTGCTTGCTGTCTATTTTCCAGATAAGATCTAAACCATAGTATAGCTTGAGGATCTAGAGAGTAAGCCTTTAGTTTGTCTAGCAGTAGGATGTGGTTAACCATGTCAAAGGCTTTTGATAGGTCAATAAATAATGCAGAGGAATATAAGTTATTGTTATGATTTTTATTTATGGAGTCAGTAAAGGATAGTAGGGCAGTTGATGTACTGTGGAATGGCCTAAAACCATGTTGGCAGTTTGCTAGTAGGTTATTTTGTAATAAGTGGTTGAGTAGCTGTTTGTGAATACATTTTTCCATTATCTTAGCTAATGGGGACAGTAGGGCAATAGGGTGATAGTTAGAAAGTTCAGTAGATTGTCCTCTTTTATGAAGAGGGATGATATGGGATATCTTCCATAGAGCAGGGATTTTGTCCTCAGAGACAGATCTGTTAATAAGTATAGAGATGGGATAGTCTATGGTTTTAGCGGCTATTTTTAGGTATTCAGATGGGAGTTGGTCAGCAGAAGGGGTGCAAGGCTTCAATTTTTGAAGTAGCTTACAGATGAAAGATGTAGATACAGGTTGTATTTGAAAGGTAGGTATAGAAGTATTGCAGATATTTGGTTGTGAAGCAGCGAGAGGAGGTAGAGAATTGGCCAGGGTTTGAATGGCTTCTGTAAAGTAGTTATTAAAGGCATCAGGGATCAGGTTGGAGTTGTTACTATTGAAACCGGTTGGGTTTGGAGTGGTGGTGTGGCCTGGTTGAAGAAGTTTGTTTATCCCACTCCAGAATTTTTGTGGGGTTTGTTGATTGGTCTGTTGGAGGCCGAGGTAGTAATCTTTTTTGTCTCTAAGAATATCTCTTTTGGTGGAATTTCTTAGTTGTTTAAATTGGAGGTGGGTTGTTGGACATTTGGTAGATCTCCAATTAGCCCATATTTTATTTCTGAAGTGTATCTTTTGCCTGGTTTGTTTTGTGAGCTAGGAGGCACATTTGGTTTTTATTCTAGTTGAGCGATAAGGAGCATGGGAGTCTAGGATATTGAGAAATTTAGTGCTGAAGTAAGTAACTGCTTCGTCTAGTTCTAGATAGGTTAGTGGTGACCAGTCACAAGCTTGCAATTCGGTTAAGAAGCTGTCTGGGTTAAAACTTTTTTTTGACCGGGAGGTTTTGAGATTTTGTGTGGAGGGAATGTGGGTTTTTTGTTTAATAATGTAGGTAAGTGTGTGGTCACTGATATCAGCTGGGAGGGTTCCTGGAGTATATGATTCAGGGTGGCTGTTAATAAGGATCCAGTCCAGAGTACTTTCCTTGTTAGTGGGTTTATGGATTCTTGTAGGAGTTGTAATTAGTTGAGAGAATCCAAAGAGGTTTATATGGTTGGTGGGGTTGAGAGAACTACAAGAAGACCAGTTTATATTAACGTCACCAAGTACAATGGTCTCTTGGGGTAGATGGGTAGATAAATGACTAAGCAAGTTTTCTAGAGAATTTGTATTGTTACCTGGAGGTAGATACATGCAAATTATATAGATTGATTTAGAGTTATTGATTTGGAGTTTGATAGTTAGGGTTTCAGATTTGGTATCTATTGATGGGAGCACATTAATGAGGGAAATTTGTAGCTTTGATTTGTAAAGAATGGGTATACCCCCACCTTTTTTCATTTTACGGTAATTTCTGAGGATGTTATAGCCAGGAGGGCTAATTTCTTGGTCGAGAGTAGATGGTTTTGGCCAAGTTTCTGTAAGACATAGAATGTCAAATGAGTGTACATCAAGGAGTGCATACAGGTGGAAAATTGTATTGTTTATACTTCTTATGTTAAGGTGAGCTATCAGGAGGGAGTTAGTTGGTTTAATAATTGTAGAAGTTATAGGTACTGTTACATTGGTAGGGTTAGTTATGGTGTCAGTATGGGGGCCAGGGTTTGGATGAATGTGACCATCTAGGAGGGGGTGTTGCTGGGGGTATTGTAGAGATTTTAAGAGTTTATGAAGGCTATTAGGAGTCTTCTTGGTAGATAAGTGAATAATGTGAGTTGTTTTGTGGAATTTAGGTAAAGAGTAATTAGAAACATAGGTTATATTACTATGGTTAAGGGAGAAAGTGAATGAGGATGGTAAAGTTTGTTGGCTATGATGGTTTTGTTCAGATAGAGAAAGATATTCATAGGAGGTAAGTGAGTATGGTATGGTAAGAATTGCTAGTGTGGTAGTTAAGAGTAGTAATTTGGTTAAATTAGTTTTATTTGTAGAAGCCATGGTAAAAGGATTTAAGTAGGGAATAGTTTGTGTTAGTATGTATTGTAATAAGGAGACAAAGTGTTTTAAGATATTGAGCAGGTTATAAGTTAAGTTGGTAAGTAGTTAACAGGGTAAGATAGGAGGTAGAGTAGTTGTAGTTAAGATTAGAAGACAGAGGGAGCGGTAAGAAAGACAGATTAGTAGTACTAATCAGGTGAGAGAGTTATGGGAGTGGCTTGGTGATGTAGTGGTATGGGATAGGTGGAGATAGGAAGGGGGAGTGGCAGTGAAGTATAAGTGTAGGACCAGTGGGATGGGTGGGAATTGGGGGTAGGGTAGGGGAGTGGAGTGAGCCCGTAGGGCGAACGGAGCGGGTAGAAACAGACAATGGAGCAGCTGGAGGAGAAACAATCAGTAGAGCTCAGTCTAGAAGGTAAGTCAAGTATGTCCAAGGAGAGAGGGAGCAGAGAAAAGTTAGAGGTCTGTTAGAGACACAGGAGAGTATAGTGAGTTAAGATAGAGGGTATATTGTAATTTCGGAGTCGTTTAAGGTCAAAGAAGTTTAAAATAGATAAAGCAGAGGAACAAAGGAAAAGCAGAATAAATCTTGGATGGGATAGGGGTGCCACCAACAGGGCAAAGCTAGAAGTACAAGCAGCTACAAAAGGAAGGTAGGCTATGGCAGATTACAAAAGGGGGAAGGTAGTAAGAGAGATACTAATAGGTGATGTAGTAGTAAGGTCAACAAGGTAGCTAGTTTGGGGGGAGGGAGGCTACTGGCTGACTGTCCTCAGAGCTTACTTTAGAACCCCTAAAGCTACAGTGATCAGTACTACGCTTTACAGGTAGGCCATGGAAACATACTTTCTTAATTCCTTAACAGCGAGTGCAGGGAGTAGAGACAACAAGACGAAACCATGGGTCCTTTTGTCAGCTTGTAGGTAGATTCTCAGAAGAATTATAGGCTGGAACAGCACAGTGTAGATCAGGGTACTTGAGGGAGAGAGAGAGACAACAGTGGTAGTGAGTGGCAAGAAGCCCGCATAGACAGAGTAAGATAATTAGGACATTAGTAACACTTCAACAGTTAGACATTGTACAGTCACTAAGCTAACAGTATCAAAACGGAGCTTATTTTTAGTTATATAAATGTATCCTACAGGTTAAATTCTGTATGCTAAGTAGGACAGCATGTAGCACATTGGTAAAGACATAATTACACATAAATGCATATGAAAAACAGTACAACCAAAACAGGAACAATGCATAGAAAAGTATCAGAAATTATATAAAAATCACCTGGTGGGAGTTAGTGTTGGTAGCCGACTGGCTTAAAGTCTACACTAGAATTTGTTAAAAAGAATAAGTGTATGTAGTCTGAAACTCAGATGTCTGTCATTATTTATTGACTTCAATCTTCACTGATTTGCCACTTATTTGGCAGAAAACACATTGTTATGTAAAACAGACCAAAACTACGAGGCAAAATTCTGGACGGTCTGAAGCTCTGTACAGTTGTGATGTATGAATCAAATATTAAGGTCAGCAAACAGTCGGGGAATGCCTTGGACAATATCAGGGAACTGTAGTACTGTGGTAACAGGTGCATCAGCAACCAATGGCCTGAAGCACACATAATCCTGGACTGAAGTACATGTAATTCTGGCCTAGAGCCACCTTGTAAGTGCTGACAGTCACACTGGGTATGCTCTTACACTTAGCTAACTTGATTCCAAGTATGTTGCCTCTACCACCCAAAAACCTGGTATGTAGAAATATGTCTGTACATACATACATCTGCATATACATATCTGTCTCTCCCTATCCCCCTCACACTTGATTAGTCTACCTATCAGTATGTGACACACACACACACACACATACACACACACACACACATATATATATATATATATATATATATATATATATATATATATATATATATATATATATATATATATATATATATATATATAGCTATATAAAGTACAATGATACATAGACCCTTCACATATATCTACATAACACACTTACATAACATACACACACAACAACAGTTAAGGAGACATCTCTGTTATACACATTTATATAGATATATGTGGGGATGTATGATTGTCTCCACATACCCTGGAATGCTGGAATTATCTGCGATTACGCATCACAACAGTTGTCCAGTGGAACCAGACCAAGGCTGCACCAGTACATAATCCACTCACCTGCAGACTCCTGTGCCTGCGAACTGTCACCCTGTAGACAGACACAGGTATGCAGGTGGTGTAATGTACAACGTGTGCAACACACACCTTGGACAGGCCATATTATCCTTGGCCATGTGTCCACCTATCAAACTGCAAACAGCCACATATGGCCAGACTGGTAAGTGTGCACACATAGCAGGGATATTACCAGGTATCCCACACCTAGGACACTAGATGCAATAAGAGTACCAAGCAATATCAGTCTATGGGTCACACATGCTGTCTAACACAAGGCCAATTTGCTTACTCCTCAAGTACTGTGCCTGCATCCACATATAGAACAGATATAACCTGTGGTGCATGCGATAAGTACTGTGAGCAGTAGTGTGCAATACTATATAGCTAGGAGTTCTAATTGCACATCATCCAACATGTGTGGGTGTGTGTGTGTGTGTGTGTGTGTGTGTGTGTGTGTGTGTGTGTGTGTGTGTGTGTGTGTGTGTATGTTTGTGTAAATATATCCCCTTACAGTACTATGGACATGCCCACATGGGCTAATTCTGTGCAATAGTATGCATTGCATGGCCCTGTGACTGGCTGCTGGCCTCTAAATTGCCCTCCTCTACAAGGCCTGCTGATGTCAACCACCTTAAGAACACTGGCTGACACTCTAATACCAGATAAGCTCCATGGCACATGTGATAAGAACTGCAATCTGTGGTGTATAACAGTAGATAGATAGGGGTTCTATCATCCAATTTGTCTGTGTGTATGTAAATATATCTCTTTGCAGTACTACATACATGCTCATCTGGCCTATCTCTGTGCAACTGTTATGCATTTTAAGGCCCTGTGATTAGCTGCTGGCCTCTACATTGGCTTCCTTAATAAGGCCTGCTGATGTCATCCACCTTAAGAGTGCTGGCTGACAATCTAATATCATATAAACTCTGTGGCACATGCAATAAGTAGTATGAGCTGTAGTGTTTAATAGTAGATAGGCAGGGGGTTCTAATCTCACATCATCTAACTCTGTTTGTGTATAAATATATCCTCTTACAGCACTATGGACATGCCCATATGGGTTATCTCTGTGCAATGGTTATGCATTGTATGCGCATGTGACTAGCTGCTGGCTTCTACATTGCCCTCTTCCAAATAAACATAACTGATGTTGGCCACCTTCTAGATTTGTATGTTCAGAAAACCCAGATGACACGTATCGAGGGTAGCAGACCTTGTCACAAAGTATGAATGCATGATTATGCTGACTGCCTCCATTGTCCCTGAAATACTGTTATACACATATGCATCTAGGGATCCATGCACGTATACTGCCTTACCCTGCTGACAATAGATATCTACTGTGCTGCCATGCCATCCTGTGCCACTGTATTGCTGCCCTGTGTCCATTGTTTAACTCCTCAAACACCTGGAATGGACACATACACAGGTACATGACACACCTGTCATTCTCTAACTCTACCACCAGTCTAACATCATGCAACTAAGTTATACAAAGTTTGATGTGTAGTCATGAGACATGCCAGCATACAATACTTTTAGTGGGCTACAACAAGTGCCATGGTAAAACAATATTGCACTACACAAGTACATGTAAGGTAATATATTCACCCTGTGCACCAGACACATATATGCATTTCCCTGCATCAATGTCACGGATAGCAGGGATGTGGCACAGGTATCATCACATGCACAGGGTGTGGTGTGGGTGTGCCAGAGGCCTAGGCTGTGCCAAACAGGTGATGGCATGTGTGTGATTCAGGAATGGGTACAGGTTAGATGGTCCATAGAGAGGTGCCGAGTGTGTCTGTTGGTGCCCTGCATGCAACAGTGGCATTTGAGTGTGTGCGTGCACACAGTCAAGTGCAGTGCTAGCCCTACACATGTGTATCCTGGACAGCTGTTGACTGTATGTGGTAGAGTGGACAGTTCACCATCTCCGGCCATGAACCCATGAACTGGGTCTGCCAGGAGGAGCACTGGAACTACCATGCCCAGGGTCAGATGCTGTACCAGTACCTGACAGTGACTGCAATATGCTGGGGCAGTGTCCCACACAGGATCGCCCAAGAACACATGCCCATGGCCTTCCACATTGAGGTGTGGACAACACACTTCCCTCTGTAGCTCTGTAGGTACTGCCAGCATGGGAGCATGACTGCACAGCAACATTGTCTCCTAGCAGATGGTGTTGCTGACCTTCGTCCATGTCTCTGATGCCCAACTCCAACCAGATGCTTCAGCACAGACATTGTGTGGTCAAAGACAGACACTGTCTCAGCCCACTGCCTATGCATGACAGCAGGAAACCAACCTAGGGTGCCCCCAATGTGGTGGAGGCAGTCATGGATGTCAGACTGTGCTGCATCGATAACTCTAAGCATCCGTGTGGTGTTGCATTCAGAACTTGCCTGTGCCTCCATGATGGACTGAAACGTGGTGAGTGAGCCATGATGTGACACCTGCAATAGGTGTTGGATGGACAGCAGTCCTCCTACAAGCACCCTGTCAATCTGCCTGTATGGGACCTCACCAGCTCTTTGGCTATGGCCAGTGTCTACACTCACTGAAGTCATAGTTGTCACACTGCCCTGTTCAATGTTGTCACCCTCTAACTGTTCACTATCTGTGACCTCTGGGGACTGGGTATGTGTGGGCATACTGACTATGTGCAGTGACATGGTGGCAGAAGAGGGATGTCAACCTCTGGGACAGATTCTTCCACCAACAGCCCCACCTGTGATTCACTATGGCCACCATCATACGATGAGACACTGACATCAGGTTGTGAGGGGGACAGACTCCAACCCCCCCAGTCACCTGTGAGAAACAAAACAACAGCAGTACATTACTACCTGTATTAATATGTATGGTAAACCACACAGACTCATACATATGAGGATCCACATCTGCAGTACAAGTTCCACATCTTCACATCTCTGCTCCCATGCACAACAGACACACTCACAACAACATACACAGACAAGTCAGGCCCTTTATAACATGCACATTAGCTACATCCAGTCAACGTCAGAGCAATACACCTGTAAGGTATGTAATATGATAGTGTATGTGATAGATCTGAACATAACATGCAGTACACCTATACTGAGAATGATATGCCAGTAGTACTATCACTGCCTCAGGTATGTATCATGAGTGTGGGCCTTTGCCCCTCCCCCATTAATTATGCTTTTGTCCTGAGTTCTTGCTTTAGGAGGATAACAGGTATATTAGGCATAGCTCTCAACCAAACAGGGACAAATGTCAACAGACACATTGACTTAGCCAGAGTACATCAGGGGCATTCAGGGTCAGTTTTACAATGTTAGAACTAATTATGTGAGACATGGACAGAATGAGAAGAGGTGAATTGCAGTCCATTGCTTGACGTTGCATGGGTCTATACCATCCCTTATTGTCACTATGTACTAAGTGTAATCTACTAGCTTTCCTGCAACAGTTAACCATTGTATATGGAATTGACAGGGACAGAGCTGAGATGTCATTGAAATCAGGGACAGTTGAGAGGCATGCGTGTAAGTGTAGGACAGCAGAGTATCACTGACGTTATCACCATAGACCTAAGACAGGCTTACTGCTGTAATCTCTATTCCCCATACCTCCATCCTCCCATCTGCATCCTGCTTTATGCAGAAATCTATTACATACCTGGTGGAGTGCAGTACTCCTTTATTGAACTTTTCTTTAAGTAATCTTTTGATAATACACTCTGTGTGTGTGTGTGTGTGTGTGTGTGTGTGTGTGTGTGTGTGTGTGTGTGTGTGTGTGTGTGTGTGTGTGTGTTAAGTCTCATACAAACCTTTTCCCCATAACAAGCTGTTTGCCTTTGTAAGGTACTGCTCATTAACAGGTAATTGCTCCAGCACCACTCTGTGGCTCAGAATTGCTAATTGCAGACAAAACAGCTGTATTGCACTATCATTAGCCAATGACATGCCACCATAGTTCAATATATAAGGCCTTCATGTAGGCCTTGGCCCCTGTCTTAGTTTATGAGATGGACATTACTGAGGTGTGGGAACTACAGCATTGCAGAGGGTAGTTACAAACATCATCCACTGCAGAGATTTATAATGTATCTCCACAGTTTTGCCACATATATTTAGTCAATGTCCCATACCATTGTAGTCATCTGGCACTGCACTGGCAAGCATTGTAGGTTGAGGTCAGTAAGGAAAGACACTCATGTGTGTGTCACACTGCATACCCATCAGACTATGCATACTACAGCAATAGCTGTTATTCTATCAACATACTATCTTTGTAGGGGCAAATGTCTCCATCTGTGGGCCTTTGTCCGACCCTCATTAAGTATGGCTGTGTCCAGACCCCTTGTTCTAGGGGGTTGGGTGGTATGATAGGTTTGTAGCAGCTACCTTTACATACAGCTGTGTATGCTGCAGGCTGCAGCTGCTGCTGCAGCCTACAACACATGGGGGGAGTGTGAACACTTTAGTGGACAGCCAGTTGTATGTGTAGCTGTGTCAGCTGGGTCAGGCCTGTCATTACAGTAGAACCAGGGCAAGGATATTCTATACAGTACAGTCAAGGTATGTGCTTCAGGTACGTCTGTTATGCAACAGTGCAACTAACAGAGTAGCGGGCGACATATAGTTAGGCTATATAGATATGTGCATTGTGTCTCTGCCTGCAGGCCTTTGTCTTGCAAAAATGGGTAGCAGTTAATTAAGTAGCAGTAACCTGTGGGGAGTAAGATTGCATCACTCAGTCATTACTTGCTGTCTTCACAATAATGTAATTGAAGTGCAACAGAACATTGGATTCAAACGTACTGTATGCAAGGCATTTAACAGACTGAGCTACTGGGATTCTGCAAAAGGATGTGTGTTTGCAGGATATATGTGCATATATACAGGCTGTTAGAAACATTTCCACAGCCATGAGTATATGCATAGCTTTACGTGGTTGTATTTTTGCACCAGGGTCCCAGTTGTACATGTACTTTGCCATTGCTGCCTTAGCAGGTGTCTTACCACAAGTTGCTGATAAAAGAGCACATATACAGGCCTCACTTACATCCATTAATATGTCTTCATTATTATTTATTATTGCACCAGAGTCCAGGGTACAGTCCCAGTTTTCACATTAGTTTTTTTATTTCAGTTACATGCATAATGTCTGTAAGTAGAAAGAAGTATGTTTTGCTGGAAAGATGTGTTTAACCTAGAGCCTGTGTAGTGTGGTGGGTAAATGCAGTATGCTATAGTAGAGAGGGGCCTGGATTTGACACTTAGCAGATTTGTTCATTTTCTACATGTGAATAATACCATCATAAACACATATAGACATTAAAGTTCTTTAAGGCTAATTTAAGCTGAGCTAAGTGAAGCGGCGTGGAATAGCTCCATGCAAATCTGAACAATCTCGCTCTAAAAAATATAAAGAAAAGAAAAAAGGAGTGATAGGAAAGTGGTGAAATGGGGGTAAGCTTGTGGAAAAACAATGTGAAAGGCAGGTAGAGATGTGCAGATGGGTGTAGGAAAAGACCATAGCTATCCATTAATTGTACAGTAACAGCTGTGCATTTTGACAGGTTTTGTAGATGAATTTGGCCTCTCAAACCCCAGACAGAGGGGTTAGGACAACATAAATGTATTGTCAAGCCAACTGGACCAAATTAGTTGTGTCCAGTGGACATATCGGAGAAATGGAGAGCTATGTATGGGGCGACATATATGTTTTGTGAGACAGATGCCCGTTTTTTTTTTTTAAGGAGAGAGTGGAGTGTAGCCTGCTATAGATCCCCCATCATGCCCCAAGAATCCCACTCCACATTCCTAAACACAGTGGAAAATATAATGGTTCAACACAACACCCTCATACTGGGCAACTTTAACTCCACCTCCATTAGCTGGGAAAACTACTCAAGTAGTAACACAGTTGTTCAACGTTTCCTGGAATTCATCATTTCCAATGCCCTGGACCAGCTCATTCTTACCCCCACTAGGGGTAGCAACATCCTCGACCTGGTTATTACTAATATGGGCAACCATTGTTCTACAGCAATTGTCAGCTCCTCCCTGGTCAAATCTGACCACAAGCTAGTCACCATGAATATCCACATCTCACCCACACCCCCTGCAAAGGAAACCACCGTAAACAACTTCTACAAAGCCAACTTTGGGCTTCTAAAAACTGAGGTGGCCAACTTTACATCACCCGTGCAAATGGAGAATAAATGCAGGACTGCAGAATCATACTCCACTGCAATGTACGGACATGTACACAAATACATCGAAGGCCATTCCCAATAGAACCAAGATGCTCTCCTCCAAAAAGGGAAGCCAATCTGGTGGTCCCCTGCCATTAACAAACTCTACAACAGAAGAAAGAAACTGTTGCAGAACAAGGTGAAGCCCCAAGACTGGAAAAACTCACTTGTCAGCTTTAATAAAAAGCTTATGTCCCTCATCAAATCCTCTGAAGTTAGCTATGTAAACAAAATTGCAACAGATACTAAAGACAACAACAAGGTCTTCTATATTTATTTAAAAAAATGTACAAGTCAATGCTCAGATCTACTACACAGTGGTAACTCCTATACTGAGCCAACAGACATTGCCAATATACTGGCTGACAGATTCAGTGCCAACTTTATCCCCTCTCACCCCCTAAACGGCCAATCACAATACCTGAGGATTGCCAAGTAACCAATATTACAGATGCACAGGTAAAAATTGCACTGTCAAAGGCCAAGAATGACTGTCTAGACCCCATGCAGTTTGGATTTATTAAGGGTAGATCTTGTCTAGTCAACCTGGTAGACTTTTTTGAGTCTGTCACCAGAGCTATGGATGAAGGCAAGGTAGTTCACACAGCCTACCTCGATTTAGCCAATGCCTTTGATACAATTCCTCACTCAGGAATCATAGAAAAGCTCAGCAAATTAGGCATCAACCCCTATGTCACAAAGCGGGTTGCAAACTGGCTCACTAATAGAACTCACAGAGTCAAAGTAGCAGACTCCAAGTCAGACTACCGACTAGCCATGAGTGGAGTCCCACAAGGTTCGGTCTTGGGCCCTACTTTTCTGAAGTCCAAGCCAAAACCAAGGGATTCTGGCTGACCAAGTTCGCAGATGACTGGAAACTGGGAGCCATTGTTAGCTCCCCAAATGACACTAATATTCTACAGAAAGGCCTTACGGAGACCTATGATTCGTGTCAGAGACATGACCTTAAGCTCAACATCATTCTCTTCTCATCATCATCATTCCCTTTGGGAAGAACATGGTATCCATGAACTACCACATCAATGGTAGTCCATTGAACACCAAATGTGTCATATGAGATTTGGGAACACAAGTGGATAGCAACCTATCCCTTTGATAATCACATTGCCACTGTGGTCAGAACATCCTTCTATGTGGCACATCTCATTAGAAAGGGTTTTGCCTCCAGAAAGAAAGAGGTCATTGTCTCTCTCTACTCTCCCCTCATTAGACCAATTATTGAGTACAGTACCCCATTTGGCATGTACCTCACTAGACATATGCAACAACTAGAAAGACCACAAAAATACATCACTAAGAGGATACTCGGTCTTAAACACTTGCCTTATGCAGAAAGACTAAAAAAACTCCAAATTTTTTCGGTATCATATCGCCTACTTAGAGGCAATCTCTGCTTGACCTACAAAGCCATGTCTGACCCAGCACTGCTAGATATGCTACATCTAAAGAAATTCCAATCCCTCCATGCCACACATGCCAGAGACCTAAACCTCATTACCACAATCAACAGAACTTGTTGGAGGGACAGGTTCCTAACCCAGAGACTACCCATGCTCTGGAGTAGACTTCCCTTACACATCAAGCAGAGCACCTCACTGGCCCTCTTTAAGATAAATCTTGACGAGAGGATGAGAAATAGAAAATTCACCCCAGGGATCATTTCAGTGACCCTGCTGGGCAAAGGCACTGGGAAATAATAGCAGGCAGCATGTTGCCAGGGAATTTTTTTGGCTAGGCTTGTAAAGGCTCCAGGGCCATTAGCCTAGTACACTCCTATGAACTTATGAACCTGGATTTTCCTGGTCAGGAAACTCTGTGGTCTCTCCAGCTGCTGCATGTGCTTGGCAAGGTACATGCTGAAGGGAGCATTGTACTCAATAATGGGTCTGAGGAGTCCAAGGATGTTATGACCTCCTTGTTCCTGGATGAAATACCCTTATTTATGAGATGAGCCATGTAGAAGCCTTCCATACAATGGAGGCAACATGGTGGTCAAAAGTCAGGTTGCTATCAACCTGGGTGCCCAAGTCTCTCATGACTGATTGCGTGCTTAGTATGTGTTATTAATGTGATAATTAGTGGGGATGCCATTTTCCCCAAAGGGGATAATGATGCATTTCTTGGCATTCATTTTGAGGCTATGCTTCTGGCACCATTATTAGTTTGTGTAAGGCCCTCTTGGAGGATGTTCACATCACTAGGGGAATTTAAGACAGCACCCAGCTTGCAGTCATCTAGACTTAGTCAACCACAGACCACTGGTTTTGGCTTGCACCTCAGAAATGTATATACCAAACAGTAGAGGTTCCAAGATCAATCCTTGGGGTACACCACTTGTTACGGGTCTACAACTAGAGGTGGCTTCCCCTATTTTGGCTGAGTGGGTTCTATCAGTGAGCCAGTGAGCTTCACATATGGTAACATATGGGTTGATGCCTAGCTGGGAAAGTTTATCTATTATGCCTGAGTGGGGAATAGTGTTGAAGGCTTTGACTAGGTCAAGGTAGGCGGTGTGCACTGTCTTCCCCTCGTCCATGGCTTTGGTGACTGTTTCGAAGAAGTCAACCAAGTTTAACAGGCATGATCTCTCTTTGACAAAACCAAACTGTGCGGGGTCAAGTGTTTGGATGTTGCCAATGTCCTTGTTTATAATATCCATGATAATGCATTCCATGGCCTTGCAGATCAGGCTAATTTGGCTGATGGGCCTATAATTGCTTGGGTCAGTAGATGCTCCACCTTTGTGCAGAGAGAAGACAGCGGCTGTCCTCCATTCAGCTGGGATGAAGCTGGTGCTCAGGCTTTGGTTGACTAGGGTGCCTAATGGAGCTGAGAGCTCATGCCAGAGTTCATGTAGGATACAGCCAGGGATGTTATCGGGTCCCATGGAGACTGTATTTTTTTGCCTTTGAGAGGGCATTAAAGACCTTCTCCCTAGTGATGAGGGGAGGGGGACAGGTGCTGGGGATGTCCTGGTTTACTGATGGGCAGACAAGGGGGTGAAGTTTTCACTGAACCTCTCTGCCAGCAGGTTGGCTATATCTATGACATTTGTGTATGTGGTGTTATTGACCACCAGTTCAGAGCAGATTTGGGTATTACCTTTGAGATTGCAGACATATGTGAAGAAGGCCTTGTGATTGCCCTTACTGAATGTGGCCAATCTGGACTCAAAGCTAGCCTTAGAGGATTTCACCAGTGACCTTATTTGCTTGTTTAGACAAAGGAGAGATCACTTCCAATTTTTCATCTGCTCCTTCGTGGTCCTGAGCAGCAGTTGTTTCCTTTTATTATAGAGTTTGTTTATTGCTGCTGTCCACCAGATAAGTTTACTCTTCCTTGAGGAAGATGATTTGGTCCTGTCAGGTATTGCTGAGTCCATACAGCCATGTAAGTAAGTATTCATATAGTTTTTTGGTGTAGGCTTTGACATTCATGCTAGTTCTAACTGAAGAGATGGTGGTTGTGAAGCTGCATATACCTACTCCGAGGAGATTGTAGTCAGCTTTGGAAAAGGGTTTTGTTTGACCTGAAAAAGGGGGGGGGGTGAGGGGAGATGGTGACTTCAAAAGTGATTGCTTTTTGCTTGGATCGTACCAAGGAGGATGACACTCTAGGGATGCTACAATGGTTACTCATGTTGGTTAGTACCAGGTCCAGGATATTTATACCTATCATAGTGATGTCAACCAGCTGATCCAATGCATTGGCACTGACAAAGTTGAGGAATCTCTGGGCATTCATATTTGGGCTAGAATAGGTCTTCCACACTATGGTTTGGTAGTTAAAGTCACCCAGGATCAGGGTAGAGGGTTGAATCTTGATGGATTCAAGTAAGTCCAGGTAGATGGAGTGGGTTTCCTGAGTCATGGTTGGGGGCCTGTAGCTATTAATAGCTGTTTTGCCAACAGTTAACTGCACCTGGACTGTCTCCTGTGCATCATACTGGTTGATGAGCCTGGATGTGTGTATGTCTGATAAATACTGAAACTCCACCTCCTTTGGCTTTGTAACCCTCCTTTTTGGGTCTGAAAGTATGTTAGGATGAGTAACCTGGTAAGACTGTGGTGCTCTCCACAGCTTTGAACTAAGTTTCAGTGGCTGCACAAATGTCAGCATCCTCCAGGGTAAGGAATGCTTGCAATGACTGCAGTTTCATGCTAAGACTCCTGGCATTTAGCAGCATGACCTTTAAATTTCATTTAGAAGAATTTTTCGTGTTGGCAATTTTGTGTTCATGACTTTTCTTAAAAAAAGGCACTATGGGGAGGCAAGATCCTTTGCCAGAAGCCTGAAGCCCAGGGGAGACAGATGAAGGCCATCTCCGGCAATGCATTGTGGTCTGTCAATCATGTCCTCCCAGGCTGACCGGTATTGGATCCCATTGGAATGATGCCAGAAACTAAGTCAATTGTTAAAGTCAATAATGTTCTCTTTATACTGAGGCATCATTTTGAGTGATGGTAGAATGGTGCTTAATGCAAGGAACATACCTGCCTGGGACACATTTTCTATGAGTTCAATCATGTCTCTCTTCATATACTCCAGAGAGGTACATCACAAGTTATTCACACCAACACAGACTATGTTATAGTCATTACAGTGCCTGTTGTTAAGAGACTTGAGTGCGTGTGTGATATGGCAGATTCTAGAACCTGACAAGCAACTAATTGTGACTTTCTCCTTGTCTAGCCTGGTGAGGGGCACATCTGTGTGTCTCACAATAGGATCTCCTATGACTAGTATGTTGTGTTTGTGGCTGGGCATTAGAGGCTAACAAAATAGGTAATTCAACAAGATATGTTAATATGCAACCATTATAATACATAACAATAATAATACACATGCCCAAAATACAGGTAATTGAACATATGTGAATAGTAAACAAAAACAATGAAATGAAGATAAGGGGTGGAGAGAGAGAGAGAGAGAGAGAGAGAGAGAGAGTAAAACAGTCCATTAGTACCATTATAGGCTATTTACTTGACAACAGTACTACTATCTACTCTATGAGTCTGTCCTTTATTTTTATATACAAGTCCCGGGTTCACTTCAATTCACTGAACTTTCAATTCACTGACTTTCATTTCACTGACACCATTTCACTGAAATAAATTTCACTGAAAGTTCATTTCACTGACAAGTATTATTACAAAGTAAATGGAATATGCCCCCTTCCCCACTGTAGTGCGACCCTGGAGTTAGAATATATAGTTAGGGGTGTGGGGGCACAGCCCCACATTGGGGTTGTGGGGCACAGCCCCACTTACTTTTCTTTTACTAAGCAATATTATATCAAAACGTAAGAATATCATATGAAATGAAGTGGGGGGCTGCGCCCCCCACACCCCCCGATGTGGGGGGCTCTGCCCCACACACCCCCCTAACTATATATTCTAACTCCAGGGTCGCACTACAGTGGGGAAGGGGGAATATTCCATTTTATTGCTAATAATAGTTGTCAGTGAAATGAACTTTCAGTGAAATGAAGTTTCAGTGAAATGAATTTCAGTGAAATGGTGTCAGTGAAATGAAAGTCAGTGAATTGAAAGTTCAGTGAATTGAAGTGAACCCCAAGTCCCCTATAGCTGCTGTAGTATGTACAGACCTCTCAAGCTATTCACATGGGACAGTATGGGCCAAGCAGGAACAACTGGGGGTACACTACTGCACAGAACAGTGGCACATCAGGTGGACCTATATACCTACCAAGGTGTACTGTGGGCTGATGTAGTGATACTTTGCAATTTAGGTAATCATGTCAATGGCAATCCTGTGACAGATGGATTACACACTACTAATTACATTATGTGACAACGTGACACTTGAGAGACATGTATGTGTACAGTACAGACCCTAAACAACTATCATGCCTTGCTTGGCAGGCATGGGGACAGAACTCAATAACAGTGATGGCAGAGGACATCTGCATGGAATGTATGAACTGACTGCAGCAACTTTGAACAGACACTCCAGGCATACAGCCATGCCAAGAGTACACCTTTTATTTATTTAATTATTTTTAATTTTATTATTATTATATTTATTTCCTCTATGTTATGGATTCTTGGTAATAATTTTAACAGTCTGTGACATCTAAATACACAATTATTTATTCATAATATGGGCTATCTCACCCATTTACCTGCAGTTCCTGTGGAGAGAGAATCTGTTAACATTATGTGAATGATACTATAATATTTAGTACTACATAGCTCTGGATTCAAACCCTGGTCTGTGTGTGGCAAAATGTACTACAGTCAAATTAGTTAATACACTGAGCTAGTGAGCCACTACTGATTGCTGACTGACTGATATTTGCCTAAAGTTCAAATGGAACCAATATATGACCTAGTAGTACTACTACAGCTGTATACTAAACTGCAGTGACAGTAGAACACACATGCATGAAATACAAGCCTGACAAAGATAGTAGGTAATCAGTACATTAGTATATAGAATGCAGGTGTGCACAATATATTGTTACTGGTTTGAAATGTCTGTGAAGACAACCAACAATATCAGATCATGCAGTAGGCTACCTCACCCATATACTTTGCGTACCTCCTGTTTGTGGATGACAGAGCATTATGTGACAATGTTGGTCTAGAAACAGCCTTGACTGGTACTGCATGTATTAAATAAGATATCTGTCTGCCATTATATTTGTATGCTATGGCTGTTACAGTGTTATACTTGACTGTGGCACCTTCCATTACACCCTGAATGCATACAGTTGTATTTCAATGGTTAAATGAAGACAAACCTGATGTACACAATTAACCTTGGTGTTACTGGTAGTGGTACATGAGTTATTGCAGAACAGTTGGCATTATTCATTTCTTGACAAACAGATCTGATTCCACACTTATTGCACTACAGACTTTATTGTATATACTTTAATGCAGTTTTTGGTACTGTTTCAGGTTTTTATTGGACAACAATAAAAACATAAACAACTTATCTCTGTCCTCAATAACATATCCTTCTCACAATCAGTCACCAACTGGTTTCAGAGTTACCTGTCTGACCGCCAACAATCCGTTGTATGGCAGAATGACATATCTCCCCAACTACCTGTCTCCATAGGGGTTCCCCAAGGATCCATCCTTGGACCCCTACTCTTCTCTATTTTCACAAATAATCTAGCCTCTGCCACCACACATGGCACACTCATACAATATGCAGATGACTCAACCATCATCTGCTCAGCCCAGTCCCTACCCAAACTGCAAAAAAATCACACAGGAAGCTTTTTCCTCTGTTGAAACTTGGTTATCCGATGCCCAATTAATACTCAACCCAAACAAAACTAAACTACTCATCTTCCAACCCAGTAAACATACTCAAAACAACTCTCACTTTAACATCACAGCAAAAGACAACACCACTATATACCCAACTGAACACACCAAATTGCTAGGAGTGGAAATAGACAATAAACTAAAATTTGACATTCACATATCCATGACCATAAAAAAGTCCACAAAAAACTAGGAGCGTTATACAGAAATAAGCATCTTCTCACCAAAGCAGCAAAGATTTCAATAGCAAATTTCTACCTTATCTCCACCCTACTTTATGCCTCTCCAATATATACCAACCTAAGGCAATGCGATCTAAACAAGCTAGAGACCTGCTACAACAAAATTGCCAAATTCGCCACAGGGGCATCCTACCGTAGTCACCATTGTCTCTCACTTGCTGAACTGGGATGGCTTGAACTCCCTCACCTCCTTCAATGGTATCAACTCTCACTCACCCACAAACTAGTAAACCATCCACTAAATGTCCCATCCCTCCAGAATCTACTCCAACCCTATCGCACCACCAGACCACACATGGCACACTCATACAATATCAACAAAAATCATTTGCAGATCACTAAAGCCAATAACACTGCTGGTGAAGCAGTATTCTCTTGCGCCATAGCCAAATTATGGAACCCCCTCCCACCCACAATTACCTCTGTACCATCATGCACCCACTTCAGAACTTTACTAAAAGCGCACCTAAAAACATGCTGGCTATGCCCTTGCAACTCCCACTCTAATATCACCCACCCCATCCACCCACTACCTTTCTTTCCACTCCACTAACTACCTTGATTATAGCAAGCTCAGATGCTCATAAGCCTAGTACTTATACAGCAGGAACTTCTTATTTTAACATTTGTTAATGTCTGTTATGTACTTCACAGATAAAGATTGTAGTTGCCTACTGATGTACTATGTTCTTCATCTGTAAATATGTTGTAAGTAATTGCTATGTAAATTGTTAATCACTATGTAATCCAATGTAACTACTGTCTGTTTATTTTAACTGTGGAGCTTTTCTCCCTGGGCCTCCACTGAAAATGGACCTACGTCCAGTCGGACACTCCCTGTCAACAAATATAAATAAATAATAAATAAATAAATAAAAACAGTTGTCATTATTCATGTCTTGCAATACAGCTCTACATCCACAGTTATTGCACTACAGACTTTATTGTATATACTTTAATGCAGGTAATGCTATTGTTTCAGGTTTTTATTTCACTACAGTTGGCATTATTCATTTATTGCATTACAGCTCTAAGTCCACATTTATTGCAATATAAACTTCAATGTACATACTTTATTGCAGGTAATACTTTACTCTTTCATGCTTATTTCACTACAGTTACCATAATACAGACATACTCACCATACTCACAGCACAAGCTAGCCAAGCACCCGGCATGCATGTCAAGCTTGTGAGCCCTCTCCTCTGCAGCTGTTGGGAGAGAAGAACACCATTATGCATACCAGATTAGATAATGGTGATACAGAGGTGAAAGTACTTACATACATGTGTGACATCCCCTGCCTGCAATTCTTGGACAAAGGTGTCCAAGAGATCCCTCTTACATCTCTTCAGGTCCTCGCAGTGGTGACAACATTGTTCACCTGTGCCAGGGATACCAGTTCCACTGATGAGGTCCCTTGCCAATCATTACCAGGACTCCACCTTGCACTCTGAGCCCTGGTTACCTCCATGCAAAAGCCGGCCTTCATGGTTATTTACAAGGAGTCTGACCATGACCCTGGACTCCAGGATGCACCAATGCTGCATCTGAAAGCACAAACCCTTACCAATGCCTGCCATAGTGTCCTTCAGAGACAGAACTCCAATGGATTATGCTGTATTCCCAACTACTGGGCTTAATATAGCATTTCTCTTACCCTTACACACCATTGGGAAATATTTAAAAATGCAGCATGTCACTTAGCAGCACACAAACCAGCACAGCTGAGCCGAGTAGTGCGAAAACCTGAAAACTGGTATGCTTACCAGTGTTTAGTAGTGTACAAACAAGCTAAGCAGAGCCAAGCAGTGTATAAACATTTTCCGCCATTATTGTGTTTATGCGGTGCTTAGCAGGTCTTAGCAGAGCTTAGCAAAGCACAGTGGGCTAGAATTTAAATAAAATTGGTATAATTTGTATTTCAAAAATAAATGCTTATTTTCCCTTGCATGTATTCATACACTGCACCTACTGCTCATGACACCATACCTCTACCCATTTAGCTATGAGGATATGTGGAATTCACCTACACCTTTGCATATACCTCTCAGCTGCCTATAAGCACTGCTGAGCACCCTGCCATGCCACCAAACCCACTCAGCTATGCTCAAACATGACCTTTAGATAAATAATTAACTGCATTCAGTTTCTATTTTTAGATGCCTGACAGGTGTCTCAGTGCCACTTAGCATCATTGTGCTGTGAGCCACTCAAACATGCTTTAAAAAAAACAAACACTTACAACAATTAAATAAACAATTGACATTATATAATTGGACAGTGCAGGGAGTGTCTTACTCATCTGCAGACACAGCTGGCACTACACTCCCTACAGTGATTCAAAAATCATGCTCCATGGCTCTCCCTCAGCAATATGCCATGATTAATATGCATGATGTGCTGCCGAGGGGAAACCATGTACACAGACACAGTAACATTCCATGTAGGCACTACAATATGCCTACACGGAGTTTATTAAATCCTGGGGTACATTTGGAAATAAGTGCACTCCAATAAGTACAGTAAAAAAAAGTAAATTGCACTTTAAAAAATGAAAATTTCACTTTAAAAAATGAAATCAAATATCAGGCAATGAATGCAGCCCAGTATAAAGACTTTAATTATATTGCAACAGCTAGTAAAAAATAAACTGTGTGGTCAAGGGGAAGTGATGCTTGCTGGAGAGAACAAGCTAAACAGTCTTATGGTGGGGGAAGAGAATAGTTCACCTACACCACCTTAAGGCACATCTAATGTTAAGGCTTTCATTCAAGCCAGGTGGAAGCTCTGCATCTAAGAACAACTGCCACTTTAGTTCAATTACCTCAGGAAGAGTATTAAAATCACCAAAAAAGGCAGCACTTGATCTAAAAAAAAATGAAATGCTACAAAATTGTCACAATACACACTATGTTTTCCCAGAGCATTATACAAATCTCATTGTCTAATATCTGCATTATGTTCTTTAATTTGGTCTGCAAATCTCCTTATAGTTTTGCCAATGTAAAAAGATGAAGAAGTGTCACAAATGAAAACATAAACCACTGAAGTCTGTTACAATTAAACCTATTTTTACATCTCATAGTAAAATTGTTGTACTTGAATGTGTATCGATCACCTTGGAGAATGTAGGGGAAAGCCACATACTCACCTCAGGTAAAGCAACCTGCTGACTGGGAAAATTGTATAGAGTTCGATAGGGCAACAAAAATGGAGGGTCCCTCCCTTCAAATGTGATGTGGAGAGTAACAAATAGTGGGCTAGGAACCCAGAATATTAGAGAGCTCCTTATTACTGGTAATAATGTTCCAGTTGTTGTGCAATATCTATTTAATATCATGCATGTCTCTGCAAATGAGGAAGAGGGAAGCTCAGTGTGTGGTTTATATGCGTGGAAGTGTTGATGCGGACCTGCAGACCAGACTTAAGTATCAGGGGGAATTTGGCAGACCTACCAAGACAAACCTCTTTACTAATACGAGCCAACAAGTCTAGAGGATAGTTTCTAACTGTAAAAAGCCCTGTCAAAAAAGCACATTCATCCAAGAAGATAGATTCCTTACTGATTAAGTGAGAAAGCCTGATGAACTGTCCTCTGACCACATTAGCTTTCATAAAATGTGGATGCCGGCTAGTGTAGTTCAGATAGTTATTACGGTAGGTCTTTTTGTGAAATATGTTAGAGCTGAAAGACTTGGTAATTGGATCAAGCCGAATATCTACATCTAGAAACTGAACTATGTGGCCCATACCAGAAACTGTGAAGAATAAAAAACTGATGCTGCCAGTAAATCAGTCAGAAAAGAGTCCAGCTGAGACAAAGTGCTGCTCCAAACAAACAAAAAAAAAAATCATGAATATAGTGGCAGTAAAAAAGTATTTGCTGAAAATCTGGAAAAAGGGAGTGAATATACATTTCCCAAGCACTTAAGACCAAGTTGGCATACGCTGATGCCATTTTAGCCTTCATAGCTTCCCCTCTCTGTTGTTGAAAAATGCAACTGTTGAAATGGAAGAAATTATTATGCAGAAAAACTGAAATCATCTCACAGATAATATCAATTTTACTGTAGCTTAGCCATGAGTAATCCAACAAGAATTTCTTGGTAAGTTGGAGACCTTCAAAGTGAGGAATATTTGAATAAAGAGCCACTACATCAAGGGTCACTAGAAGGCAGTCACCATTCATAATAAGAAGCCTCTGCAATTCATCTAAAAAGTCCAAGAGTCTTTTAGATAAAACATGGTCCCTTGTACAATTGGGTCAAAAACTACATCCACAAATGCAGAAATTTTTCCATCTTAGTTTTCCTGTTAGAAATTCCTCTGGAGTAATTCTGTTGTCAGTAAGACAGTCACTAAGAAAATTATCAATAGCCATGAAATGTTCATTAACTTCAGTTAAAGAAACACATTTATAAAAAGTGTCATCATCAAGGCATTTGTTAATCTCAAATATCTCAGAAATATATCTAACTTGTCCCATGACAACAGTACCAGTGCTTTTATCTGCCTTCATAATACAGAGAGACTTATCCAAGCTAAGTTCTTTGAGGGCAGCAATTTCCTCTTGAGATAAGTTAAACCATTTGTCATTACCTTTGTTACCCAAAAGCGATCTAACATCCTTATCACACACTTGGAGGAAAACATTGACAGCATTATACAACTGAAGGTCATATAAACTTTTATTTTGTAAGAGGGGAATGTTCAGTTATTTAGGGCTGACATCATCTAACAAAAATTTAAAGTCTAGTTTCCTGAAGTAAAATCTAAGATCCAGGAGAACATTGGTTAAATCTGCCCTTTGCACTGGTATAAAAGTAAAGTCTTTCTGTAGAACTTTAAGGTGCATGAGAGAGAAAGAATGATCAGTCAAGTCGAAAATCACTGAGTTCAAAGTACCAGCTCTCCCTGTGGCAGGAACTTGAAGCACTGCAATCACATTCTGCTCCTGCCCCAGCCCCTCTTCCTGCTTTGACCCCTGTATCTGCCACTCCCCACCTCAAACATAAATCCTTGCTCTGGTTTGTAGGGCTCATGGTGACAAAAAACCTTGTTATCATTCAGGATGGAATGAAGAGGTCTGGGCAGGCACTTCAAGAAGCACAGGTATGGGGCTTGTGCAGGGTGGTTACTGGAGTCACCTGGAGTCTCCCTTATTTGGGAGTCAATCACTGCAGCAGAGGGAAAACCAGAATCCCTGTTCAAAATCTGTCTGGGAGGTCCAGATCTGGAATTTCTGTGGGTGGGGACTTTAAACAAGTAGGCTAGCCCATTTTGATACTGATAAAATGATAAACAAAATAAAAATAAATAAAAGTCCCTCTGAAGTTTATTTTTTTTTCTTTGCAGAATTGTAGCCACATGTCTATTAATCCTTGCTGGAATACCATCCCAAATGTGTAAAAAAAGTCTCAAACATTGGATAACAATTTTTCTGTGAGATGTAAATCCAGGTTTAATTATAACAGTACTTCAATGGTTTATGTTGGCATTTGTGACACTTGTTCATCTTTTTACATTGGCAAGATTATAAGGAGATTGGTGGACAAGATTAAAGAACATAATGCAGCTATTAGGCACCAAGATTTGTATAATGCACTGAGAGAATATAGTGTGTGTTGCGACAATGTTGTAGCATTTCATTTTTTTGTTTTGGATCAAGTACCGCCTTTTTTGGTGATTATAATACTCTTCTTGAGGTAATTGAACTAAAGTGGCAGGTGTTCTTAGATGTGGAGTTTCCACCGTTTTATATAAAAAGACTCTTGGACTTTTCAGATGAATTGCAGAGGCTTCTTATTATGAATGGTGACTGCTTTCTAGTGACCCTTGATGTAGTGACTCTTTATTCAAATATTCCTCACTTTGAAAGTCTCCAACTTACCAAGAAATTCTTACTGGATTACCCATGGCTAAGCTACAGTAAAATTGATATTATCTGTGAGCTGATTTCAGTTGTTCTGCATAATAATTTCTTCCATTTCAATGGTTGCATCTTTCAGCAACAAAAAGGGGTAGCCGTGTGGGCTAAAATGGCATCAGTGTATGCCAATTTGGCCTTAAATGCTTGGAAAATATATACTCTCTCCCTTTTTCCAGGTTGTCAGCACATACTTATTTACCTCTGCTATATTGATGATTTATTTTTTGTTTGGCGTGGCACTTTCTCTCAGCTGGACTCTTAGGTACATAGGTTCATAGGTTGGTACTAGGCTATTGGCTCTAGGCCCTATACAAGCCTACCCATAACAATTTCCTGGCTATTTCTTCCCACACTATTTACTTCCCTTGACCCCTTGTCTAGCAGGGTGACTGACATGATCTCTGGAGTGAATTTCCTTTCTTCCATCCAATCATCAAGGTTCCTTTTGAAGAGGACCAAAGACCTGCTCTGCTTGACATGTATGGGCAGTCTATTCCAGAGTCTGGGGAGTCTCTGGGTCAGGAACCTATCCCTCCAGCATGTTTTGTTTATTGTGATGACAAGGTTTAGATCCCTGGAGCGTGTGGCTCAGAGGGATTGGGATTTCTTTAAGTGTAGCATGTCCAACAGCTCTGGGTTTGACATGGCCTTGTATGTTAAGCAGAGATCGCCTCGGAGTAGACGATATACGACATAGTATAGCTGGAGTTTTTTAAGGTGGTCAGCATAGGGCATCTGCTTTAGGCCTATGATTCTTTTAGTGAGGTATTTCTGCGGCCTTTCCAGTTGTTGCAGATGTCCTGAGAGGTACATACCAAATGGGGCATTGTACTCTATAATGGGTCTAATGAGGGATGAGTACAGTGGGACAATGACCTCCTTTTTTCTGTCTTTAATATCAGAAATGTAAGTGGAAATTAAATTAATTGTAAGACAAAGATGCATTGAAAGAGTAGCACTCTAATTTATCTGTGAGAATGTTCACTTCCCTCAATTACAGGGGACTGTTAGTGATTCCTGGAGTGTATCCTAAAATGTGGTCCGGGACTAGTTTGGCATAAGTCCCAAGTCCAGTGATACTCGCTACATTGGCACCTTCAGCAAAGTAGGATGATAGACTCCTACAGGAGTTATTGAAGGCATATTTATGTTCTATGGACTGCACGGCTATTACTGACAATTCCATTATCATATATGGTATGCTTACAGATGTGTGTTTTCATGTGTACTATGTTTACCATTAACAAATAAACATTCAATTGAATGAATAGCAGATTCAAGTATGTAAATATTAGCATGTGAAATATTTATTTCCTTGTGTATAGGTTCCATTTGCTTAGAGTGCCATGAAACTTTTCTTTCATTTTCCTTTTTGTAAGTGGGTTTGCCCAATAATATCTAACCTGATTCATGAGGTTTAATTAGCTAACTGACAAATTAACTAACTATTACAAGTTGACTGTTGTGGTACAGATTGCAAACCAAGTATTTTAAAGATGCAAGGAAGGCTCATAGTTTTGTTTACTTATCATTACGGAAAAATAATAAACATAAAGGTTGAAACTAAGTGCAATTTGCATTGTAAAAAATCTTGTTTCTCAGAAACTCTTGTTTAGTTATCAATAAATCTTTAATGAGCAGTATGATTGCCACAGAGCTGTCAAGGATGTCAGAGTGAGCTCATGTGTCACATCTTTCAGGACTTTTATGTTAGTTCTTCTTCATTATTGGTGACAGCAGACAGACAACAGGGAACAGTCTCATGCCAGATTTCCCAATTCTCCAATTAAATCACTAATTGAATGTTATACATCACCTTTTCTTTCTGATGCTAAGCCAAGTCACTTGTATTTAGCCCAAAGATCACTTACAGAATGTTTGTTTACTCAGTCTGAAAAGGAAAATACCATTTAACATGCTTGCAGAAGATTTAACATTTGCTTCACAAGTCAGTGAGAAAATGTAATAATATGGTCTTACACTACTTGTAATTAAAAAAATTAGTTAGTAAGCTCATTTGACATAATGAATTTCTCCTTGTAATAATGCATAAGTTACATTTTCTTTATGTTTATTAATGTGGCTTATAGGGGCATCACAGATAGAACTACATGAATTAAGGGAATGTTTAAGAAATGTTTTGGTATTACATGAGAAAATGTGTTTCACACTGATAAAAAAAATCACAATTCATTACCTCCGTTAATGGCAAATTACTGGTAGTCATGCTTTCATGCAGATTTCACAAACAATACACTCACAAATGTATGCACACTTGTGTTTATACACACACATACACACACACACACACACACACACACACACACACACACACACACACACACACACACACACAAAAACATATTTACAGAACCAGATTACAAAACAGTTTTACAAGGAATAATCACGTCTTGTTTAATCGACATGTTATCATTTGATCTTAACACATTCAAACCTCTAGTATCTTTTTTGGATACTTCCAATTAATGCTCATAGCTCCTTATGGCATCTAGATCTTTTTATAGGTTTGGCTTCTTTAACTAAATAAAAACTAAAAAGAAAAAACAAACTGCAAACCAAAGAGAAAATAAATGAAAGGCAGTAACAAAGGTCAGCTCCACTGAGAAGAATTTATTGTAATCGCTTTTGTCCACCTTTTATTGATGAACTTCTTCAGACAAAAAAATCAGTTAATTCCAAATCACTTAAAAATACCCTCTCAAGGGAAACTTACACTGACATCACATCCTGTTCTTCTATTTAAAAAAGGTATAGACACTAAAAATACAATCAAATCATATGACAAGAACTATATACATGTGTATATGTATAAACTTATGTCATTCACATAAACCAAGACTGAATAAAATTGAATGAAAAATATTGAAACCATAATGAAAAAACTAATTAATAAATCCATGCTATAAAATCAACCATTCCTCTACCTTTCTAAGGACTTGAGTTTCAATATGCATCTCAAGTTACACACTTCGTTTAGATCAGGGGGAATGGAAGCATTTAATTGAAGTTGCCACATAAGCTCCCTTCCCCCTTTCTTTAAATCATTACTGTCAACAGTTTGTCAGGGCAAACTTCAAAATTGTGTGTGACAGGGATAGGAAATTTAGAAAATTGTGTGAGGTGGTAAATCAAGACTGATAATAGGAATGAACACTGCAAGAAACTCGAGCACCAGGATTGTAGGTAAAAACCAAACTAAAAAAACCCAATCCCAGGAAGTGTCTGTCCGCTCACCTTGAATTAAAGTACCATACAATATTCCAAGCACAAGGATGTAATCCAACCATAAAAAAGTTTATTCCACCATTCTTTAACTGAATTCCACAGCAAATATAATGACCTCCAAAAATCAACAGTGAAGTAAGCGCTTTCGTCTGTAACCATAACAGACTTTATCAAACTGTTGTGTTTCCCTCCTTTTTACACTTATATACAAATGTATACTTAATTAGTATCCAATTAACATTTAAAAATACAGTTCACTAAAATATATTAAAAATATACATACTCAAGAAGTGTATTAGCAGGACAACAATACATCTAAGGTTAATACCCAGAAAAATACTGAGTGTATAAACTGAAAACATAGGAATTAATGTAATAATTCTCATTTTAAATTACAATTTCCTAGCTTTCTGTTTTAACACTGGCCGTAGGGATAAATGTTCGTTAATACCAGGGGATTCTGTTGCATTTAATGTCAACTGCCAATGCAGTTCCCTAGTTTTTAACTCTTTTCCCCAATCACCTCCTCTAATATTCCTTTTAACTATCTCCAATATACCAAACTTGAATCTGGTAAAATTAGAACATGTTTCTGAATGTTTAAAAAGAGCATTATTTTTATTCTTTGTTTCCATAGCATATGTATGTTCATAAATTCTTTGCCTTAATGGTCTTTCTGTTTTCCCCACATACAAATTTAAACAGCTTTGACAAATAGCAATGTATACTACCCCTCTTGTTTGACAATTGCCACCAACCATCCTAATAGAGGGTGTCTTGTCTCCTACCTTGTATTCACTGCTTTCCAAAATCAGTGAACATTGGTTACACCTACCACATTTATTAGTAGATCTAACTGTACTTAACTGTTTTGTGTGTTCTAATAAATATTTCATATTTTCCCCACTCTATTAGTAAAGAGTAACATTATCTATTATCTATAACATAATCTATTAGTAAAGTAACCAGTGGGTGTACTCTTCATTTCCTTCCAAAATCACCCAATTTTTGGTGAGAATCTTTTGTACCTCCCTGCCAAATGAACTAAATTCTATAACCATAGAATGTGTGTATCTATCAGTCTGGTTAATTTGTGCTTCCTTAATAACGTGTTTTTGTTCTAATAGGGGAATGAATTTGTTACCCCATCCTATTGTTATCTCTTCTTTAAATTTCTGCACCAATTCTGTGGGGTATCCCCTATTCCTAAACATATCGGTCAACAACATGAATTCTTTTGTTAACCCTTCAGACGTTGAACACATTCTTGCCCCTCTAATCATCTGGCCTTTTACAAGGTTTCTCTTAATATAAAATGGGTGTCGACTCTCAAATCTCGAAAAACTCTTAGAATATGTGGATTTCCTGTGAACTAATGACTCAAAGCAGTTCTGGTTAATGTTTTTAATCAACCTTCCATCCAAGTAGTCTATAACATGTGAATTATAAGTATGTGTAAATTGAAAATATTCACAAATGTTATTAATAAATCTCTCGAATATTGATACTTTTTCAAAATCCACTTTCCATAAAATAAACACATCATCCAAATACTGAGTATATAGTATCCAATCTTTGGAAAATTCAGTATCAAATATGTATTTCTTCTCCCACATACAAAAAACTAAATTAGCAAAAATTGGGGCACAACTTGACCCCATTGCTACCCCCTTTAATTGCCTGTAATATTCTTCTTCAAATACAAGAAAGTTGTTTTTTAATACCCATTCCATCATTTGTACTACAAAATTAATCATGGTTGCACTTAAATTACTGTATTCCAATAGTGCATTGTTAAATGATTCCAATCCCAATTCATGATGAATGGATCCAAAAAGGTCAACATCAATAGTTGAAAAAACAGTACAGTCTGTGTAATATTCCTGTTATATTCGAGTTAAAAAATCCCATGAGTCTTTCACAACATAGTCTACCTTTTGTAACATGCTTTTAATAACCTATCTATGAACACTCCCAATGGGTGTGTGGAACTACCTTGAGCTGCTATAATTAATCTATATGGTGGGTGGTAAATATCCTTGTGTACCTTAGGTATGCCGAATACAGTCGGGACAAGGGGGAGTTGGTTCTGTAGGAAGTTAAAAACCTCCTCATTAATGACCTCCTGCATTAAACTATCCTCTAGGTACATCTGTAGTCTCATGTGAACCATGTTGACTTCATTTCTAGAGACACTTGAGTATTTTTCTTTATCTTGTAACATGTTGGTTATCTCATTAATATAATCAAGTGTTTCTACTAAAACTATTCCCCCTCCCTTATCTGGCTTAATTGTCCGTATTGATTTTGACTCCCTTAGCTCCAGTGGCGGCTGGTGACTTCAAATCACAGGGGGGCTGCAGGAGACAGCTGAATGGGTGGGGTCAAGGGGAAGGGGTGTGGTCAACCATAAAGGGGAGGAGCTATGCACAAAACCGCAAAAAACTAACTTTACTTAAATACGCTGCCCTGGGTGGCAAACCATCATTATGAAAGTCCAATCAAGACAAAAATAAGTGTAGAAGAATAAAAATATTTCAATGCATTGGCTGCATGACAGCTTACTTAATATCTAGATGGAAACAAAAGGTTGAGGCATGAAAAAATAAATTACTTTTTAAATACATTACTGGAATGCCAGTCAAAATCAAGTATAAGAAAAACCAGAAGCACTCAACTCAAACCACTTCTCCTTGCACTGCAGTTCTAATTATAATATATTCAGCTTTATTAAAGTACCAAGTAACATGCTGAAGGTAGAAATCTATGTGATGCCCCACTTGTAAAAATGTTTCTTATCCAAAAAGACCTGCTGCCTGACAACTTGTTTCATGGGGAAAACATGATCAAAGTAAAAAATGAAAAGCAAACAAGAAACAAGCTCAAGATACATTGCTTAAAGGATTACTGTACAGGTTATGGACCACACGATTGGCATTCTGTTTAGTTTACGGGTAAAGTCTGTAGAGATGACTGGAAGTCTCCAACAAGTGTAATGAGCTTTTAAAATAATGGAATCCTGTCCTTTAATACCCAAGGCTTATACATTATCTAGTCAAGTATTCTCTGCATGGCAACAACAGAAAGGCTTTCAATGTTGGCAATTCTTTAACAGTATGCTTATTAAAGCTTACTTGCATCTTACGATGTCAGACAAGCTTACCTTATGGTCATTAAAGCATTGCTACTTAAACACAGAGCAACAGACACTTTGAGTAATAAGCATAAATCTGAGTAATAAGCATAAATCAACAGTACAAAAATATGACAGAAACCAGACCATTCTGCAAAATCAAGGACAGATGAAAAGCCACTGTAGTACTTATGCAGTGTGTCCTCCCCATCCAAGGTAGATACAACTACTCCTTGCCTTGGACACATCCAGAGTCACTACATGGGGGAGTGGGGTGCAACAAGCATGTCACAATTTGAAATCTCTCTGGCTGACTGTGATGGCCCTGACACATTTGTCATACCTCTCAACCTCAAGAGCAAGAAATCTGGACAAAGCCATGCACAGAAGTGGGACAAAGGCCCAACAATAAGGACAATTTTTAAATATTGCTCTAATAAACTTAGAAAGATAATAGAATAGGTCTTGCATTAGTATGAATTTTCTGAAGGGTATAAAGTCTGAAACTCAAATGTCTGTCATTTTCTAACTTCAGTCTTTAGTGATTTGTCACTAATTTGCCAAAAAACATAATTTTATGAAAAATGGACCATAAATGTGATGCAAAAATATAAAATAGACACACAATACAGCTGCTACCTGTCAAAGAAGGGACACTTTAATATTAGTACTGTTACCTTGAGCAGCTGACAAAATAAAAGAATCTACATGCATTTCAAGTAATCTATAACTTTGATTATTACAGTTATTTCTTAATTGTAAACCCTCCATGTTTTCTTCCAAAATTGCTATTTTGCGGAGGGATTATTAGGGGGAAGAGCAACATTTTGAGCCAAAAATTGGGGACAGTTGAGAGGTTGGCAATGCCTAATTCTATAAAGCAATTTATTTGCATGTACCTCTCAATCTGTTAATGCAGTAAATCTGAACAAGGCCAAATATATTGGGGGCACATATAAACAGTACTAAAAATTGCTCTTGTATAAATTGAGACAGTTGATAGAACAGCTCTTACTTTAACATGCATTTTTCTGAAGGTTATGAAGTCTGAAACTTATTACTTAGTGACTTCTGGCAAATCATTTAGGAATTAAAACTACAAATTTTATGAACAACAAACCAAAAATAAGAAGCAAAAATCTATTCATTCTTTGAAAATCTGGACAGTTGGGAGGTATAGTTCAGCTGGGCCTGTCTGAGTTTGTTGCCCTTCCCCCCTGACAAAATAATGGTTGAATGGAGCCTCTGCAGCCATTCCAATGAACCATTATTTGGCTATTTCACTCCATTTACCACAAACACTAATGTGCATACTGCTTTACTTCTATGATGAGTTGGACTTCATTTGAAAGTATTATTTTGTATTTTACAGCACAAACACTAAGTCATCTGTTAAACAAAGCAATGCAGTCTCACAATGAAAACTTAGCATTAAAACTTCTCTGCCCTTGAAACTCACATTCATTGAAACAGCATTGAAACCCACATTCAAAGAAAATACATTTTGCCAGTGGCAGATAAAGATTAATTTTGGGCTGTTTTCGAATCATAGGCCCCTTGCATATAAAACATACATGTGCTCTTTGATACACCTTCCTCATTTTACTAAAATTATATTCCTTGTACAATACAGTACACTTGTTAGAGGGTGTTTTAAATTTGTTTTGAACATTTTTCCAGTAAGCAATGAAACAAACCATATGCACCCATAATGGCAAAACTGCCCAGTTAAGAACATTTAAAATAAAAAAGTCTACTCAGACTTCCACAGTCCACCATTATTAGTAAATATACACAATTCTACAGTCCACCATTATTAGTAAATATGCACAATTCCACAGTCCACCATTATTAGTAAATATGCACAATTCTACAGTCCACCTTTATCAGTAAATATGCACAATTCTACAGTCCATTATCAGTAAATATGCACAATCTCTGAAGTAAGTCATCTAAATAATTCCACATTAAAGAAATCTGTAACTAATGAAGCAGTTGCTGCTAGCAATCACCTTTATATTTCATGGTTTCATCGAAAAATAAAGTGTCTGTTGCCCCTCAGGAATAAATTGCCTATATTACATTAAAAATGATAAGCTAGTAATAATATTGCAAGAGGAAATGGATGGCAAACTGATAACGAACTCATAGTTAGTATCTTCACCAAGGAGAACATTCTCAGTACGGAAGCATCCACCCCTTGTGGGAGTAGAACCCACAGCCTTCTGCATCAAAAGCAAGTACACAACCTGTTGTGCTATAGTATTAACTAGGCAAAGCACTAAACTTCTATTCCCCCTGCAGCTCTCAGCTCCTTGTAAAATCTACTCAATACTCAACTGCATCTCAACTTCGCAGTTCAAGAAAACTGGAAAAAGCAAAAATGTATTGGGGGGGGGGTCAAAAGCCAGGGACACATTAAACATTGCTTGTATAATCTTGGAAAGTTGCTAGAATAAAATGTTGTGTTGCCACCATATATTTTACTGCCAAGGTCCCTGAGCAAAAAACAGTCTGAGTAACATACCACTATGCCACATCAGCTGCTTTGTAAAAGAGAGGAAGACTGAAACTTAAATGGCTATCATTTAGTGAATTCAGTTCTCACCATAGCTGTCAACCTCTTAGTACAAAACACCTGGACAAACCCAGTAATGAGGGAATACAGCCTTCAAACATATTCAGTGAATTCAGTTCTTGCCATAGCTGTCAACCTTAGCACAAAAACCTGGACGAAGCCAATAATGGGGGAATACAGTCCCAAAAATAGGGACAATGGGGGAATACAGTCCCAAAAATAGGGACAAATTTAAAATATTCATCTTATAAACTTAGAAAATTGCTAGAAAAAAAGGTTGTGCTACTATGTATTCTGAAGAACATGAAGTTTGAAATTCAAATGCCGGTCAATGTTACTGCGGACAGAACAAAACCAATTTTCAGCAGAGACGCAGGGATTAATACTGCAGACACGTCTTTGTAAAATGGCAGGGCACCAGAGCAAATCCACACAAACACAGGGAGGAGATGCAGACTCCACACAGAAGCCACCCCAACCAAGAATCAAACCAGAAAACCTATAGCTGTGAGGCAACAATACTACCACTGCACCATCAAATATGCAAGGAATTAAACATTCAGAAACCTGAAGTCTGAAATTCAAATGCCTGTCAATTTTACTGCGTAAAGAACAAAACCAATTTTCAGCAGAGACGCAGGGATTAAAACTGCAGACACGTCTTTGTAAAATGGCAGGGCACCAGAGCAAATCCACACAAACACAGGGAGGAGATGCAGACTCCACACAGAAGCCACCCCAACCAAGAATCAAACCAGAAAACCTATAGCTGTGAAGCAACAATACTACCACTGCACCATCAAATATGCAAGGAATTAAACATTCAGAAACCTGAAGTCTGAAATTCAAATGCCTGTCAATTTTATTTAACATTTGTTAATCAGGACAGTCTGACTTGGAACAAAAAAACAATTTTCAGCAGAGGCCCAGGAAGAAATAATGCAGACATGTCTTTGTAACATGGGAGGACACAAAAGCAAACCCAGACAAACACAGGGAGAAGATACAGACCCCACAAAGAAGGAACCCCAGCCAAGAATCAAACCTGAGAACCTGCAGCTGCGAGGCAACAATGCCCTTATTTACAGTGGGTCATTAAAATACTCATAGGGATACTGAAAAAAGTATAATACTTGGTAAATTTGATAACTTTAAGCATATACAAAAGAAATGCTGCTTCAGATAGATCAGTTGTGGATTTATATTTTATTTAAAGAATACTGTGTTGAAACAGAAAGAAAGTATCTCACATATATAGCCCCAGTCTTCACTATGCGGCCAAAACAGATGAAAACAAAAGTCAAATATCTCCAGGGGAATGTGTCTCAGAAATTTACTCTATTTTATCAGCAAGAAAACTATTTTCCTTCCCCATAATGGCTGACCATCATGCCCGACTTCTACACCACCTGGAAATGCCACCCTAATGGATACCCACTGTACCCTTCACTGAATGGTGTCTCTTCTCGGAAAAGTTCTGCTCTGAGGATGCTTCAGATTCCTCACGTAGACTTTCACGGTTAGTTTCCCCACCAGACAAGCAGGCAAGATGAGCTTTGCGGATAAGCCATTCTCTCTCTCTCTCCAGTGAATGACTTTTTTGCTCCTGCCTGTCTATACATCAAGCATCTGAGCCACTAAATGAAATAGGGTTGCCTGGAACATAGTCAGGGCTTTACCTTTCTTTGCCACTGGTGTGGTATCTTAACATAAAGAAAAATATCTGATGGCAGGCCAACAGGTAGTATATGGATTGAAACTTTAGGGCACAATGCCCAAGATTTTGGGATTTAACATCCTCTTAAAAGTTTCTTACATCTTCCATAATTTTCCAACCGATCAATTAACTCACAAAGCTCATATGCAAATGCCAGAATCTCACATTCATGGTAAAAAAATAATTTATATTCTCTATTTCATCACTTCCAACACAATCTGGGTTACAGACAGGTATCAGGGTGTAAGTGAGTTTTTACAAAGAGTGCTGACATTACTCAATGGGCTTTGGTATAGGAGAAGAGACAAGGTGCACATGGTACTCATAATCTGCACAAACAAAATCAGAACTATTCTTGCATCCCAGCAGCTTCTGTAACCCTAAAAGAATATCCTGCAATTTAGATCTGCACTGCTGAGGCATAAGAGAGTATTTTTTTGCCTATCAAGACTGCTCAGAGATCTAATGTTTTTCCTTATAGAATCACCAATTAGTAATATACCATCTGTTTGCACCTTCAATCAACCCCTGCCATAACACAATCCTAAGGGACAAGCACATAAATAAATTCAACATTCGCATATCAAAAATATATATAAACACAGTATAAATAAAATCATAAGATAGCTTTTACACATTTATCTAAAACAGTCTGACATAGCATGTAATGAGGTGATACAATAATAATTAATAATAATACTAAAATATCTAATATTATATATATTTTACAATGTCATATTGGATTAATAAGTAATGAAATAAATAGTAAAAAATAGTAAATAACTCACCTGTTGATTCCAGAACAGCCTGATGAAAGAAGCAGGGAAGCAGCAAAATAATAAATCCACCAGGTCCACCACAGTTGTTGCCTCGCGCTCTTTGTTTCTCTTGTTGTGCCAAAAAATAAAAAAAAATGTTTTTAATTGTACTGTTTAAGTTTAACACAAAAAAGGTCACAATTACACCACTAGGTCCAACGCCGAAAACCGACTGACTGATTCTCGCTCTTTTCCCAGGACATAAAGCCCGGGAAGAGAGCGACAACCAATCAGCAGCATTTGCCCAGCAAGCACGTCATGACGTGCCTGCGGACGTCGCAGTCCGAGCCCCTTCCATATCTATGCGGTTTGTGAGTCAACCGCATAGATTTCTGGGAAGTTCTGGGCATCAGAATGATGCCTTCTTTGCTTCTCCGGGCTGCAATGTAAACATTGCAGCAACCCAGCAAGAATTTAAAAAAAAAAAAAAAAAACGCTGTTGCGTTTGAAGCGCGCAATGCGCATGCGCATAATTTCGAGTCGCGGACTCGAAATTTAAGTATTTCACAGTACAAAATCAGATTTTATTTTATTTTTTTAACATAAAAAAACTAAATAAACAACTCAGCTGTCTAGCTGAGGGGGCTGCAGTCCGGCAGCCCGATGCCACGAGCCGCCCCTGCTTAGCTCATTTAATAATATTTTTTCTTCTCTAGACAGGTTGTGATATTCCTCTTTGTAACCATAATATTCTTTACAAATTTCCTTAGTACACGTGTTCTCAAAATGTGCCAACACTGAGTTTAATGGGGGGGGGGGTCAAACAGACTTTTTTTCCTTAAAGTACTTCTATTCACATTTTGTACATTTGTTGACTGCTTAAAATATAACTGTAAATTTAATTTTCTTGTATATAACTTCAATTCAGTGAGTGTTTGTGCTAATCCTGGTTTCCGCACTGGAACAAATTTAAATCCCTTCTCAAACAATGTAAAATGTGTATCTGTAACTGGGTGACCTATATAGCTGAAAATCTTAAAACCATTCCTAGTGTGAATAATACTAGATAGATCTTCTGTAATAAGATTCCCTGTAATAAGATTCCTATCTGTGTTTCCTTCCAAAATCTGTTGTTCCTGTTGTTGTTCCAATAGGTTCTCTGGCCCCTCAGTAATCTCCCCTGGGTGTCTGTTGCCTCCCTAACAAATTATTATTATTCTGTTGGTTATGATCTCTATTCTGTAACCTTTCAGACCTTATCAACTGGGGAAATTCTTGATCAAAAACTTCATCCACTACATCATGGTTGTAATTATTATTTTGTCCCCCTCCATTCTTTTGGTTAACTAAAAAATCGGGATTGTTACCCGTTCCATCCATTTCAATACTTTCCCCATAGTAACTTCTTGATAATATATAAGCTTATATTCCAATTCATCCCTTTTCAGTTTCCATTGTTTTCTCTGTGTATTGTCCTTATAGGTTCATAGGTTATAGGTTCATAGGTTAGTACTAGGCTATCAGCCCTAGGGCCTATACAAGCCTAGCCATAACAATTCCCTGAATATTTCTTCCCACATTATTTACTTTCCTGGACCCCTGTCTAGCAGGGTGACTGATGTGATCCCTGGGGTGAATTTCCTTTCTCCCATCCAATCGTCAAGGTTCCTCTTGAAGAGGTCCAAAGAGGCACTCTGCTTGACATGTATGGGCAATCTATTCCAGAGTCTGGGGAGTCTCTGGATCAGGAACATATCCCTCCAACATGTTTTGTTTATTGTGATGACAAGGTTTAGATCCCTGGAGCGTGTAGCTCTGAGGGATTGGGATTTCTTTAAGTGTAGCATGTCCAACAGCTCTGGGTTTGACATGGCCTTGTATGTTAAGCAGAGATCGCCTCTGAGTAGACGATATGCGACAGAGTATAGCTGGAGTTTTTTAAGGCGGTTAGCATAGGGCATCTGCTTTAGGCCTGTGATTCTTTTAGTGAGGTATTTCTGAGGCCTTTCCAGTTGTTGCAGATGTCTTGAGAGGTACATACCAAATGGGGCATTGTATTCTATAATGGGTCTAATGAGGGATGAGTACAGTGGGACAATGACCTCCTTTTTCTGGATGAAAAGCCCTTTGTGATGAGGTGTGCCACATAGAAGGATTTCCTGACTGTTGTGGCAATGTGGTTATCGAAGGTGAGACCACTGTCCACCTGTGTCCCTAAGTCTCTTATCACACTTTATGTGTTTAGTGTACTGCCACCTATATGGTAATTCATGGATACATGTTTTTTCCCAAAGGGGATAACAATACATTTCTTGGCATTGAGCTTGAGCCCATGGCTCTGGCACCAAGCATCTGTTTCTGTAAGGCCCTTTTGTAGAGTATCCACATAATTTGGGGATTCAATAATGGCTCCCAGTTTGCAGTCATCTGCAAACTTTGTTAGCCAGAGTCCCTTAGTGTTGACCTGTACTTCAGAGAAGTAGATGCCAAACAAGAGCGGCCCCAGGACTGAACCCTGAGGTACTCCACTTGTCACTTGTCTGGAGCTGGATTTGGAGTCTGCTACTTGTACAGTGTGGGTTCTATCAGTAAGCCATTTAGCAACCCATTGGGTGACATAGGGATTAATGCCCAACTTAGTAAGTTTATCTATGATTCCAGAGTGGGGGATGGTGTCAAAGGCCTTGGCAAGGTCTAGATAGGCTGTGTGGACCACCTTACCCTTGTCCATGGCTCTGGAGACTGATTCAAAGAAGTCAATCAGGTTCAGGAGACAAGATCGGCCCTTCATAAACCCAAACTGGGTGGGGTCCAGTGTTTGAAGGTTGCCAATGTCTTTGTTTATAAGTTCCATGATAATACGCTCCATGGCCTTGCAGATAAGGCTTGTCAGACTGATGGGACGGTAGTTTCCGGGATCCAAGGTGGATCCCCCCTTGTGGATTGGGATAACTATAGCTCTGCGCCACTCAGTGGGCACGAAACCTGAGGTGAGGCTATGATTAAACATGACACTTAGGTGAGGTGCCAGTTCATATTGTAGTTCATGTAGTACACAGCCCGGGATGTCATCTGGTCCCATGGATGCTGTATTCTTGGCTTTAGAGAGTGCGTTTTGTACCTGTGTGGCCGTTATTACTGGAATTTGGCAATCTTCCGGTATTGAGATGGGCCATTTAGGGGGTGAAAGTGGGGTGAAGTTGGCACTGAATCGATCTGCCAGGATATTGGCAATATCCTTCGGATCAGTATATTTAATGCCATTCTGTTTTAGCTCAGAGCAGATCTGAGCATTGCCATTTAGATTCTTGACATAATTATAGAATGCTTTGTGGTTGTCTTTGGAATCTTTGGCAATTTTATTTTCGTAACTAGCTTTGGAGGATTTTATGAGGCATCTCAGTTTCTTACTGAGGCTAGTAAGGAGTTTTTGCATCCTGGGATTTTCCTCTTTTCTGCAAAAGTTTCTTCCTTTTGTTGTAAAGTTTGTTTATGGCAGGGGACCACCAGATTGGCTTCCTTTTTTTGGATGAGAGCATTTTGGTTCTATTTGGGATGGCACGATTCATGCATGAGTGGATGTGCTCGTACAGTGCCGTAGTGTAGGATTCAGCAGTTGAACTTTCAGTTCCCGTCTGCATGGGTGTCATGAAGTTTGTCACTTCTGACTTGAATAGCATGAAGTTGGCTTTAGAGTAGTTTTTTATGGTGGTTTCTTTACTGGGGGGTGGGGGTGGGATGTGGATGTTAAGGGTGATTAGCTTATGGTCAGACCTGACTAACGAGGGGGTGACGATAGGTATGGAGCATTGATTTCCCATGTTGGTAATGACCAGGTCTAGGATATTGGAGCCCCTGGTGGGACTATGGATTAGTTGATCCAGGGCGTTGGAATTTATGAATTCCAAGAACCGTTGCGCAAAGGTGTTGGGACATGAGTAGTTTTCCCAGTTAATGGCAGGGTAGTTAAAATCACCCAGTATTAGGGTGTTTGGTTCTTTCTTAATATTTTCCAGTATGTTTAGAAAGGTGTAGTGAGAATCTTGGGGTATGGTGGGGGATCTGTAGCAAGCTACAATTTGGATTGCAGTCTTACCTAGTGTTAGTTGCACTTGGAGAATTTCAGACACATTGTGTTGGCCAACTAGCCTGGTGGTGTGAATATCCTTGGTGAATATTGACACTCCTCCACCTTTAGTGTTTCAGTCCTGGTTTGGTGGCCGAAAAGTGTGGTAAGAGTTGTAGCCTGGTATTGCAGGGGTGCTCTCTGGAGCCTTGAACCAGGTCTCAGTTACTGCACAGATATCGATGTTCTCCATTTTTAGGAGTGCCTCAAGAGAGTGCATTTTGAGGTTTAGACTTCTAGCATTGAGTCGCATTACCTTCAGATTTTGCATGCTTGTACCTGTTATGGTGGTGGTTTTGTCCTTTGAAGTTTGCCTAAAAAAGGCACTATAGGGGTGGCAAGAACCTTAGCCAGTAACCTGAATCCCAGGGGCGACAGGTGCTGACCATCTCTGGCAAAGCATTGTGGTCTGTCAATCATGTCATCCCAGGCAGACAGATACTGGATCCCCTTTGAATGACACCATAAGCTTAGCCAATTGTTGAAGTCAATCATTTTATCCTTATATTGTGGTATCATTCTGGGCGAAGGCAGGATGCTACTCAGGGCTAGGGTCATACCTGCCTGGGCCACATGATCCGAGAGCTCTTCCATGTCTCTTTTCATGTAGTCCAGGGAGGTGCGTCTCAAGTCATTCACTCCAACATGGACAATGACAGAGTCATATTTGTACTTGTTGTGGAGTGACTTGAGTGCATGCGTTATGTGGTGGATCCTGGCACCCGACAGGCAGCTGACTGTAACTTTCTCCTTATTCAACCTGGTGAGAGGGACATCAGTGTGCCGGACTATAGAGTCACCTATGACTAAAGTGTTAGGTACATTGTCTTGCCTTAGGGGCTGTTGCTGGGTGGCACACTGGTGTTGTGAACTATGTGACACATTGGTTGTGATTGGTGTTTGTTTGCGTTTCAGCTTCAGAGGTCTTTGTTGCTTGGGCAGGTTACAGTTAAGGGCCTCTGCATATGTGGACTTAGTGTTGCTATATGTGGGTGTTGGTGGTGCGGGTTTAGAAGGGCTATGTGTTGCTTGAGGTGTAGTGTGGGTGTTAACCTTCTCCTCTTGACTGTTTAGCACAATCTTGGGTGGAGAGAGCTTTGCTTCCATTTTGGCTATATAAGTGCATCTCTCACAGGTTGTAGTGTTGGGTGGTAGGAGGAGAGGGTTGTCTGTGTACATGAGGCAATTGCTGCATTGCCCCAGTATGCCCAGATTCACCAGGTGGACAGGAGAAATCACTGGAAGCTGACCCTTGGACATGCCTGGTTTGGGGCTTTTTTTTGTTCTTTGTAAAGTATAGGAGCTGTTTCCTTAGCAAGGTACTTTGCAATTATAGGCTGTTTAGTGCCTACTATTAATTTCTCCTTGTTAACAAGGAGAGTGCAGTGTTTGTATGAGTTTAAGGCTTCCTAGTGCTTTTCAGCAGGTATTAGAGAAAGTGCTAGTCACAGGGATGCTTAAAGGTAAGATTGAAAAGAATGCACTCTGCAGTGTGCACTAGAGAAGTTAGATGTGAAAGTAGGTAACTTGAGTTTTACCTGTTTAAAAAGTTAAGGTTTAGTGGAGAGTTACTATTTTTAAAACAGCAAGATGGACTGAAAGGGTGGTCACTTTTGTATTTTGGTACTATGAAATACTGTAGGATGGCCAATAAATTTAAATAATTGAAGGGTGGGATTTCAAAAGTGATGGTTTTGTGATTACTCACATAAGCCAGTGAAAGTAGAGAGAAATGAGATATATGGTCAGATTAACATAAGAGGCGGGCAACTAGAAAGACAGTGGTATTTAACAAGACAACTTAAATGGGTGGGAGGGAGGGAGGGAAAAATTCTGCCTGACTCAGAACAGAGAGAGCTGTGGTCTCTTTTGAAGTTTTAATATGCTGTTAAAACAGAATGCAAGCAAAACACAAGGTAAAGAAAACAAACTACAGTATTCAAAATATAGAAAGGCAATACAGAAATACAAAAAATAACAGCAAACTAACCTTTCCTTCACAGCAAAGTGTAGCAGAGGCTGGATGAGCCTTTCTGGTAACCTGCTGTTCTATTTTCTTAAAAATATTGTCATACTTCCCTTCAAAATTTAAAAAACTTTCATCATTTAAAATATCTTCATTTAATTTGTTAACATCTCCTAAAAGAGAATTAATTTTACCATTGTTAACTTTAATAATAAAATGCAATAGTTCAATACCATCTCTGTCAAACATTGATAATAATTCATCAAGCTCTGTTTGTCCAACTAAAAGTCCATTAGGACATTTGGCCATTCTCAGGCCTTTAGGTATTCTTTGGACTTTAATGCATTCTGCAAGGTATGCATTATCAATTTGCAAGTTACATACTTTGCTCATCTTCAGTTCAAATTCTTTAAGACGTTGGTGTATGTCCAAAGTTTTAACATGTCGCCCCTGGTTGGATAATAATGGCTCCTCGTGTAGCCATCTTTCAAATCTGTTCCTCCTGTTGTCATCGTGTTGCAAAACATTCCTACAAACCGCCTGTCCACATGGAATACTGTTTGTAGGTGTACCAAGTTCGTTGGCTTCTCATGCTTCTCTATTCGGATCTAATGCACTGGCCATCATCGTGCACGACGTAGCTTGCATCATCGCTGAGGTTCCTGGTGCTAGTAGTTTATCCAACATACTTTGCAACTGTTGGTATTGTAGAGTCATTAGTTTAATCAAATGCCCAATATTGTCATCGTTGTTATTAACAGTAACTGTGGGCATAGGAGCTTGCAAGTTGCCTTGTGAAGTATGATCGATTTGACTTTCCATAACGAAAGAATACCACAAGCAATAAGGTGTGCATCAACCAAAATAATACACCTAAACAGATCGCTAGATGCGGAATGTCTCAGTCTCTGTCAAAATGGAATAATTTAAAAAAGCAACAAATTATTCCCAAACAGGGTGTTTAGCTGGGTGAAACCACTCTCTTTTAGCTGTAAAAGCCTCTGTTGGTAGAGTTAAAGTGTGCAGACTATCCACAACCTCTCTCAAAACAAAGGACCAACACTGCAAGAAACTCAAGCACCAGGATTATAGGTAAAAATCAAACTAAAAAAACCCAATCCCAGGAAGTGTCTGTCCGCTCACCTTGATTTAAAGCACCATACAATATTCCAAGCACAAGGATGTAATCCAACCATAAAAAAGTTTATTCCACCATTCTTAACTGAATTCCACAACAAATATAATGACCTCCAAAAATCAACAGTGAAGTAAGCGCTTTCATCTGTAACCATAACAGACTTTATCAAACTGTTGTGTTTCCCTCCTTTTTACAGTTATATACAAATGTGTACTTAATTAGTATCCAATTAACATTTAAAAATACAGTTCACTAAAATATATTAAAAATATACATACTCAAGAAGTGTATTAGCAGGACAACAATACATCTAAGGTTAATATCCAGAAAAATACTGAGTGTATAAGCTGAAAACATAGGAATTAATGTAATAATTCTCATTTTAAATTACAATTTCCTAGCTTTCTGTTTTAACACTGGCCGTGGGGATAAATGTTCGTTAATACCAGAGGATTCTGTTGTGTTTAATGTCAACTGCCAATGCAGTTCCCTAGTTTCTAACTCATTCCCCCAATCACCTCCTCTAATATTCCTTTTAACTATCTCCAATATACCAAACTTGAATCTGGTAAAATTAGAACATATTTCTGAATGTTTAAAAAGAGCATAATTTTTATTCTTTGTTTCCATAGCATATGTATGTTCATAAATTCTTTGCCTTAATGGTCTTTCTGTTTTCCCCACATACAAATTTAAACAGCTTTGACAAATGGCAATGTATATGACCCCTCTTGTTTGACAATTGCCACCAACCATCCTAATAGTGGGTGTCTTGTCTCCTACCTTGTATTCACTGCTTTAATGGTGCTTTAATTCAAGGTGAGCGGACAGACACTTCCTGGGATTGTGTTTTTTTAGTTTGATAATAGGTATGCACCTCCAAAATAAGTACAAATGGGAGGTATGACTGGATAATCTTCAAACACATAGAAATCTATCATCCTGGGAGAGCAACCGCCCATCACTAAAATGGGATACCTATAGCTCTGATGTAGGCTATGCCCACAAATTCATTGATTTCATAAATAAGAACTCCCTGGATTAAATAGTCAAAAAACAACTAGAGGAGAAAATATTCTTGACCTGGTCCTTACAAATATATATTCAATATGGATATCCCCAGTGCACCTTTCCATATTTAAGTCTGACCAAAAGCTAATAACCTTCAGCTTCAAATGCCCAAAACATCTGATGTAATTATCAAAGTATTCAAAAACTTCAAATGTATTTGGGGGTGTTGCCATGATGAGACTAGGGTAGCAGCACTATTCTCCTGCTCTGCTTCTACATATATTTCTGACAGGAAATTATATTTATAAACAATTCCAAACAACTTAATTGAGTGAATTTCAAAAACTCTTGCAGTGTTGAGGATTGTGTTAAAGATATTATACATATTCCATTATTTTCTGTCAAATTCTTCATGGGAAATATACATCACTGTATCCAGCCTTATAATGAGTCATACAAAGGTAACTTCACAAGATCCTGTAGTTAAGAAACAGATTCATTCAGTGCTAACATTCAAGAATTATCACTTAAGATAGATAAATTGGACACCAAAACTGAGAATTTTAAACAAAACTGTTCCAAACAAATGGAACAAATCAACAAAGCTCTGCAGCTGCAGAAGACCCAGATATCAGGCATCTAAGATTCTTTAAATGACATAGAAGGAAGACTGCATGAAGATGAAAACAATATGGAGTAACTGTTAAAGAAAAATATTCTTCTCCTAGCCACAATTAATGACCTCATAGACAGATCTCGCAGGAATAATATCCATATATTTGGATTAACTGAAAAAAGTGAAGGTAACAATATGATTTTTTTTTATCTTTCTGGCTGCTAAAATTTTAGACTTACCTGAAGCACTCTCATTCAGCATAGAGAAAGCACTCAGATCCAGGTCTATATTATAATCTCAAAGGTTTAAAACTTTGAATCACTAAAGATCGAACTTTAGTGATCGAAGTCTTTAACCATCAAAACAAAAAAAAAATATTAAATTAAAAAAAAAAACAACTAAATAGTGTGCAGGCAGGGGGCAAGCCCCCCTGCACCATCCACACCCCCTCTACTTAACTATACCAACTCTGAGAATGCACTAAATTGAAGTAAACGGAAATCTCCTCCTACGAATATTTTCCATTTAAACATTCGATGTAGTGGGCTTTTGGTATTCTTGTGTCTACAATATCATATTCAATATTGTCGACTTCGAGATTTTAATATAGACTCCTCAGATCCTTAGTTATTCCTGCATCTAAAACAAAACTTCTCTGATATCTATTGTAATTTTTTTTTTCCTCTCAAGATGAAGAACTTGTTCTTAAGACTGTCTGGGCTAAATCACCACTCAAAATAGATGGCTGCAACATTAGTTTTGACAATGACTATTCTGCAGCAGTAATATCCAAGAGAAAACAATTTCTTTCGCTCATTAGAGAACTTAATAAAAAAAAAATAAAAATAAAAAAAATATATATATATATTCCATTATTTTCTGTCAAATTCTTCATGGGAAATATACATCACTGTATCCAGCCTTATAATGAGTCATACAAAGGTAACTTCACAAGATCCTGTACTTAAGAAACAGATTCATTCAGTGCCAGATTAAAGATTTTCCTTTCAGATTAAACTAAATTCTTCAAAGATCTGGACCCTGCATTGTCATATCTAGAAACTACTAAAATATTAAAACAAACAGAAGATATGCATTGGTCCATTATGTCCTCAAAGAGACAAACAGAGAAAATGGATGGAAGATAATGAAAAGAAGAAATTAGAGACAAATGACTGGTTTCTTAATTTATATATAAAGAAAATAACAAAGTGTCAAGGATTGCTTTTCTTCTTATTTATTTTATTTTTATTTTACATTTGATTACCGGGTAGTCTGACTGGCTATATGGCCATTTTCAGTGGAGGCCTGGGGAGAAAAGCTCCAATAGACAATATTACAAAGATTACACATCAAGTTAGTTACATAGAAAATATAAGACAAAGAGTTATATACAATGTTTTAGTATTGTTCCCAAAGGGACACATAGTTTACATGCTCAGACACATTAAAGCAAAACTCATCAGATTCATGCAGTACATAGTTGAGTTAAGATATTATTCAGATATGATTTCATTTTATAGCTTAATCACGGTTGGTACATGGACAAAGCCAGTTCACTTTGAAGTACTGTTTGATGCTTTTTTTTGAAGAGACGTATGGAGGATCGAAGGGTTATATGGTTTGGCACAGAATTCCAGGTTTTGCCAACAAAGGTGGCAAACAGGGATTCATCAGCTGAGTTATTAGCTTTATAGGTTTGGACCAATAGTTTGTTGGCAGATCATAGTGACTGCAAGTTGTTGTATGGCTTTATAATATTTATGAGTGAGGAGGTAACCTCAGGTTGGTAAAGAATTTTGAGGGCTATTAGAAGTTGATTTAGTTGAATTAAGCTGGGAAGTTCTAGCCACTCTAGTTGTTTCAGGTTCTGGCAGTGATGGGTTCTATAGGTGGAGCCAGTGGCAAATCTAGCAATATGGTTATAGCTATGGGAGAGCTTATTCAGTTCAGTTTTATTTAGGTTTGAGAGTACACAGGAGAGGCATAAATAAGAGTAGAGAGTAGGTGTGACCAGGCGATTGTAATTCTAGCCAGTGGGGTTAAAAATTACTTGTTTTTGTACAGAGATCCAAGCTTCTTATTGATATTCTATATGGTTTTGTTGACCTGTAGGTCAAATTTAAGCTTATTATCTATAATAACCCCTAGAAGCTTCATATGGGTATTTGGGGAGCTAGCGGTGCCATTATTGAATGTAGGAATGAATGAACATAGGTTGGATCTACTAGTGGGGGTGAAGAGCAGAAGTTTAGTCTTATTGGGGTTCAGCAGTAGACATTGGTTGGAGAGTCAGTTTTCAATAGTGTTAAATGTGCTTTGGGTTAAGATTTGCAGGTTGGATGAGGAGGTGGCTGAGCAGATGAGAGTGGAATCATTTGCGTATTGAATGCAGGTGGCTTTAGGGATAGCAGTGTGGAGGTTGTTGATGAAAATAGAGAAGAGTAGTGGTCCTAGTATGGAGCCTGGAGGGATGCCAAGAGTGAGAGGTAGCTGGCTGGATAATTTGCCCTGCCATAATACAGCCTATTGTCTGCCAGGCAGGTAGTATTGGAACCACTAGAATGTGTGCTTGTTCATAGAATTTGACTTTAGAGAGAGAATGAGGAGTTCATGGTTCACCATATCGAAGGCTTTTGATAGGTCAAGAAAGTGGGCAGAGAATATCCTATTGTCATCCCTGTTTTGGTTTATGGCATTAATAAAGGAAAGGAGGGTGGGGTGGTGCTGAGATGTGGCCTGAAACCATGCTGGGAGTTGGACAGTAGGTCATTCTGTATAATGTATTGCATTAGTTGCTTGTGTACGCATTTCTCCATTATTTTGGCTAGTGGGGAAAGAATGGCAATGGGTCTATAGTTGGATAATTCTGTGGAACTTCCACCTTTATGGAGTGGGATGACGTGGGATGACGTGGGATATTTTCCATAGGGAGGGGATAGCACCTTCAGACAAGGTTCTATTGATCAGTATAGATATGGGGTATGTAATGGCCTCTGCAGCTATTTGTAGGTACTCTGCAGGGAAGAGGTTGGCAGAGAGGGTAGTAGGTTTTAGTTTTTTAACAGTGTTTTGATAAAGGTGGTGGAGATGGGTTGGAAGCTAAATTGGGGATGGTTACTGGGCAGATTGGAGCTGGAGTTGAAATTTGTAGGGGTTAGTTGATTTGCTAGGGATTGGATTGTTTCAGTGAAAAAGCTATTATAGGCGCCCGCTATAATATGGGGAATTATGGGTGAGGTTTGCAGGGGTTGGGGTGGTAGACTGACCTGGATGAAGAAGCTGATTTAAGCCTGCCCAGAACTTTTGAGGGTTGTTTTGTTTATTTAGGAGGTTTTGGTAGTAGCTTTTTTATCTAGTAGGATAGATTTTTTTGTTTCATTCCTGAGTTGGCAGTATTTTAAATGGTCAAGTGGGGCTTTAGTAGACTGCCAGCAAGCCCAGGCTCTGTTTCTAGTTTTGATTTTTGACTTGGTCTCCTTTGTGAGCCATGGTGCTGGGCTTGATTTAGCTTTTATAGTATGTGCTGGAGCATGAGAATCAAGGATACTTAGGAATTTAGTGTTAACATATGCTATGGACTCTTCTAATGATAGACTTTTTAGTTTTGACCAGCCTGCAATTCATTTAAGAAAATAGTAGGGTTGAAGTTATTCCTGGTTCTAAGTGTTTTGTATTTGGTCTGGTAGGGGGGGGGAGGGGGGTGCCTGCCTTGTGTTTTATGACATAGGTTAGTATATGATCACTAAGGTCATTAGGGAGAGCCCCGGCTGTGTACAGTTGGGTTTGGTTATTGACTAAAATCCAGTCTAGGATACTTTCCCTATTGGTTGGTTTATTGATCCTAGTGGGAGAGGTTATAGTCTGCTTAAACCCGGATAAATTTATAGGTGTGATGGGGGGTTCAGAGGAGAAGGAGTGCCAATCAGTATTAAAGTCACCAAGAACTATGGTTTCTTGGGGATAGATAGTGGATATCCAATAGAGGATATCCTCTAGGGTAGTTATATTGTTATCTGGTGGAATGTAGGCACAGACGATGTACAGGCATTTGTTATGATTACTCTGTTGTTTGGTTATGAGGAGTTCTGCATTTTTGAATTGGGGCAGTTGTATGGTTTCTCTATTAACAGTTAGAGTATTTTTGTACAGGACTGCTATCCTACCTCCTTTCTTTGCGGTGTGGTCAAGTCAGTGTATATTATAGCCTGGTGGTAGTATCTTATTATCAGTAGTAGTTGGTTTTAGCCAGGTTTCCGTAAGACACATAATGTCTGGAGAGTGGGTTGCTAGGAGGGCATGCAGGTTGGGAATTTTATTGTTAATACTTCTAATATTTAGGTGAAATGCTAGGAGGGAGCTAGTGGGAGTAAATAGGGGTAGCTTGACTGTGAGGGGTTGTGGTAGGGGAGTGAAGGTTATTGGGTGTAGGTGGGCCAGGGTTGGGATGAATGTCCCCATGTATTATGAAGTTATACTGACAGGATACTCTAAGCTTTAGGATTTTGTTTATTAGTTTTATATAGTCTTTGGCTTTGGGATTGCATTTTGTGGCTTTACATGGGTGATATATTATTGGGGGTAGTAGACTGGGTATGTGGAGGATGGTTAAGTGTGCAGTCTTGTGTGAAAAGTCATGGGAGGATGTATGAGCTATATAGATAAAATTTTTGCTCATATAAATATGTCTATTCTTTATCTTCATATTTATTTAAAACAATACTCGAAAAGATCTCATACTCATCTATAACGTAAACAGAAGTTAAAAAAACAAGAAGAAGTGTGCTATTACAAGGTAACCTAAACTTTTTATGTTATACTTTCCTATTTTATAAACAACCAATACTTTCTTGATATATTATACTGAAATATTATTAGTTCTTTTTTTAGTATCAATCCTTTTATAAAAGAAGCATATAGCCCCTATGCCAAAATTTACACTGTGGTGTTACATTCACAGTTAGTTACCATTAAGCTAATGCATGCTTTGTGTCTGTGTGTCAGTTGCTGTTGCACTGAGTTTGATTACATTAGTCTACATACCTCTCTAAATTCTCCTATTTCCATAAATGAGAAATTATTTACTAAATATGGGCTTGTGCTTCAAGTGGCATTTTATGTTTTAAAAGCATTAACAATGAAAAAATGCCTTACAGGGGGAGAAATAGACAAACATATTTTATGAATGTAGTTGTGACCCTGCCTTACTGTAATTCAGTGTAACATTTGCCGAGTTGTTGTACCATTACTAATAGTATAACCTGAAATTTGTTTACCTTATTATTGCATAGTCTTTGATAATGTGTAGATGTTGTGCCTTACCAGAAGAATTGTAATGTGCTTGTTTTTGGAGGAGGGGGATAATTCCATTCTCTGTGGATATATTTAATGTTATAGTTCACAAATTAAGGGGCTGTGATGCCTGGAATAGATTTAAAATAATTTCTCCTTATAGATTTGCTATATGTGTTCCTTAGTCTTCATAATGAGATGAAATGCTGTCGGAGAATTAGAAAAACATGTTGTCTGGTTACAAGATGTATTCGTAAAACGTAGAAGTAAAGTTTTTTTTTATTTCTCGCTAGTGCTTGAGCTTTCTTATCTTACTTAAACACTTGGAGCTTTCTCTGGTAAACAACTTGAGCTTTGTGAAGTTTACCGCCCATGCAGAGAATCAGGGCTGTTAACAGCTTATGATTTTGATTGGTGAACAGCTTTAGAAGGTTAATTTAAATAATAGGTGGAACCTATGAATAATACATTAGCTGAAATGTCACTAAGTTCTCAGTTGAACAAAGTTAATGAAACCATAAGACTGTGAATGGGGAATACAATAAGACACAAATTCTGATTTCTGGCCAACTTAAATTAAATAAGTCCAAGAAATATCACTCCCCACAGGACTAACGCTACCTGTGCCAAACTCAGTCCAAGCTCATAAACTAACATAAAAGGCACAGTAGCGATGCAGGCAGTAAACACAGCACTAACCAAAATGCCGGAAACAAAGCTGAAAAAAAACGCTGCTTCATGAAGTTTAAAATTCGGATTTATTGTGACACAAACAGAAGATGTGGTAAGCGCTTTCACCTGGATAGGCTTCTTCAGACCAAAAGACCAAAAGAACCCCCCTCTTGTACACCCTTATATGGCAAAAAAGGTGCAAAAACAGATAAACCATTAAAGGCACAGTACAACTATCATAGTATCAACATAAATGAAGTGCTTACTCTAAAATACATTAACCATAGTAAAATAAAATAAAATAAAATAAAAGCACCTATACCACTCATAAAACATGAATAGAGATGTATAAAAACAAAAAACTATATAAATTCATACTAATTGCACTACACTAACAATAAATCCTCTCATAAAAATGCTCTCATAATATATGTAAAAAGCACAGTCATACATATCACTTCAATCTCCTGGACTTCAGGAAAGGTCTCGATGGTAATTTCTCATTTATTCCAGGAAAAAGATCTGCTCTAAGTCTAACAATCCATTTAGTTCAATACTCTCAGTTCTACCCATCACAACCCCCACCCCCTAAAACTAGTGTGTGTAAAATCTAGTACTTTAAAACAAAAAAAGTGTGTGGAATCATTAGACAAGACATGTTTGGAAAAAGCATTGACAGTGGAATGAATCCTAATCTAGTAGAGATGTTCCCTTATTCTGTCCCTCAGTCTCCTGTCTGTCTTGCCTACATAAAATGCAGTACAGGCTCCACAGGAAGCCAAATAAACAACATGTGTAGATTCACAGTTTGCATGAACTCTAACTTCATGGTTAGTACCATAGACAGGGTGATAGACATGGATTCACTGACCCCATGTAGAAAATGGGAAAAAGGGGTTGATAAAGATGATGATGAATAGCTGGTACAGAGAAAATGGGCTAAAATTAAATGTTAAAAAATATAATACTGTTACATTCAGTAAGCAATCTTTCCACCCAGCTTGTAGAATAGACAACAAAATGAAGAAGTTGTGCTACTCCAGTGGCATAGAGGGATAAACCCGAATTACAGCCAAGATGACCCGGGTTTGATTAGTGGCTCAGATGACTGATAGAGCAGTAGGGAAGGGATGGGTGTGTCCATCCTGTGTGAGAGATTGCTTGTTGATGCATTTCCTAATGGCAGGCATACTGCAAAGAGGAGAGTTGCCCTCAGATGCAATCAATGAGCATGGGGGGGGGGCAGCAAAAGGGAAGTAGGTAGGGTATAAAAAAAACAGACAGAAACACAGAAGAGCAGAGCTCCCAGGATCTCTTAGGATTCACAACTGGCCCTTGCAGTTCTGGAGTAAGTCTGCGGGGAGAATAGGTTGTAAATTCAGTGTGGATGGTAGGCACTTGGGGACCCAGATGGAACAAATGAGGTCTGAGGAGAACAAAAAAAAATTAATAAAGAAGTTGTCATAGACCATGGAACTTGGATAGATAATTCACTTTATTTTGATTTTCATGTTGCAAAAGTGGTTAGGAAATCCTTCTATCTGGCACAGCTACCTACAGAGGGTATAGTTTCATAGGTTGTTACTAGGCAAATGAAAACTAGGGCCCTCACAAGATTAGCCATGCACCCCAAACCATTTGGGTCTACAGTATCATGGATGTCTATATGGGGAGTGCATGTTAGTGGAAGGTAACCAAGGATTTGTGGGGAAGGGGGTGTTAGTTAGGATAATACTTTTCTTATTGACGGCCTCTATCCATAAGGGGACATGGAGGTCAGATTGACTTCATTTATGATTTCCCATTCAGTTCTCAAGGTTTTGTTTGAATAGAGTCAGGGAAGAGCTCCGTTTTACAATGATGGGGGGCCTATTCCATAGCACAGGGATCCTTTGGGACACATATCTATCTCTCCAGCAGGTTCTGTTTATGTTACGAGTGAAGTTCAGATCCCTGGAACTAGTGTTTCTGGTGCTGTTTATTTTGCACATGTGCAACAGATCCATCAGGGCTGGGACTGAGGAAGCCCTGTAAGTCAGGCAAAGATCCCCTCTCATCAGCCTGTAGGAGACTGAATACAGAGACAGAGTCTTTAGGTGAACAGTGTATTAAAGCCCTAAATCCTCCTAGGGCAAAACCTTAGTGAGCATTCCAAGTGTTGCAAGTGTCTGGTTTGAAACATGCCAAAAGGAGCAACATATTCAGTGAGAGGATGATAAAGGCCTAGTAGAGGGGTACTATAACTTCCATGGGCCAAGATTCAACCTCCACATAAACAACTGTATAAGGAATACCCACCTTAAATTAGGCCTACTTTATAGAAATAAAAGATTTCTCACCCAGGAAGCTAGAATAGCCCTCACTCATTCCTACCTTCTTCCCTGCCTAACATATTGTTCACAAATCCTTACTAACCTAAACTCCTCTCTCCTCACTAGACTTGAGTCCACATACCATAAAGTAGCGAGATTTGCAACTCAACTTTCCTATAGATCTCACCACTGTCTCTCTCTAAGATATTTAAACTGGCTTGAGTTACCTCACCTGCTCCTTCTCTCCCAGCTCCAAACCATACATGCAATTCTCTACCAACCATCTTTCTGTCCAGCCTTACACACCATCATCTCTCACTATACTCCTACAAGAAGCCTTCGAAGCTCCTCCCAAGACCTCTTAAAAATCTATAAGCCAAAATCTAAAGCAGGGGGTAGCCTATACAGCTATCATACCTCTATCAAATGGAACAAACTTCCCTTCGAAATTCGAACACTCACACATCCCAAACAATTTAAACTAACTCTAAAAGAATATTACAACAGGAAATGGATCTATCAATGCTCAAACCCACCCTGAAAACCCTCTATTTCTCTCCACTGATCAATAGCTTTTTCCCCTCTCTCTGAAACTTTTATTCCTTCCTGATTGTTTTAATTGTAAAATTAACATTCAACTTCTATGTTGCTCTTCTATTCTAACTACTACCTTCAAAAAAGTGCTCTGACTATTATCTACCTGTTTTTTTTCATTACATTATTCTATATATTATACTTGTATTTATAACAAAATGTAATCTGTATATTCTCAAAAATTCTCTTGCAGCCTGCTAGCTGCTTGCTTTATTCCACCTGTATAATACCTGTTAATAATGACAAAATGTTATATCTATTTACTGGAGCATTTCTCCCCGGGTCTCTGCTGAAAAAGGGCTTCGGCTCAGTCAGACATTCCCGGTCAACAAATGTAAAATAAATAAATAAATAAATAAAATAAATAAAATTTCCAATATGTAGATTCCAAACAGAGCGGGCCCAGCACAGAGCTCTGGGGTACTCCACTGGTGACTGGTCTGTTGGTGGAGGTGGTCTCACCATTCCTGACTTCTTTGGTCCTGCCCATGAGTCAGCCAGCAATCCAGTGAGTTATGTAAAGATTTATGCCTAGCTCTGAGAGCTTGTCAACAAAGCCTGAGTGGGGTATTGTATTGGATGCCTTAGCCAGGTCAAGGCATGCAGTATGCACTGTTTTACCCTGGTCCATTGCCATAGTGACCATCTCAAAGAAGTCTACCAGGTTAAGTAGGCATGACCTTCCCTTAACAAAGTCAAATTGGGATGTGTCTAGTGTCTGTAGGTTGCCAATGTCCTTGTTTATCATTTCTGTAATAATTAATTCCATGGCTTTGCATATCAGTCTTGTTAGACTGATGGATCTGTAGTTAAAGAATGTCTCAAGTGGTCATGATAGGTCATGTTTTTGACTGTTCAGGAGGCAACCATGGATGATACACACGGTTATATACTCACATAAATACCCACACCTCCAGGTTAGTAGCATTGCACGAAGCAACGGAAAACATCCATGTGCAACTAATAGTGGGCAAAACTGCCTTTCAGTTTATAGCCTGCTACAGACCACCCTCCCAAACTCAGGAACCCCACTCGGCCTTCCTGAGAACACTGGAGAACATGAAGGTCTCTCCAAACACCATTATATTGGGTGACTTCAACTACCCAAACACTGACTGGGTAAACTACTCATTCAAGCCCACACACCCTTGCCCAATGGTTCCTAGAATTTATAAACTCAAATGCTATGGAACAACTGGTCACCACCCCCACAAGAGGGGAAAACATATTGGACCTGGTCATCACAAACATAGGGACTCTATGTTCCACACCAGAGGTATACCCCTCACTGGTAAGGTCAGACTACAAATTAATCTCACTGGACATCCATATCCCATCCCCACCCCCAGCCAAGGTAACCACGGTGAAGAACTTCTCAAAAGCAAACTTCACACTTCTCAAAACCGAGGTGGTATCCTTCAAAGCCCCTGGGCCAGTGGAAAACATGGCTCAAACCGCAGAATCCTTCACAAATGCATTCTATGGACACCTACAGGAATGCATGGATCGTGCTATCCAAAATAAAACCAAGACTCACTCCTCCAAAGGCAGGAGACCTGCCTGGTGGACCCCGGCTATAAATAAGCTATAGGAGGAAGCTACTACATGATAGAGCAAAATCCCAAAAAGGGAAGGCATCACTGATCAGCACTAGCAAGACGCTACGATCCCTCATAAAATCATCTAAGGCCAGATTTGAAAGAAAAATTGCACAAGATACTAAGGACAATCACAAAGCCTTTTTTAGTTATGTCAGGAACCTGGGCGGCAACTCCCAGATAGGCTCCGAGTTAGTGCAAAATGACAAAAAATACACTGAACCCACAGACATTGCCAACATCCTGGCAGACAGGTTCAGTGCACATTTCTCCCCCCATCTTCCCCAAAAGATCAAATCTCCATCCCAACAGAGTGTAGCCTCCCAGACATCACAGATGAACTGGTGTGAGCTGCCCTCCCCAAAGCAAAAAACACAGCATCAATGGGACCGGACAGTGTCCCGGGCTGCATCTTACATGAGCTACAAGATGAACTTAACCCTCACATTAAGTCACTGTTCAAGCTCAGCCTTACCACAGGATATGTACCCAAGGAATGGCATACAGCAACGGTGGTCCCACTCCACAAGGGAGGTGCCACAACAGACCCCGGAAACTATCGCCCTATAAGCCTGACTAGCCTGGTCTGCAAAGCTATGGAGCATATCATCATGGAACTCATAAACAATGACATCGGAAACCTTCAGACACTGGATCCTACCCAATTCGGCTTTGTTAAAGGCATATCTTGCCTCTTGAACCTGGTCAACTTCTTTGAAACAGTTACCAGGGCCATAGATGAAGGGAAGGTAGTCCACACAGCCTACCTGGACCTTGCAAAAGCCTTCAACACAATACCCCACTCAGGAATCATAAATAAGCTCACTAGCTTAAATATCAACCCCTATGTCACAAGATGGGTTGCGAACTGGCTCAGGGATAGAACCCACATGGTCAGAATTGCAGGTGCCTTGTCAGACTCTAAACCAGTCACAAGTGGCATCCCACAAGGTTCAGTCCTGGGACCTCTCTTGTTCGGTATTTATTTCTCTGAGGTACAGGCAAACACGGGAGGACTATGGCTGACCAAGTTCGCAGATGACTGCAAACTGGGTGCCATAATAGACTCTCCGGCTGACACAAGCATCCTCCAAAAGGGCCTCACAGAGACAGATAACTGGTGCCAAAGCCATGGCCTGAAGCTAAATGCTAAAAAATGCATAGTCATCCCCTTTAGGAAAAACAAAGTGCCCACAGACTACCACATAGGAGGTAATCCATTAAGTACTGAGGAAGTAATTAGGGATTTGGGGACCCAAGTAGATAGTAATCTCTCCTTTGACAATCACGTTGCCAAAGTGGTTAGAAAGACCTTCTATATAGCCCACCTCATCACGAAAGGTTTCACATCTAGATCAAGAGAGGTCTTTGTGCCACTCTATTCATCACTCATCAGGCCCATAATTGAATACAATGCCCCATTTGGGATGTACCTTACCCGACACCTGCAGTAACTGGAAAGACCCCAAAAGTACCTCACCAAGAGGATCAAGGGACTCAAACAGATGCCCTATGCAGTTAGGCTAAAGAAACTCCAGCTCTACTCAGTTGCTTACCGCCTACTCAGAGGCGATCTGTGCCTGACATATAAAGCCATGTCCAACCCAGAATTAATGGACATGCTCCACCTCAAGAAATCCAAATCCCTTAGAGCTACACACTCCAGAGACTTAAATCTCAGCACAGAAATAAATAGGACATGCTGGAGGGACAGATTCATATCCCAGAGACTCCCTTCACTCTGGAACAAAATCCCAGTCCAGGTTAGGCAGAGCCCCTCACTGACCCTCTTCAAGAGAAATCTTGACGAGTGGATGGGAGATCGTAAGTATACCCCTGGGATCTCTTCTGGGTCCCTGCTAGACAGAGGCACAATAAACTAACCGTAAAGGGGCTATATTCTGTGACCTACTATTCAAAGGCACAGTCTACAAATCTAAAAGGGTGGCGAAAGCCAAACACACTCTGGCTAGGCTTGTAAATGCCCTAGGGCAGATAGCCTAGTATCAACCTATGAACCTATGAACCTATGAACCTATGATATTGCGACCCATGGAGGTAGTGTTCTTGGCTTTAGTGAGTGCTAGAACAACAAATCGAACTTCAGGAATGCCAGAAATTAAGTTTATTGCAAAGCTTTCGGGTAAACACCCTTCCTCAGTGCTACTATAATACAATATAATTATCCATTCTATATAAAGATATAAATGAAAATCATGTAGTCACAGCCAGCCACTTACAAAACTCAATTAATAAAGCAACTATAGTACAAAGCACATTTAAAAGTACATATACTAAACAGATATATAAAAAATATTAAAAAATTCAATTCAAATTCAACATCAGTGCATTTAATAAAAATAACATCATCATTAATGCAGTTGCATTTCTCTCCTAAGCAGAACAGGCTTAATGCTAACAGTACTATTCCACCCTGGTTGTACATCTGCCTGTAGTCTTATACTCCAAGTATATTCTTTATTTTCTAAAACATTATTAATATCCCCACCCCTAATCTGCTTAAAAACCACCTCAGCTACCCTAAACCTAAACTGATGATCAGGACCAGTGTCTAAAATATGTTTACTTAGAGCATTTGATTGAATTCTCCTACATATATCTGATTTATGCTCAGCTATTTGCTCTTTTAATTTACGAGTACTTTTTCCCCACATAGAAACAGGAGCATTAACACAAGTTGCAAGGTACACCACATGCATTGTATTACATGTGGCTAAACAATGAAAGACATAATCTTTCTTTGTTACTGGATGGCTAAAAACATTACTACTGGGAAATATATCTTTACAACAACTACAGTTAAAACATGGAAAAGTACCAGTTTTATTAACAATATAGTTATTATTAATAGATTTAAAATCCTTATAGCATAATCTCTTTTTCAGATTGTTACAATTCCTATAAGTAAAACTTAATCCATCGTTCAAGATCTGTTGCAATTCCGGCATGGCCATCAAAATACTCCAGTTTTTATTAATTATTTTCTTTACTTCACTAGTTCTAATGTTATAAGTTGTTATATATCTAATTTTATCAACTTGTTCACGTGCAGCTATATTATAAGTTTGTTCTATATGAAATATAAGTCCTGTCAAGTTACTTCTATTATCAAAAACTTCTTTGGATATCCTTTCTACAGTTCATCTGTTCCTTACACTTAATTTCATTAGTGTTTAGCCTACTTACCCTAGTAAGCTGAGCTTTCACTATACCATTAAATATATGAGGTGCATACATGCTCCCCCTGTGGACATATCGATTCATATGTACTTCCTTTTTATAGAAACTGGTTTCTATCACATTCTTTTTCTTTTTTATTCCTACATCCAAAAATACTATATTATTTGTAGAACATGTCACTTTAAACTTCAAAAAGTTTGTAGTATTATCCAAATACTTTACATACTCATTTAAACTATCTTCATTTCCATTCCAAATCAAAAAACAATCATCAACAAAATGCTACAATAAAACTTTCACATTCAAACTATTCTTTTCACTAAAGGCAAATTCCTTCTCCCATTGATGTAAAACCAAATTTGCATATGCATTGGCCATGGGCATACCCATGGCCACACATGCAAGTTGAAATTATGGTTGATCATCAAACAAAAAAACATTTTTTTGTTAATACAATCTCCAATAATTGACAAATATTTTCAATTTCACTTGCTGGCATACCCACATTAGTATTAAGAAAACTATGATTGGCTTCAATGCCATATTCATTAGGTATTACAGTAAAAGTGAATTTATATCCAGCATAACAAATAAGAAATTCACTTCATTATTATTCACATACCATTCATTGAATTTCACTAAAAAAATCATATGTGTCTCTTTTATAGCTTTGGCATCGTGGGAGATATTTACTCAAATGGTTTAAAGATAGATAGAACAGGTTCTGAAATTCATCCCCTCCTTCAGACAATAGATCTCATGGGTTGGTGGGTTAGAGATTTGTGCATTTTTGGTATACTGTATATTTGGGGTATTTTTGGACAAGGAACAGTAAAATAATTAAACAAGTCAATAGTAATATCATTATTCAATTGCATTTCATAAATCGGCATATTCACATCTGTAATAAACTTTTTAACAGCCATAAAACTTATCTTCCTAAAAGTATTTGCATCCTGTAAGACGTTATACACTGTAGACATATAGTCAGTTTTATTCATAATCACAGTTGCACCCCCCCCCCCCCTTATCTGCTTGTTTTATAATTATATGGTCATTCGTTTCCAGTAGCTTAAGTACTTCATTTTCATCAATCATCAAATTATAATATTGTTTTCTAACATTCTTACAATATAATTCTCTTAATTCATGTTCACAGATGTCATGAAACACTGATATAACAGGGTAACTGATAGATATAAACAAATTTGATTTGCTAAACAAATCTTTATTAACACTGTGTTTGCTTAAAAATAAGTTTAAGATTCAGGCTTCTAGTAAAGATTTTAGTGCATTCTGACAGTAGCTGGTCCTTGCTGATAGCTGGGGAGGTATGTTGGAGACGATTGCACCTGGTGGAGTTGGGGGAGAGTGGGGTGAAGTTGGAGCGGAACTTGTCAGCTAGTAGATTTATTATGTCACCCTGATTAGTGAAGGTGGTACCATTCACCGGCAGTTCACCACACTGCTGATTGATACTGCTAAGGTTCCAGACATAGCTAAAGAAGGTATTCTGATTGCTCTAAGTCTGAGTGGCTATCCTGACCTAATAGTTGGACTTGTTGAACTTAATTAGATCTCTTAGTTTCTTGTTTAATTGTACAAAAGAGTGCTTGTCTTTATCAGAGAATTTTCTAGTGTTATTATATACACTTCTTAGATGAGTATACCACAAGTGGGGTTTGTTTTTAGTGTTTATTTTGTATTTATTTCTGGTTGGTAGGGCAGCCTCTATGAAGCCATTCACATGTTTACACAGGGACTTTGTGATTAAGTCTACATATGCAGCTGTGGTCTCGGGGTTGGGGAGACATGGTTTTTGACAAAGTTCCAATAGGAAGTACTTTGCATTTCAATAGTTCCTGTTACTAGTTTAGCTGGATTTTCAGGGATGATTTTTACTTTAAATGACATAGCTTTTAAATGAAACAGCTTTGTGCTACAACCTCATTAGTGAGGATGTGACACGGGGGGGGGGGTCCAATACTCTCCCATATTGGTGGGCACCAGATCCAGTATGTTTGATCCTCTGGTTGGAGCATGAACTATTTGTTCCGGGATGTTTGTGTTATTAAAGTCCAGGAAGTGGTGTGCCTGTGAGATTGAGGCAGTGTATGTTTCTCAATCTATGCTGGACAGGGGAAAAGGTGTTGACTTTGAGGGAACATGGGCAAAATTCTTGGCTAGGCTTATAAGGGCCTCCAGGCCAATAGCCTAGTATCATCCTATGAACCTATGAACCTAGAAAGGGTAGATAGAGTAAGCCATAAATAGGGCGTATAATTGGATGGTGAGCACCTCTAGTGGGTTAAGGTAAGAGCTGTGAGATTCTAGAAGAATAGATGCTGACCTGTAGCTTACCATGATATGATGAAGGGTCTATGGTAATTTGCACATAGATGTGATCCATAGCATCATCCCGTTTAACCAACCTAGAGGTATATTTTTTGATAATGTAGATCAAGACACCTCCACCTTTGGCCTCAGTCTGTGCTGTTGTTGGTCTAAATGTGTGGAACACACTGTAGCCTTGCACTTCTGGAGTACCTTTGATGGTGTTAAACCAAGTCTCTGCCATGGCACAGATGTCTACATTCTCCAGAGTGAGGATGGCTTGAAGGATGTGGAGTTTTTTAGGCTCATAGCACTGAGCAGTAACACCTTAAGGCTGGTTGCAGAGTTTTTCACTGTCTTAGTAGATTCATATTTTTGGCATTGCCTAAAAAAAGCACTAAGGGGATAGATAAAGTATTGCCCAATACAAGCATGGGGGGGACAGGTACAGCCCTTCCTTGGAAAAGCAATGTGGTATTTTGACCATGTCCTCCCATGCTGACAAATATTAGATCCCCCTGGAGTGACTTCAGAAGCTAAGCCAGCCATTAAAATCAATTATTTCATGTTCATGCTGTGCCATAATCCTTGGTAAAGGTAGAATGCTGTCCAATGCAAGGCTCATAACTATCTGTGACACATATTCTGAGAGAGCAATTATGTCTCTGTTCATATATTCTAGTGAGGCATATCTCAGGTCTTTTACACCCACATCAACTAAGACAGAATCATACTGGTACTTGGGGTGTAGCAACTTTTATTTATTTATTTGTTTGTTTGTTTATTTATTTATTTATTTATTTTTCCTTTGTTCACTGGATTAGTCCCACTAGGCTAGTAGCCTCTTTTCAGGGAAGACCAGAGATTTTTTTATACTGCTAGGAGAAATTCGGGCAGGGCATCAGGGAACTTCCCATGAACGTCATTGATGGGAGTTGAATCCATTTTGGAGGAACACCTCCTGTTCCCATTCCAGGCAGAGGGAACCTGTAGAAACTGGGAGGCAGATAGAGAGAGAAGAAGATCATGGGGTGGTAAAAGAAATGAGGGAGAAAGCAAGCATTGAGACTGGAGAATGTGTGTAGTATTCTGAGGAAATGTTTCAAGGAAACCTGTTTGATGGAGATGAGTCAACAAATATTGGATGTATAATTATAACCCTCCAAGTCAGGAGGTTTACAGGATGATTTGCTTAAAGAAATGAGAGTGAGACAGAAAATGAAGAAGATGTTTATTGAGGGGACATTATGGAGAAAATACAAATGGAGGATGCAGAGACAATTCTGAAGAATAAGAATAAATATGGTGAGATGAATAAGAAGACATATGCAGAGAAAGTAAAAGAAGGCAACAGTGGAGTAGCGGAAAAGAAGTTAGAAGAAAATGAAAAACAGAGGTATGTGGTAATGATCCAAGGTAAAGAAGCAAGGAAATTGACATGTATGGATTTAACAGGGGGGAAAAAATGAAAATTTGTGTGCAATTTCACACACAGGTAGAAATAGAGACTTTGAAAGGACATTTGAAAGCTTTATGTAAAAACGTACTGGGCACTGCAAAGGTTTATGACAAACAACGTTAATGGACTGGTGGCTGGGATTGTAATATTCTGTTAAAAATAGAAAGAGAAAAAATTATACATATACCAAGCATGATAAATGTGGAAGGGAAGAGGAAGGAGTGTTGTAAAATACTGAGGACAACTCAAAACATTTTTTTCTGGAAAGAAGGACATTTTAAAGTAAGTGTAACAAAAGAAAATGTTATATTTCGGGGAAATGAGACACGATGCAAAAAAAGTGAATCGAAATGTTATAAAAGTACCAACATCGAGCATTTATGAATGCATTGAAAAAATGAAAATAGTAGTAAGAAAAAAATAAAAAGAAAGAGAAGAAGCAATTTTAGAAGTAGTAGAAACAGAAGAAACATTAAATGAGAAAATATTAATAAAGAGGACAAAGAAGAAGGTTCTGAAATAAGTGATAAACAAGACAAAATTTGGAGGTAGTAAAAGGGAAAACTCTATTGTTAAAAGGATAAAAGAGAGAAAAAAAGAAACTTTAAAGGGATAGGTACAAAAGAAGAAAAGAGAGGGAAATGATGAAAAGAACATATACAGCTAATTATTGGAGCTGGGTCTAAAGAAAAGAAAATTTGCTCATGTCACATATACAGATGACCTCAAACAACCGTCAACATATTCACATTTAAATATATAGAAATAAGTCTGATGCCCTGATTAGCTAAGGCTAGACCTACTAAACATACTTAATATCTAACATTCTAGTCACCGTACTACGTATGTATATGTGAGATGGACACATTTTCTTTGTAGCAATGTCTGTCAATTTTAAGGTTGTGTTTACATTCTTTGGTATTAGCAGTTAAAACAATATACTGTGAAGTTGACAGTAGATGGTGCTGTGGGTAGTTTATTTAAGGACAAGCTTAACAAAGCAGTACTGTTTGTTAGTTTGGCCTGCAATTGATGATAGCGTTGTGTTGTTCTTGTGGAGTCTGCACTCGCAGTGAAGTTATGGGCGGAGGATCGAACCAACCTTCACATGAAATGTGTCCTGAATGTAATTCCATTCATAGTTGATATATTTAAGCTGCAGTTTGATAGCTTATTACTATCAACAGCCATAGACTATGTGTGTATGAGTATTCCTGTTTTAGGAATGGGTTATTTTTATCTAGTGTTATGTTTTATTGTGTCCTTTTTATGTGAGTTTTACTGTTGGGTAGTAGACCTGAGCTTCTGTTTGACATTTTGAGTTATTGTAACAGCTGAAGTCATGTTTCAGCTTAGGAAGGGACTAGCATTATATAGTGGAATGCCTCATTACATTCACACACTGCATACTAGAATCTATGTTTCATATGGAGTCATTTGAGTTAAAGGAGAAATCCAGTGTAATGCTATAAAGCTTAATGCTGATTACAAAGTGCATAGGGATGACTTATGTTTCAATGGGGTTAGTTTATGTTCCTTACTTGCTCCTTTTTAGGGTGAAGGTATTCATTCTGCCATTTCAACATCTAACATGATGTACAGTGTTGCAATTACTTATGAATTAACAGATGTGAGGATTTTTAAATAGAAAGAACATGAAATAGTTGTTTGCAAAGTTTTTTATATGAATTTGTGACTCACTGACTGCTGCATCCAGTTTGAGATTTTATTATATAGAAATATTTTGTGTTTTTGTTTTTGTTATGCTGTTATTTTAACTTTTTTTAGGTTGCTGTTACTGTTTTTTTTAATGTTTGAGTTGCATTGTCAATTGGAAGTATCTTATTGGCTGGTCAATTTTTGAATTTTTATTTAAGCACTGTTTTGGATGTGTGATAGTTTTCAGAGTTTGAAGAAGTAAACAGGGTTCATGAAATTGCTTACTCATATAAAGTATATTAAGTTTTATTGGCCGTGCTTTGGTGCAGCTTTCTTTTTTATTATTGACTCATTCATTTGGCACCTTATATCTGTTGGGTTTGGTGTATTTGTGTGTGTGTGTGTGTGTGTATATATATATATATATATATATATATATATATATATATATATATATATATTATTTGGCATATTATATCTGTTGGGGTCAGTGTGTTTGTATGTATATATATATATATATATATATATATATATATATATATATATATGTATATGTGTGTGTGTGTATATATATATATATATATATATATATATATATATATATATATATGTATATGTGTGTGTGTGTATATATAT